>NC_089267.1:22026872-22342217 GCF_963930625.1 Muntiacus reevesi
CAATGGAACAGTGACTGTTCATATTAATACACTAACATATGTAATGCAGTGCAAAGCTTCATGAAGTTTAGAAAGAAAAGGGAAAGAAAAGGGAAACCTTAAGATGCAGCTTCACTGAGAAGGTTAAAAAGGAAGAGCCCGCTGAGCAGTGAGGTTCAAATGAAATCTAAAGGGCAGGTGGAAGAACAGGGGGTGACCAGGCGCAACTCTGGGGGAGGCACAAACCCTGGGGCAGAAAAGCGTGGCTTCTTGGAGAAAGCCAAGGGAAGGAAACAGCAGCTGTGAAAAGAATGATAAAAGGGGCAAGTCCTCATCGACCAGGTAAGAAGGTTTTAAACCTTAAACCTAGGTTGCCTTTTTTTCATCCTGATGAGTTATGCCCTTTCATGAAAATGCTTCAGGCAGTCAGGAGCACCCGCCCCACGGCATCTGTGACTCCCACTCTGAGGAATCCCCGCATTCAAACAAGCTCAGCAAAGAGAGAAAACAAGGCTTCAGAACCGGTTCCAGGGCACCAGACAGCTGGCAGAGGGATCGTCAGCCTGGGACCATGACCCTCAGTCTGGTTTTCTGTGTCTCCATCTGACTCACACACATATTCCCAACGACACCCCTTCTCTTTATAACACCATCTCGTCTTCATCACGCCAAGGGATTCATGCCCCACATCAATGTATTTTAATATCTAAAGTTAATTTCATACAACATTTACAGTCACACTGTATACAATATTTCTAATATATAATGGGAACCCTAGTCAATGGACACAGCAGTTGCCTCCAGAAAGGGACACCAACTAGCTTGGAGCACAGAAACGGGAGGGAAACAAACTTGTCACATTTTTGTATTTTTATTTTTCTATGAATCTGCAAGGATCTTGAAGCATATTAAGAACCATTTGTCTCATTTTCAAAGAATATGATGGTCATATCTCTTACTTACATTGGTTCAATCTCTATCTGGCACAGATGGCTAGCTGCCTACTGTAACATCTCTTCTTCCCTTCCTCCCCCACAAAAAAATCCTAATATTATGTAGGGTGGTCATGCATCAGATAAAAGACCACCCTGGAGAGCGATGTGGTCATGTGACAAAGTCCTGAACAATGATATGGAAGCAGAAGTTTGTGTGGGTTGTAGGAGGGCTCCTCTGAGAGCTGACTCCACCAAAGTGAACCTTCTTGTGTTCCTGTCCTGCAGCCAGCTTGCAAAGAGTATATGATGTCTATAAACCACAGTCATTAGGACCACGAAGCGCTCCTGAAGTCAGCAGAGCTGCAACATTCCTGATGACTCTGTGGACCCACCAAAGATTCCCAGACCAAGTCTAATTTCCTTCATGTATGAAAGAGAAATAAGCTAGATCTTAATTGAGTCACTGCTGTTTTGTTGGGTTTTGCTTGTTATATGTGTGTGTGGTGTTAGTCACTAAGTTATGTTGGACTCTTTTGTGAGCCAATAATTGTAGCCCACCAGGCTCCTCTGTCCATGGGATTCTCCAGACAAGAATACTGGAGTAGGTTACCATTCCCTTCTCCAGGGGATCTTCCTGACCCAGGGATGGAACCCGGGTATCCTGCATTGCAGGCAGATAGTTTACATCTGAGACACCAGGGAAGCCTCTATTACATGTAGCAAAGCCTAATTCTAAATGATACATGGGTCATCCTTACACCCATTAAAGGAAAGAGATTCTCTGCCACATACCTAATAGTATGAACATCCTCCAAAGTGGTATGTGATCTGTGGAGAGCTTAAGGTCACATATGAAAGGGAGAACAGAGCTATCAGAATGACTTCAAGAATTATCTTTCATTTATCTCTTTAATAAACTATTTTTTATAGAATATTTACCTATATTCCAGGTCCTTTGAGCAACTATGTTGAAAGCTGAAGCTATAATAAAACCAGCATAACACACTTCCACCAAGGAACTTTGAATCTTGTAATTTCTGCAGTATTTTTGCCATCGCAACATGAATAACAGAAGTGAAGTACTATACAGATGTTGAAAAGACCAACCATCTTTCGAAATCCTTAGAATATAGAAAATTTTCCATACAACTCTACACAGAAATGGATGATTTTCCACAGAATAACCTTCACTACTAATATTTATCTGCTTGTAACAAATAAGTTTTCAGGAAAATGGGCAAAAATGTGAATACACGTTTGAGAGCTCATGTCTTGATTTTTTTCCCCCTGAAACTTAAACATCAAGTTAGACTTAGTTTCATACATTCACATCTTTAAAAAAACAATCTGACGGTTCTGGTCCTGTGAGAGATGATGTAAGCATACCTTTCCTTGTCTCTCCCACTGAATTCAACTATAGACCTTGTACAGAAATCACTGAGCAACCATCTGAAGATCCTGAAAAATAAATGGTAGCAGAAGACCTGGGGAAAAGACCAGAATCCAAGGTATCACCAAATGATCACTGAGGTTCCCTAGAGTTCTGCCCTTCAGTATGACCTGATTTTTTTTTTTTTTTTAATGCCCCTCTAATCAACTGGCCTTCTCTCAAAAAGCAGCAGAAAAGTTGGATGTACAACTGAGTGCAGACAAAAAGAGTACTCAGAGAAGATCTCTCTTTCTGGTCAAAAAATCAGAAATAGGTACTCTTTTAAAGGTCACAGAGCAGGTAAATTCACTATTATTTTCCATTCTCTCCAGTCCCAACCCCCAAGCAATTCTATAGTAGATGTCAGAAGGATGATCACTGCAGATAACTAAATTTCTGAGGGATGAAAATCCTTCTTATCCACCAAAGGAGTGATGGTCCCAAGATCATGGGGCAAATATCTGGTTTGCATTTTTTTCTCTCTTGGCCCCGTTTGCAAACGCATTTGGAGGAAGTACACAGCAGCGGGGAAACTAAAGGCCCAGTTTTGTGGCAAGTGGGCTGGAAAGTGTGGACCCCAAGAAGAGAAGAAATATCAGAAAGATCACAGGGGAAAGAGAACTCAAAAAAGCAATCTCATGAAGTTGTTTATGAACTCTGGGACTCACCTCTGGGCTATTCATGTACAGACCTGATTTTAAGCAGCATAACAAAGGACTGAAAACCAGAGTAAACCCCTGCGTAGATCCCACACTGGCCACTGGGTGGTACACATGATGAACAGATCCAAACGACACCACAAAGGAGGCTCTGAAAACATAAAACCACAATCCACAGAAGGTGGGTCCAATTTTCAAACTGCTGGCACTAGTGGTAAAGAACCTGCCTGCCAATGCAGGAGATGTGAGGGACATGAGTTTGATCCCTGGGTCAGGAAGATTCCCTGGACGAGGGCCTGGCAACCCACTCCAACATTCTTGCCTGGAGAATCCCATGGACAGAGGAGCCTGGCAGGCTGCAATCCACGTGCTCCCAAAGAATCAGACACGACCAAGCGTCTAACCCTTTCACTTTCAACCAGGTTGAGTGACTCTAAAAAACTAAAAAGAATATTATTCATCTGAGGATTTAACCAAAACCTAGAATCTTCTAATACTCAAATATCCAAAATAGATGGAAAAATTACTCAGCATACAAAGAAACAAAAAATGCTAACTCGCAAAGGAAAAAATAATCAACAAACACCAATCCCACGATGACACATATAATGGAGTTACTAGATGAAGACTTAGAATCAGTTACTGTACTACGCTGCAATCTATAAGGGCAAAATTTTGAAAGAAAAGTAGAGATAGAGGGTCTTGACCAAGAAATAAAAGCTGTAAAGAACCAAACGGAAATTTTAGAACTGAAAAACACAATAACTGAAACAAAATATTTAACAGATGGGCTCAAGAACAGAACAGAGATGTAAGAGCAAACAGTCAGTTAAAAGATAATTTTAGAAATTAACCATCTGAAAAGAAAAAAAAGACTAAAAAACAGTTAGAGCCTCAAGGACCTGTGGAATAATACCAAAAGGCCTAACATTTACTTCAACAGAATTCAAAAGAGGAAAATGAAAAAAAATCTGGAGAAATAGTGGCTAAAAAATTACCAATTTTGGTACAAGAAGTAAACTGACAAATTCAATAAGCTCAGCAAATGCCAAGAAGATACAGGAAGCAAAATTCAAAAAAATTTTAAGATGCTGAAACTAAAAACAAAGAAAACATCTTTAAAGGACTCAGAGAAAAACAACACATTACATACACAGAACATTTCAAATGACTGCAGATTTCTCATCAGATGGAAGAGATGCCAAAACAAAGAGAAATGGCATTTTTAAAGGATATAAGGAAAACAACTGTCAACCCAGAATTCTGTAACTTGTGAAAATATCTTTCAGATATGAAAATGAAATAAAGGCATCTCAGATGAAGGAAAAAAAAGGACAACTGGTCTCCAGCAAAATGCTCTAAAAGAAATGCTAAAGGCAATTCTTTAGCTGGAAAAGAAATGATACCTAAGAAAAATCTGAAACATCAGAATGAAAGAAGAGTAAGAGAAATGGTAAGTATCTGGGTAACTATAATAGATTGTCCCTTCCCTCTTAAATTCTTTAAAATGAGTATGACAGTTAACAAATTATAAACATTACATTAAATTATTACATCAAAAATACTTTCTAAACAATAGCTAAAAAACAAAGAATTCTATCTTTTAAAAAATGGGCCAAAGATCTGAATAGACAATTTTCTACAGAAGACATATAGATGGCCAACAGGTACATTAAAAAGTCCTCAATATCACCAATCATCAGGGAAATGCAAATCCAAACCACAATGAGATATCACCTCACACCTGTTAAGATCACTATTAGCAAAAATACAAGAAATAACATGTGTTGACAAGGATGTGGAAAAAAGAGAACCCTCATGTACAGTCGGTACAAGTGAAACTGGGGCAGCCACTGTGGAAAATAGTATGGAAGTTCTTCCCCAAATTAAAAATACAGCTACCATATGCAGAAATTCCATGTCTTGGTATTTATCTGCAGGACACAAAACACTAACTCAAAAGGATATATGCACCCCATGTTCACTGAGACATTATTTACAATAGTTAAGATAGGGATACAAACTAAGTGTCCATCAGTGGATGAATTAAGTGTCCATCAATGGATGAACAGATAAAGAAAGTGAGGTGTAAATATATACAATGAGACATTATTCGGTCATAAAAAAAGAAATCTTGCCATTTGCAATAAGCTGGATGGACCCTGAGAGCGTCATGCTAAAGTGAAGTCAGACGGAGAAGGATAAATACTGTTTGATATCACTTATATGTGGAATTTTTTTAAAATGACAAAAATGAGCTCACAGATATAGAAAATAGATTAGTGACTGCCAGAGGTGGGGAGTAAGAAATAGGCAAAATGGGTGATGGTGATGAAAAGGTACAAACTTCCAGTTATAAAATAAGTAAGTCCAGGGGATGAAATGTACAGCAAAGTGACTATGGTTAATAAAATCCTACTGCAAGTTAGGTGGCTAAGAGAGTACAATTGAAAAGGTCTTATCAGAAGAAAATAAATTTTGCAACCTTGTACAATGATGGATGTTAACTAGACTTACTGTGGTGATCATTTCACAATATATACAATACTGAATCACTACATTGTATATCTGAAACTAGTATAACATTGTGTCAATTATTATTGTTCAGCTGCTCAGTCATGTCTGACTCTTTGTGACCCCCTGGACGGCAGCACACCAGGCTTCCCTGTCCTTCACCATCTCCCCGAGCTTGCTCAAACTCATGTCCATTGTGTCGATGATGCCATCCAACCATCCCATCCTCTGTCGCTCCCTTCTCCTCCTACCTTCAATCTTTTCGAGCACTAGGGTCTTTTCCAATGAGTTGGCTCTTCGCATCAGGTGGCCAAAGTATTGGAGCTTCAGCTTTAGCATCAGTTCTTCCAGTGAATATTCAGGGTTGATTTCCTTTAGGATTGACTGGTTTGCTCTCCTTGCAGTCCAAAGGACTCTCAAGAGTCTTCTCTAGCACCACAGTTCGAAAGCATCAATTCTTCGATGCTCCGCCTTCTCTAGGTCCAACTCTCATATCCATAGATGACTACTGGAAAAACCAGAACTTTGACTATGTGGACCTTTTTTTTAGCAAAGTGATGTCTCTTCTTTTTAATATGCTGTCTAGGTTTGTCATAGCTTTCTTCCAAGGAGCAGGCATCTTTTAATTTCATGGCTGTAACCACTGTCCACAGTGATTTTGGAGCTCAAGAAAATAAAGTCTGCTACTGTTTCCATGTTTCCCCATCTATTTTCCATGAAGTGATGGGACTGGATGTCATGATCTTAGTTTTTTGAATGCTGAGTTTTAAGCCAGCATGTCAATTATATCTCAATTTGTAATACATAATAGTCTCATTATGTAATACAAGCATGAAGATGTAAGTGGATGTAATACATATAACAACTGTAACATAAAGAAGAAAGCAGTGAGACCTATATGATGGTAAGATTTCTACATTCTAATTGAAGTGGTAAAATGTTCATTTTAAGTAATTATTAAAAGGTATGTATATCATAATTTCCAGAGCAACTAATGAAGTCTACACAAAGAGATATTGTCAAAAATAGACAGATTAAAAGGGAATAATAAAAACATTCAAATAATACACAAGAAGGCAGGAAAGGAGAACAGAAGAATGAAAAGCAAGGAGGATAGACACCTAATAATAAAATGCTGGACAGAAATTCAAGCATATTAAACACTGTTATCGCTCCGTCGCTAAGTTGTGTTCGACTCCACAGACTGTAGCCTGCCAGGTTTCTCCATCCATGGGATTTCCAAGGACAGAATACTGGAATGGGTTGCCACTTCCTTCTCCAGGGGATCTTCCTGTCCCAGAATTCTGACCCATGTAACCTACAACTCCTGCACTGTGGACAGATCGTTGACCACTGAGCCACCTAGGAGGCCCACATTAATAATCACATTAAATGTAAATGGTCTACACAGAGAAATTAAAAGACCAGATGTTGTCAGAATTTGGCTACAAGCAAAACCGACTGATTAAATCATTACTGCTGTGAGGATCCTAGGGAATGTTAAGCCTTAACGTCTGACTCTACAAGTACCATTTCCAGCTCTTCCTTTTGACTTATGTCAATGGGTCTCTCAAATCAGTAATATCTCTGATATCTCTATGTTATTTACTAAATGTTCTCATTTTCCCAATTCCTCAATTGAATTTTCCCATGACTTGGAAAAACATAAATTTCCTGAGAAATGTGAGGAAAAAACTGCTGTATGAAGACAACATTTTCCCCTATGGCGTGTACTGCACTGAGACAGATGTGCTGACGTCTTCTTGTGTTAGCATTTTTTATATTTCTCTTTGCATGTCCTATAGTGTCTTTTTTCATGAAAGTAGTTGCTGTATTACTTGGTGCATAGACATTCATTATATTTATAACTTCACTCAGGATCATACTTTTCAACACTATAAAGTATATTTTGTCTCACTTAATGCTTTTTGGCATGAACGTTACATTTTCTGATGTCAGGACAACCCTGTTTCTTGCTGTTTTCATTTTCTCATATGTTCATTTCTAGTCTTCCTGTAACATTTCTTTTTCAATATGCAGCAGAGTCTGCTTGTCTTTGTGAAACAACCCCAAAATAATTTTATCAGTAGGTGAGTTAATCTTCATATTTATTGATAATGACCAATCTGCTCTTAATTCTGTCATTATGTTATACTTAACATACATAAAAATTAAATATAAGCAAGATTTTGAATAAGCAAAAAATTTAAAGGCCCATAAAAACACTAAGTTTCAGGTTTCTTTGGCTCTTGATACAAGATCTTATTGTTTTGTTGACTAACCAGACCTGCCACTATTAGTAACAATAACAACAATCTCATAGTTTACAGATGATTGGTTAAAGAGATAGCTCAATTTGGATAGGTAGATGGAAAAACAAAAGGAGGCTAGTGCAGTACTGCCAAGGTAAACCTGAACCTCAGATGCAACACCAAGACAGACGATAAACTCACTCTATAATAATCTTCCCAGCTACAGGAAAGCGTTACTTAAACAAGAGGGCAGAATTTTTTAAACGTGGATTTTAAAACGGATTAAATAGACTGTGATTCACTAGTGCACCACAACTAATATTTTTTAAAAACGGAAACGGGATACTACTAGAGGAGCAAGGCAAAGTACACAGCAAGGCAAGGTGGTGTATTATGAAATTTTGTTTCAATTACCTAAACATATTAGTTTGCTAAAGCTAATAACATAAGTACCACAGAGGGTGGCTAAAACAACACAAAACCATTTTCTCACAATTCTAGAGGCTCAAAGTCCAAGACCAGGATTTCAGTTGGTAGGGCTGCGTACATTCCAAGGCTTCTCTCCCTGACTTGTAGATGCCTATCTTCTCCCACACATCCCAGTCTCCTCTTCTAAGGACACTAGTCGTATTGGATTAGGGGCCATCCTAAAGACCTGATTTTTACCTTAATTACCTCTTCAAAGACTTTATCTCCAAATATGCTTAAATTCAGAGAAATGGGAGGTTAAAGCCTCAACATGTCATTTTGGGAAGGACACAATCCAGCCCATAACAATATACTTATACATATATTATGCATGTACATATATAGTGAGTTACAATCAAAGAAGTTTGAAAACATTTTAGAGGGCTCTGAATAGATGTTTTAAATGCATTTTAATATATTACAAGCTTTAGGAGCCCAACTCTAACGTTATAATGGAGCCTTAGGCCTCCTTCAGTTTCCAGGTCTTAATGAGACAGTCTAGAATTTAACTACTACAGGGCTACTCCTAATGTAATCATGATAAAACTCACAGAATCGTGTTCCTATGAACATGTAAGTACTTTTGCTAATGTCGTTACTTAAGCATTACCTGTAAAAATGTAATAGTTGTTAGGTCTAGAGTTTATTTACACTGAACCTCTGATAATTATACCTCCATGTTTTTAGAGAACATTATCAATTACTGTTTTGACTTCCCAAACTACCTGGTTAAACTACAAAAGCTTAAAGGCACAGTGTCTCCCCTGTCTTTAATTTCAAAGGCCTCAAGCCTCTGAAACCAGTTTAGTTGATGGCTAACTTAGATATATCTTCAGGGCCTAAGGAAAAATATTGATGTTTTAAATTCTCTAAATTCATTTACGGCAACAATAATCCTTTGTTTTAAAATGTACTATACTACATACACTAAGTTAAATGGGTAAAAATTAATATATAAGCCATAAAATATTTTAAATAGCACTTTAAGTACATAAAAACCACACTGTATATTTAGGCCCCATGTCTAAAACAATTTCTTAATAATTTAGGGTACCAACAGTCCCAAATCAGTCCTGCTGTATTGCAACACGTCTGCTGATCAATTCTAGGTCCATACACTGTCAACGTGTCTGTTGAGTTGGCTTAGTAACATAAAATAAATAATGATGTAATAAATAGACCAAATCAGGCCACCTGGAGTCTGTAACACTATTTGATCATGTCAGTTTTGAAAACCATTGAAAAATAGTCCAAATACTTGTCTTGTCTGAGTCCTGATTACTTCCAAAGTCAAATATATTAAGGGTCGGTTTCACTGAACTCTTTAAATCTTTTATCTTTGCATTTCACTGCAATCACCCCAAAAAGTTTAACTCCCCAGGGCATACCTCTACCTTTCTTTCATACACTTCCAAGCCCTTACACACTTGGAGCAGAGTCCTGAGAAGCAAAAAGCTTTCCTTGTTCTTTTTCTCCACACAGACATTCTTTAACCTCCACCTGGCATTCTGTGAAAATCTATGAAAGATTCAAAGGTCATATGATGTCAGTCGAGTGCATTTACATGAATCTGAGACTAAAACATAAATCTGTTTCACCCAGAGCTAAATATAGGCTTTTTTTTTAACTATAAAATTCATAAATTTAATAGGTCATACAATCATGTTCAATTTGCTAAATCAAAAATTCAAGAGAGAAGGGAGTGATAAGTACACTAAAAAAGTAAATACTTCATAATCCTTCTAGCTATGAGTTCTAACTCTACATATAAAAATATATTAATAGTCAGTTGTAATAAAAACCTGTTTTATAATATGTAATTCAAGGAAAACTAATATATACTCTTTAATATCTAAGCAAAGAGGTAAAACAGAAATCATATTACAATGGAAATGTAAGTACATTTAGAGCAAGAATCTTATTCATTGAATATCCCCTGTACCCAGAATATTACCGAGCATATAGTGGATTCTGAACATGTTAAAATGTAAAAGAAATAAATGATACCATCACTCTATATTATAAAGAAAATAAATGAAGCCAGTTGAGAAAATCTCACTCAAGTGAAAAGAATTGGTGGCTTCACTTCTTCTAGACACAAAGTTTTAGAGGCTTCGTTCTATTATTTCATGTTTTCCACACTTGTCCGAAAGTTTGAAGGACATCAGAACACAAAATGAAAAACCTCAAAGTTATTTCTCTCTTCAACATTTTCTGTACTCCACACCAGTCAATCATGTCCAGCTCTTCGCAACCCCATGGACTGTAGTCTGCCAGGCTCCTCTGTCCATGGGATTCTCCAGGCAAAAATTCTGGAGTGGGTTGCCACTCACTTTTCCAGGGCATCTTCCTGACCTAGGGATAGAACCCAGATCCCCTGCACTGCAGGCAGATTCTTTACTGTCTCAACCACCAGGGAAGCCCATACTCCACATCACCAGTTCTCAAATTGAATTCATCTTTCTATTCATTAGAACACAGCATTTTTTTGTTCTGTGCTATCCTGTGTTATCAAGGCAACAGATAGATATGGAGGCATATGGCTGTTCATCTTCATTATGATGGCCTTCACATCAGTGAGATTTCACATTCAATAATATATCAGTTTCTCAAACTGTGGAGGCAACTCCAGAGAACTGTGTGTTCAGCTGTTATCATGTCTGACTCTTTGGGACCCTATGGACTGTAGCCTGCCAGGCTTCTCTGTCCATGGGAATCTCCAGGTAAAAATTTCTTCCTCCAGTGGCTCAGCCTGACACAGGGATCAAACTCACGTCTCCCGCATCTCTTGCATTAGCAGATGGATTGTTCATTACTGAGCCTCCTGGGAAGCCTATACTAGGTGAAAAATTTTGAATGATTCATTCTGGTACAGTTTACATTGAAGAAAAAGAGGAGGTTTAAGGTAACTTTCCTTCATAGTCATCAGCCTCGTTTCTCTTTTTTCCTATAATACATTCAACTAGGTCTTGGCATATCAAGACAAATATCTGCAAAAGCACATGCCCAGAAGTTCATTTCTCACATGTAAAAGTTAACAGGCTCACCAAGACTGACATAGATAAATCACCATCACTATCTTAGACTGGATCTAATTGCCAAAAATGTTGAGGAGCAGTATCTTTGAGAGATTTACTTATAGGTCACATTTATCATTTCATCTTAAAGACGCAGAAGCCATGCAAACACAACTTAATTATAACAGACCTATCAACTAGTGTTTTCTACCACTGCATGAAGAAATATAGCAAAATGGTAAGTTGGGAAATAAAATAAGTGTGATTAGTTTTCTATATAGATTTTAACTCTGAAGAGTGATTTATGAAACATTATTTTAATATTTATTATTGAAAATTCCTGAGAAAAAAATTGAAATACAACTGATCTAAGTCAGAAGATATCCTTGAAAATTATAAACATTAAATGTTAAATCAGAGGACATATAACTCAGACAAAGGTAAGCACCTCAAAAGCAATTTGGGCTATGAACAGAAAGATACTGAATCTCCTATGTGTGAGGCAGAAATTCTTTTCCACGTCCTACAAGGCAATCCTACCTGCAGTGATGCATATGTGAATATACAGTGAGAACCAGACAGGAACTACTACCAATGAAGAAAGATTCTACTTCTCTAAGGTTTTTTTTAACTTATTTCTTTATTTATTTATTGGCCGTGTTGCACAGTTTATGAGTTCTTAGTTCCCTGACCAGCAATTGAACCTGAGTTCTCAGCAGTGAAAGGGTAGAATCCTAACCACTGGACTGCCAGGGAATGCCCTTAAATTCTTTATTTTTTAATTCTGATCACATCTATTGTTAAACTCAATTTGCACCAAGATTAAGCACCTCTCAAAGGTTATCCAGCAAATAAAAAAAATGTCATGGCATGCCCAGGCTTAAACCAAATTCCATCATTTCTGACTATATGCCATTGCACAATACAATATAATGGTATATGAAGTCAACTGAGCTTTAGCTTTCAATGTGAGTTTACTTTCAAGAAATTACCCTAAAAAGGGTAAATTCTTAGAATAATGCTCAAACTACCGCTTTAAGACCTACCTGCTTTAAAAGTTGAGTTCTGTTTGAAAGACAAAAAAAAAGTTCTTAAACATGGTTCATTTATTCATTAAATATTTAATATATTCTGTACTAAGGATTACAATCCCTGCCCTATGACAATCAAACTCAAATAAAAAATACACTGCAGTAAATACTAAATGACGTGCTACAATAGACTATATAAAAAACAAAGGTATTAAGCATGATAATAAGACCAAGATAATTAGGAGAGTCTTCCCTGAAGAGAGAACTAAATCAACTAAACATTTTAATTGTAGGAATTACACACAGACAAAAGGTATTAAGTAAGAGATTCAGCAAATATATTTTAAGTGGAAAGCTAAACTGGGGAACTAATGAGATAAATTTGGAAAAGATAGTAAACCTAATTGACAGATTGATTTTATGCTCAACATAACAGGAAATAGATTAGAGGGGGCATCCCAGGTGGCACAGTGGTAAAAAAATATTCTGCCTGCCAACAGAGACAGAAGAGATTCGGGTTCAACCCCTGGGTTAGGAAGATCCCCTAGAGAAGGAAATGGCAACCCACTCCAGTAATCTTGCCTGGAAAATTCCAAGGACAGAGGAGCCTGGCGGGCTATAGTCCAAGGTACCCAGAGTCAGACACTGAGAACACGCATACACAGAATAGGAAATAATACCATACTACAAATACTCAGATAACAGAAGCAGAACATGAAGAACATGCTAACTGATGAAGATATTTCTTTCACATCTACATGTAGGACAGACTATAATACTGAAAATAAAACCAGAAAAACTGTCTCAGTTACCCAAAGGTAAGGTGATGAAGGTCTGTGTGAGAAGCTGAAGAAGGCTTAGTGTAGCCAGGTGACAGGCTAGGTAGGTTGTTACAGGAGGGACATCTACTAGTGTCTCTTTGTAGCCAAAGTTACCACAAAAACCAACAAAAATTCCTGTGCTAGAGAGAAACTTAAAGGCCCAGAGGTCTTCAGAGTAGGGTCCTTCAAGAAGATCCCACAGCTATAATCTCAAAGGTTCATATGAAGATATTCTTATTTCCACGAGGACCACACAGTCTTAGGATTGTACAAAAGTAAAACTTATTCCATTAACCACGCCAAAGTCGGCCACCTGAATTTTAAGTCCAAATTGATACTATGAAATAAAATTCAACTACATGTTCAAAAAAGGTGTTCCTAACACACTGTGGTGTGGGAGAAGACTCTTGAGAGTCCCTTGGACTGCAAGGAGATCCAACCAGTCCATCCTAAAGGAGATCAATCCTGGGTGTTCATTGGAAGGACTGATGCTGAAGCTGAAACTCCAATACTTTGGCCACCTGATGCGAAGAGCTGACTCATTGGAAAAGACCCTGATGCTGGGAGGGATTGGGGGCAGGAGGAGAAGGGGACAACAGAGGATGAGATGACTGGATGGCATCACTGACTCGAGGGACATGAGTTTGAGTAAACTCCAGGAGTTGGTGATGGACAGGGAGGCCTGGCCTGCTGCGATTCATGGGGTTGCAAAGAGTCAGACACAACTGAGCGACTGAACTGAACTGAACACATTAATGCCACCCACACCTTAATGCCTTTGGTGGAACATCTCTGTGATACTATTATTCTTAAGTAGAAATTAATCCTTACTCATGAAGAGCACTGAAAATATATCAAGATCATAAATTCTTGATGTAAACAGTAATGGCGTAATGACTCTTGCTTTGAGATTGCCTATTCCATCAACCCACATGAAACAGACACCCTTCTCAGCGACTTGAGGAAATTCAAACAGCAAACAGGTGATACCACTCATGTGATTCTTGTTAAGAGGCTACCCAGTACTTAGTCATGAATTATAGCAGGCAGGTACACCTGTAATAAATTGTTTTGTCACATCAAATTTTCCCTTTTTTTCTACCTAAAATAGGCCCCAACCTGAAGAATAGAAAGGAAGAAAAAAAAAATCAAAAATCAAGCTAGCAATTAAAATCACTGAGGAAAAAATAAGTGGGAAATATTTAAAACTTCATAATGCTTTATGACCAGAAAAACTAAATGATCATAGGTAAATAAAACTGTCATCATAAACATCAAAAAGAACTCACAGGAACTATAATTTATTAAATCAAAGAAATCACACGTCTTCATATGCCATTAATAACGATGAACGAATTAACCAGGCAACACAGTCGGGGAGAGGGGTGCTGAATCCAGTTTTTGATGGAAAAAAGTGTCTAGTAAAGAGAATCCCAAAATGAACCAACAGGCCTCCGCGCTGACTGATGGCATTTTCCATGTACCAAATTCAAAGGAAACGTCAAAAAGCACACCCTTACACAAAAGGAACCATCCGCAGACAAAGCTGACTGTGAAAAGAGGGTGACTGCTAAAAAGCCAATAAGCAAATTTATACATGCCGAGGTGCTTTTTCATTTGAGAGAGATCTTGGGCGTTTAATTACCTGTGAAGAAAAAGGAAACAGATCTGAAAAGGGGTCTCTTGCACTGAATCGCCCTTTTAATGAAAAGGAGGCGAGGTCTTAGAAAATTCATTTCTAGAAGGCCCGATTCAAAAAAATCTGGCTCTCCCCAGACCCCCAAGTCTGGGACAGGATGGTGCACCAGGCCACGCAGCGCCCGAGGCTGAAGCCATCGCCAAGCGCGCTCAGCCTCTGAACCGCGTCCCTCCAGAAACCCAGAGGCCTCGACCTGCAGGTTGCTCACGTGACCCGCCACCCAGAGCACGTCTGCGCCCAGGCTGGACCAGTCGGGCCACCTCGCTCCCCGCAGCCTCCGGGGATCGGCACCCCAGAGCGGACCTCGTTACGTGGGTTGGCACCCCGAGGCTCCCAGCGGGCAGCCCACCTGCTACGCTCACAGACAACAACCGTTCACGCCCTTCGCTGCCACTCCTTTCTCTGCCCCGGCTCTGGCTTTTGGAGAAGCCGAGAAGTATTAAAAACAAGTTGTACATCTCCTGCGCTCCCCAAACGAGATGCCGAGGCGCCGAGCCAAACCCCCGGCCTCCCACCACGTTCCGGGGTACCCGCACCCGCGCCCCCGGCGGCCCCTCCGTTAGGCCAGCGCCGAGGCTCGGGGTGGACTGGGGGGCGCCCCGGAGCTCCCCCGCCGCCCGCCCGTCGGCCTGCCCCGGGGGGCGTCCCGGGGGCCGCGGGTGGAGGGGCGAGGCGGCGTCCGCGGAGCCGCCGGGGGAGGGTCGGGGTGCTGCTGCCCGTGAGCCGGCCGGAGACGGGGACCGCGGAGGGGCGGGCGGGCTCACCTTGTTGAGGTGGGGGTTCCGGGTGACGGCGTAGCCGCGCTGGGGGGTGTGGCGGCGGCGAGGGGTCCCGGGCTCCATGGCGGGGGGCGAGCGTGCGCGGCCGGTGGGAGCGGGCCGGGAGGCGGATGCTGCCGGGACGCCGGCGCGGAGTGCGGCGGCGGCGGCGGCGGCGCGGAGAAAGGGCCGGGGGGCGGGCGTGGGTGGCGAGAGGGGGTGGATGCGGCGGGAGGAGCCGGCGAGGAGCCGGTGTCCCCAGCCGGGCCGCCTGCGAGAAGCGCTGAGTCATGGCAGGCGAGCGGCGAGCGAGGAGGAGGAGGAGGAAAGCGAGGCCCGGCTGGCGCCTTTCCCTTCCACACGCCCCGGGTCCCCCCGCTCGCCATCGGTTTACAGTCGCAACCGTCCCGGCCCATCCCTGCGTGCGGGACGTGCTTCCCGTGGAGCACCTAAAGGGCGGGGGGCAAGGTCAGGCTCCCCCCGCCCGGCCCGGGGGTACCATCACCCCTGGCCGAGGTGCCCCCCGCAGCCGCAGCCGCAGCCGCTGGGAGGTTGAGAAAGGATGGGAAACCCAGAGCCTCGGGCGGAGGACACAGGCTGCCCCGGCCCAGAGGGAGACCCGTGGGGAGGGCGGGGGAGCTCTTTGCAAAAGACCTCAACTGACCGATGACAATTAGACTTCCTCTCTAATTCATCATCTCAGCGTCTCCTATCAGACGCTTCCAAACGCTCTATTCACTATTCTGGATGCCTGCCAGGGCTGGAGGAAGCTTCCAACCTTGACCCAGAAAGCCTCGGCCCCGGGTAGAAACTGGGAGAAAGGCCAGAGAGGAGAGTGCCATCCCTGGGAATTTTATTTTAGTGCTTTTATTAAAAGACAAGGTGCAAATGTGAGATCCCAATAAACAGTCACGTTTTTCTTGTATACGTTGTTCCTAAAAGTTCTGGAGACCAGGATGTTTAAGAACCTGCCTCTGAATGATGATAATAAAGCCCTCAATCTTTAAGGGCTTCAGTTTCTTCTTTGGTAAACCGAGAAAGTCAAAGATCTCCCAGCGCTGGAATTCTGTTATTGATATTTATACTTTAAGTTTCAAGGAATTTTGAAGTAGTCATATCACAGGCAAAAGGGGTATTCACACACTAAACGCTTCCTGTGCCCCAGTTTCCTTTTAATAGGATGGCTAGTTTCTGCCCTGTTCCTGCCCAATGGTTTTATAAAGAGGTGTGTTGATTTTATATCCCACTTGAGTATTCGTGCCTGGAGCATCCCATGGACAGAGGAGCCTGGCAGGCTAGGGTCCATATGGTTGAAAAGAGTCACACGCAGCTGAAGGGACTTAGAACAACACAGCAATACACTTGATTTTATATATCCATAAACTAGACATTCAACCAAAGAGTTTTATTTCTAATTATGTTACTTTTCCTTATCAGAAAGATTTGTTACGGTAGTGTTTTTTGCCACACGTATATCCAGCAGTTTCTTAGTCCTGGTCTTGAAATTATCTAGAATCAGTTGCTTCTTAATAGGGAATATTTGTGTCACAGAATTCTTTCGATTCCTTGCATTTCGGTAACACTTTTCACTGTGAGTTCTATAATATATAAATAATTCACCCAGCAACATCTGAGAAGAAGGTATACTTTACAAAACTCACTCTCTTGAATTAACTCAGGCACATTGCAATTAAAAGTATTTCATGGAAGACAAAAACAGTTCAATGACAGGCCTGGAAACAAAACACTTTGCTGAAAAAGAGACAAAAATGTGAGTACAACAGAACCGTATTTCAACACAGCTCTTTAGTACATAAATTTACACACATTATCTGTCTAGTCCTAGTTCTGTGATATATTTACAGATAGAAAAGCTGATGTAAATATAGAGTAGTCCCAAAGAGTGTGGGCTTGTCCCCCAAGCCATTGTTACAGAGGGATTACATGATCCTACCAGTGCAGGTAAAGTTCACATCTCTCTTCCATTACCTTTATTTCTGTCTTGAAAAGAGCTCCAACCTCCTAGGGATGAGGCCTAGCTGGGGAAGTCATTTTGTATATCTGTGTGCAGTACCAAAACTACTGGAAAGAACCTATTTTTCCACCTAAATGTCAGCTAGGAAGGACACCAGCTTTTTCAATCCTTTTTAAAGATTGTAAGGTTAGGTTTTATTGCAAAAAAACATGTAAAAAAAAAAACCCAAACAACGGAAAAAAAACCTTCTGTTAGAATTTTCCTTGTGAGAAACTACAGTCACTCTATACACAGTTGATCAAAGAATGGGTGTGATTCACAGACAAGGAACTAGAGTCTGTAGTTTCTGATGCTCAGTGAGAATACTATATCAAAATCAGATTTTTTTGTTGCCCAAGTTTGATGCACAATGAACTGTAATCATATTTAAGTATGATTATAGCATTCCTACCTAATGTTGTTGAGGTTTCACATAGAGAAAATTCAGGAAATACCTAAAAGTACATGTAACATTTCAAATATAACTTTCATGAGAATAAAAGATAATCTAATAGAAAAAAGATGTAGCTCTCTGATGGTTTGTGGTATTAAGTAAATGATTTTGTATTTCTTCACACAAAAATACATTACTGTTATGTAAAATAAGTTCCCCCCTTTTTTTTAGTTGAATATCTTAACATGCCTGACTCTTGGTTTGTTTCTCTATGAAGCAAAAAACTTTGACCTTTTAGGGTTCTAATTTTGAGAATTCCAGTGTTCAATATAATAAGAGAAGATCTACCAGAGTGGCTGACCCTAAAAGTTCAAAATCAAAATCAAAAGTTCAAAATCAAAAGTAGGCAGCTGGGGGACTTCGCTGGCTTAGACTCCTAATACAAGGAGGCCCCGGTTCAATTCCTGGTCAGAGAACTAGATCCCACATGTCGCAACTAAGAGTTCACATGCCAAAACAAAGATTGAAGATACCATGTGCTGCAACTAAGACATGGCACAGCCAAGTAAATAAATATTTTTTAAAAAACAGACAGCTGACTCAGACGTGGCCAGCCCCAGGGTAACTGGCAACCATGGCGAGAGCTGACTTTTTACCTACATACTGAAGTGAGATTAGGACTTGAATAAGTGCTAACATGGAGCTGGCAACGGTTGACCTCTACCCATCTTAGGTTGTCAGCTGGGACTCTAAGAAGATGACATATTAACAAAAGAAAAAGAGTTTGTTAACTAACACAGCACACGTTATTCAGGAGAAAACTGAAATGAGGAGTGGCTAAAGCAAGTAGCCTAGAACTGCAGACTATACATCATCTTCAACAAAGAACAATAAATCGGTAGAGAAATGACAAAGGAAAGCAGTTTTAGGCTTCCAAGGGCGGCAAACTAGGAATATGAGTACATGAGGAGAAACTAATAGAATAAGATTTGTTCACAGATTCCTCTGGTCCTCATATTTTGGGGTGACAACCTGGCTTTACCTGACTCTAAGGAATCCCTGATGAATCAAGCTCTTCGTTAGTGGTATTTGAGTGTTATAGTAAGAGGTGAAATGGGCACGTGAGTCATTTCACTAGAAAGTTTTAAAAAGATGTATGCTTATTTTGGTGGTGGTTTAGTCACGTCATGTTCAACTCTCGTGACCCCATGGACTGTAGCCCTCCAGGCTCCTCTGTCCATGGGATTTCCCAGGCAAGAGTACTGGAGTGGGTTGCCGTTCCCTTCTCCAGGAGATCTTCCTGACCCAGGGATCAAACTCCTGTCTCCTGCTTTGTAGGTGGATTCTTTTTTTTTTTTTTTTTAAATTTTTTTTTATTGGTTGGAGGCTAATTACTTCACAACATTTCAGTGGGTTTTGTCATACATTAACATGAATCAGCCATAGAGTTACACGTATTCCCCATCCCGATCCCCCCTCCCACCTCCCTCTCCACCCGACTCCTCTGGGTCCTCCCAGTGCACCAGGCCCGAGCACTTGTCTCAAGCATCCTGCAGGTGGATTCTTTAGCAACTGAGCCACCAGAGAATCCTTGTACCCTTATTTTAATCTATTTGAAAACAAAAGTCTATGCAAAAGCCCCATCCTCTGAGGCAGTAGTCCCCAACCTTTTTGTCACCAAGGACCAGTTTCGTAGAAGACAATTTTTTCACAGACTGGGATGGGGGGATGGCTTCAGGATGATTCAAGCACATTACATATATTGTGCACTTTATTTCTATTATTACATCAGCTCAGGCATTAGATCCTGGAAATTGGGAAACCCTGCTCTAGGGGGACCCTACAGAATGTCTAGAGCTCCACAGAACACAACTTTTTTTGAAGAAAGTAATATCCTTCTTTATTAACCCTTGAAAGCATTATCTCTACTGTTAGGAATAATGTAATACCACTTCATTCTTATTATATATAATAATCATTAATATATATAATATATATTAATAATATATATAACAATCATATATATGAAAACATATACAAAAATACAGATACTGCATGGTGACTTCATAATTTTGGAGTAAATCCATAGACTGAGTCAGAATAAGCATAAATCATTTATAGCTTAACTGTTCATTTATACCTGAAAAAGTTTTCATTAAGCATGCTAATAATTTTCAAATGATGTAATAAAAATATGCTTGCAGTATTTGGCTGAATTACATTTGGGAAAAAGAAGCTAGCTGTTTCACCTATTTCAGTACTAGTATACTCTGGATCATATTATACATGTACAGAAACTTAGAAGGTCATAAATCTCCCAAGAAGAGATATTATTTATTCTGTGTTGCTGATATGTATCTGTAAAACATTTTAACACTGCAAACATCAGAAGTTTCGAGATGGGACACTGGAAAAGGTATATACTCCACCACAATGATGCTGAATACTTCTTCACAATGCCTCTTCATGATGTCAGTCAACTGGAAGTGGGAATTTATCAATGAGTTGCTTGATATCCATCACTTCTAGGTGACATGAACTGGGTTTTTCAGGTTACATTGGCTGGATTTACCAATGTTTTTAACTTTTCTACAGTAAGAGAACTGACCATTAGAGAAACTTAAAGGAAGTAATCTCCATGACCCTGGAGACAGAAACTTCTTTTTTACCACCACTGTTAGGACCCTTGTTGGAAGTCAGCAACTGAACACAGTGTTACCTGCCTGTTTCTGCTGAATGGTAACAGTGGTGTACAAAGATAAAGTTCCTACCTGAAAAAGATCCACCCAAAATAATAGTCTTAAAAGGAATAAAGGAATACTCTTCTTCACCTCTTGCTCTATCAAAGCTTTTACATTTTCTGCTGCCTATTTAATTCCAAGTTTATCCTCCTGTGAATCAAGCCCAATAATATCAAACCAAGAAGGCACAGCCATGTTCACATTTAACGTAACAGATTAACACATGCATGCAGGTAGATATATTTGATATGTGAACTTCTGATACCTGCAAAGGCTTCTTGCCCCACCCACACCCTGTATCTCCCCACCATAGCAGTGGGCTTTCCGGGGTGAGCAGGGTGGGGAACTAAGCCGACACACCTAAGGCTGAAAAGAAGGCATGGTCCAGCCTCCTGCAGCCCCAGTTTAAAAATCATGGATCTAGGCCAGTGGTTTTCAATCTTTTTCCCAAATTAGAATCCCCTGGGGAGATTTAAAAACACTCTTGTTGATTTCATCGGTCTGGGTGGTAACTTTATCACCAGGATTCTGTGCCCCAAGGTCCCCAGATGATTCTAATTTGCAGCCAAATTAGAATTCCAGACCCCAGGTTTAGAAGAATGTTTATCTTACTTTTGCTTACATCAGAATCAGTTGCAAGGCTCCTTAAAGCAGGGCCCCACCACTAAAGTCTCTGATTCATAAAGTGGGAGGTAGAGCTCCAAAATTTGCATTTCTAACAAGATCCCAGGTGACGATATTGATGATAGCCAAGGGACTACATTTTGAGAACTGGTGGTCTAGAACAGCGCTATCCAAAAGAAATGTAATGTGAGCCATATATATAGTTTAAAGATTTCCAAGTAGCCAAGTTTTTAAAAAGTAAGAAAAAAAGTTGAATTTTGTTTTCATCATATATTTTATTTAACCTAATACTATATCCAAAATATGAGTATGTCAATTTATCAATGTAAAATTAATGACATGTTTTACATTTTTCTTTTGTACTGTCTTTGAAATCTAATGTGTATTTTATACATAAAGCACATCTCAATTTTGACATCAAATTTTTATCAGAAGTACTTGTTCTCTACTTAGAACAAGTAGAACAAGTACCATTTCTCTACAGTTGAAATTGTAGATGCATATACCCAAGTTGCTGCAAACATACTTGAACTTTTTAAAAACTAAATTGAGTTTTATATTTAAATTAAAATCTTCTTTTCTATACTTGAAAAATCTAAGACTACTTGGTCTACTGAAGGTTAACCATTAACATTTCCTACCTGGGACTTCCCAGGTAGTCCAGGATTGGGACTTCATCTTCCAGGGCTGGGGTTGTGGTTTCAGTTCCTGGTGAGGGAGCGAAGATCCCACTTGCCTTGCAGCCAAAAAAACCAAAAGGTCAAATGGAAGCAACACTGTAACAAATTCAATGAAGACTTTAAAAATGGTTCACATAGAAAACAAAACCAAAAAACATTATTTATTTGTATAGGCAGTTTCCAAATTGGTAATGAATTATGTTCCTAAAGTTCATGTGTAAGTCAATGATTTAGAAATCATATTGCATTTTTCATAGCCATAATACAACAAATGCTTCCATGCTAGCTTTAAAAGCCCATGCATTCATACTTAGACATTCAATCATGTCCGACTCTTTGCTACCCTTTGGGTTGTAGCCTGCCAGCTCCTCTGTCCAGGCAAGAATACTGGAGTGGATTGCCATTTCCTTCTCCCTTTAAAAGCCCATTAACACGTAATGTTGGAAATATCATGCAAAGAATAAAAGAGTCTTCCTAAAGTTTTCTAAAAATAAAATATTTCTGAATAAAATGTCTGACAAGTTCCAATTTAATATTCCATGAGTAGAGTTATCCTTCTATATACCCTGGGGAAATAGAAGAATAATATAAACATTTCTCAGTAGATATGAACTATGTCATTTGCTTTAAAAGGCAGAAACAACTCTAGCCACATCTGGTTTGAAAAAATAATTGGTCTATCTCACTGCATACATAAAGGGCATTCATACAACCTGGGCCTTAAAAAAAACCCCACAGGAATATTTCTAAATGCAAAATATAGTTCAGATTTTCTATCCTAAAATTAAAGACTAGTTCTAAATTTAAATCCTCTTGCTCAAAATTCCCCAACGGCAACCACCTCACTCCTAGTAGAAGCCAAAGTCATTAGCTGACCTACAAGGCCCCCTAGAAACTGTTCCAGTCCCTTTATCTCTGTGGCTTTATTACATTTATCTCCCCCCTCCTCTTTCCTGTTGTTCTAACTGACTGTGACTGTCTTATTTTTCCCCAAACAGAAGACACACATCCCTGCCTCGTGGACTTTGCTCTTACTAGTCCTTCTCTGGAGCACTTATCCCCCAAATATCTACATGGTTTCCTCAATCCCTTCAACTCTTTGCCCAAGTGTCATTTGTCAGCTGAGGCCTTCACCAACCATGCCATGGAATACAGCAATCACTATTCTTCCTTCACACATCTTCCTTAATCTCTATAGGTCTTCCTTAATTTTTCTCCACAGAACTTTTTATATTTAAATATAATATGCAATTCACTTATTAGTCTATCATCTCACTACTATGAGTGCTCACATGTCAACTCCATAACAATGGTGATTTTACATCTTTTGGTCCTTTCTGTGAAACTCATCACTTCTTTGTTCCAGAACTCCACATAAACAACTTTTCTAACTTATTTCATGATCTATTTATTCATACACGCTTTTCTCTCACGAGTATTTATTTGACTATCTTCTTTAAGTCTTCTGCATAAAAGGCATAGATCCTTTCCTCTTTGATAAAAGATTTATCTAGAAATAATTAATGAGCCACCAGAATTGGACATAGAAAATTCAACATTTCAAATAATCCTTGGTTTTCAAACTGTTCTTGAAAAATTTGCTTACTATATTCCTACAGAATGGCATAAATTTGATTGAGACTGTTCTCTGATGAATACTCATTTAGATTGTGCCATTGTATAATGTTTTAGCACCTTATAAAATTATATCTACTCTCAATAAAATTTCTATGCATTAGTAGCATGTATTGTATTACTTGGCTTGTTGGTAAATAATGAGCCTGGTGGCTCAGTTGGTAAAGAGTCTACCTGCAATACAAGAGACGTGGGTTCAATCCCTGGGTCAGGAAAATCCCCTGGAGAAGGAAATGGCAACCCACTCCAATATTCTTGCCTGGAGAATTCCATGGACAGATGAGCCTGGAGGGCTACAGCCCGTGGGGTCACAAAGAGTAGGACATGACTGAGTGACTAACACACACACAGGTGACTCGAGTGGTAAAGAATCCGCCTGCCAATGCAGGAGATGCAGGAGACATGGGCTTAACCCCTGAGGTGGAAAGATCCCCTGGAGGAGGAAAGGGCAACCCACTCCAGTATTCTTGCCTGGGAAGTCCCATGGACAGAGGAGCCTGATGGGCTACAGTCCATGGAGTCACAAAGAGTTAGACAAGACTGAGCACACACACATACTTACTGTATTATTTAAAATGTAAAGTTACATATGTTATGAAAAAGACCCAGCTCGATATTTTTGCTACTCATTTTCATTGAATTAATATTTTACTACTTCCTTACATTTGCTTTACTCAATCTAGATAAAAACTACCTCCCATCATTGTCATTGCTTCCAGTGGAAAGGGGGTAGGTTAGAGTAGTTGACGGCTGTCCAGACACTTCTCTTTGTCTCTCTCTGTTCAAGTACTCTCAGGTTCTCTCCACGGGGTCTCTCATTCTGGGTTAATTTTGGTCCTCACAGCATGGCAGCCTCAGGGCAGTCAAACTGCTTATTTGGAGACTGAAGGCTTCCAGAACAAGTATTCCAGGGTAGAAAAAAAAAAATGCTCTTCCTTTTGGTTATTTACCCTTGTCACGTCTCCATATTCTCTTGATGTAGTCACAAAAACCCATCTCGATGGGAAGAGTGCCAAAGCCACACTGGAAGAAGAGTATGTAAGATAGGAGATTTGCTGCAACCATTTGGAAAATACAACCTGCCACATAGGAGTGAGAAGAAATCTATTAGACTGCTTGTTTCCATCACTTTTTTTAAGATACTAGATCATCTAAAATATGCAGTGGGTGGTACACTTGATACACACAAGTTATTGACATAGACTGAAAATGTACATAAGGAAACAAGTTGAGAAAAATTTATTCCAGAAAAGTAACCTAGAGGCTAAGCCATAGTTCAGTTTAGATACAGACCCCAACCCTTACTATATCTTCAGTATATCAGATGTTGGAGTCACCAATGATTATCATATACAAGATTTCAAAGTGCTTTCTAAAATTGTTTTTAATGTGATTTAATGTGGTATATTTTCTTTTAATATCTTGAAAAATGACAGTTTATAGAAAATACACATATCAGTGCCAGAGTATTAAATTAGCTATAATACACTATTCTACAATACTTTAATTGTCTTAAGTAGTTAGGAGGTTACTAAATTAGGCTCATTTCATAGACTGTTAACAAGGAGCAGTAAAAGAATTATATATTAGAAACTAAAGATATTGGGGCCTATTAGGAATCATGTATTGGTTTAACTGTAGTCAGAATATCATATTAAAAGTAATACTGGGGTCGTCCCTGGTGGCCTAGTGGTTGGGACTTCACCTTCCAGGGCAGGGTGGTGTGTTGAAACCCTGGTTGGAGAGCTAAAATCCCACATGACTCAGGATTGAAAAACCAAAACATGAAGCAGAAGCAGTATTGTAACAAATTCAACAAAGATTTAAACCCTGACTTTAAAGAGTTGCAATTCAGCCTACAAAGGCCAGGGTCTACCTTTAAAACACAGAAAGTAATACTGAATGCTAAATGGATAGAGGTTTTTTGTTGTTGCCTTTTTTTAACTTGGAAAATTCTGCTCCCAAATTGTTGATGATTTGTTTTAGTCTATAGTTCTGTAATGTATGAAGTTTGTATAAAGAGTACATATTACTTTTACATTCAGAAAAAAGCAAAACTTTAAACATACCCAGTGGGTATCTATAATTAAAACAATATACTGTAAACTTTTAGGAATCTCAATTTTCTTCTTTGTTCCAAAGATAATTTGAGACGACAATTTGGCATTATACCACATTACAATATGGATACCTTAAATCTCTGCTTGCCAGGAGGCACTAAAGCCAGCCACATAATGCGACTCTGAGACAGGGAGGATAAATTTCATAATACCCTTCTCTGCCAAACACCTGTGTGGATCTACCCTACTCGTCTAACTTTGAAAAAGCTGGACTAAAAACAAGCCAAAAAAAATAAGGATTCATATTTAAAGTTAAAAAGCTGTATAGAAAGGTAAGCATTTTTCATAACACTATATATTGACTTTACCAGCTAACCCTGACTCACCCAAATAACAGATTATCCCAGAATTCAGTGAACAATTAGTTGACTTTCAAATATAACACGATGTTCTAGAAATGACAATATTATGTGACTTTTTCCTTCTCCATCACAGTGTTGGACATGACTGAAAGCGACTTAGCATGCACACACACAACACACACACATCTGCTTCATATTTTGAAAAACGTGATGCTACAGTTAGAGAAAATACATACCAAATATGATTTATTTTCAAGTAAAGTTTTTCAAGCACAAAAAGGGGTTCAAAAAACTACTTCAACTTCTCCTTTTAATGAACAGCTAGTAATTGCTTTAAAACTGCCATTCATCCCTGACATTGTGCTAAATTATTTGCCTTTATATCGATGCTAGAAAATAATGAACCAAAAATCACACACATAAAAGCTACTCTTATTTTGTTGCTTTCTCCAACTTGAAGTTTAAAAGAATAGTCTGTATTTTTGGAGATCAACTCAAAATACATTGACCTTGTTAATTTGGAGCCCATGGGCTGTATCTAGTGGTTAGCACCTAGTGATCTGGCAGAACTAAAACTAAGTCAGCATTAGGCACCAACTATCAATCTCTAATGGCACGAGAAACCTGTCATTTCAAGTCTAGTCCTAAGCTGAAGCTCTAATACCATGGCAGAGCCCCAGACCTCCAGGGTTACGGGAGAGGGAGAAAATGTGCATGAAAGGTTGTACTCAGGAGAGTTATACAAGAGATTCATTCATGACAGATGAAGAGGCTTGGGAGAAAGCACGTAGGCCAGGGTGGAAATGTGGAGTACTAAAATAAATTTCGCTGTAGTGGAAATAGCAAGACCAAATCACTTTCCTAAAGACATGGTCTAGTTTCTGTAGGGACATTGGGAATCTTTGGGCAGGAGAAAAAAATGTCGCATAGATTCAGTAGGAGAGTCATGAAGTTATTCTGGGGTTTTGAAAATAATCAGGCTTAAAGGGGAAAGGTGCAAGTGGGGGGGATATATTAGGAGGTTGGGGATTTATTCTATGTCCATCCCAACCTCCTAATATAAACACATTACTATATATAAAATAGATCATCAACAAGGACCTACTATGTGCTATGTGCAATATGCACAGGGAACTATACCCAATATTCTGTAATAACCTATATAGGAAACGAATCTGAAAAAGATTAGATATGATAATATGTATAACTGAATCACTTTGCTGTACGCCTGAAATTAACACAACATTGTAAATCAACTATACTCCAATATAAAATAATTAATTTTTAAATTAAAAAAGAATCAGACTTTGGGTAATTGTCCACATGTATTCCTTGACTCACGCAAGATTTCCAAATTCAAGTAGAATTTATATTGAAAGAGGAGCTTTAGATGTAACACTGTATTTCCAGCCCCGTACATATTCAGGTTTGGAGTTAGCTATTATTTGCTGGCCACTTCCCCAGTGGCTCAGTGGTAAAGAATCCACGCACCAATGCAGGGGACAAGGGTTTGATTCCTGCTGCGGGAGGGTTCCACATGCCAGGCTGCACCTAAGCCCGGCTGCCACAACTAATGAGCCCGGGGCTATAGAAACTGTGCTTCGTAACAAGAGAAGCCGCCACAGTGAGAAACCTTCACACCACAACAAAGACCAGACCAGGGCAGCCGAAAAGAAACAAATAATTAAAATAAAAAATTTTAAAGGAGTATGTCAACATGTCTTCAAGCTCTTGGAATTAAGTTAGAAACAATTCTCCATTTGTCAGGAAATCAATGCTTAAAAGTTGTACAGGTCACATCCCAGAGCTGATTTATATTTGTCTTCCCTGTCTGTGGGGAAACCAATACATAATCAGTATCAGTATCAGTTCAGTCGCTCAGTTGTGTCTGATTCTTTGTGACCCCATGGACTACAGCATGCCAGGCCTCCCTGTCCATCACCAATACATAATAGAAAATGCAAATATTAAATCACCTGGACTCTGTTATATATAGTTTTGCTTGCAATTTTCCGGATAATATCTGTTGGAGAGATACTAAATCTATCTCATGAGAATCAAATAGGTTTTTTTAATCACAATATTGTCCTCCAGTCTGTATATATTCTTTAGGATAGATCTGTACATAGGAAAAGTAAAAGGGTATAAGAACAAAGTCAAATAAACTTGAAGCATTATATAGTTTCTGAACAATTAAAGAGCAGCAGAGAGGCATAGTGTTTTAATTTTCTTTTACCTCTTAAACCTAAAGCTTCCACTTTTTCATAAGTCCTTCTTCCAGCCCCTACATCTCAAGGAAGATATAGCCTTACAATTTTTTTTTTAATTACTTGCTTTAAAATCCTTATCAGGGTGGTGGTCCAGTAGTTAAGAGTCTACCTGCCAATGCAGGAGACGTGGTTTGATCCCTGGTCCAAGAGGATCCCACATGCATGGAGCTACCTAAATGTAAGACCAGAAACTATAAATCTCTTAGTGGAAAACATAGGCAGAACCCTCGATGACATAAATCAAAGCAAGATCCTCTATGACCCACTTCCTAGAGTAATATAAATAAAAACAAAAGTAAACAAGTAGGACCTGATTAAACTTAAAAGCTTTTGTACAACAAAGGAAACTACAAGCAAGGTGGAAGGACAACCCTCAGAATGGGAGAAAATAATAGGAAATGAAACAATTGACAAAGGATTAATTTCCAAAATATACAAGGAGCTCATACCAGAATACATTTTCTGAATAAATTTTTTGTTTTTTTCTGAATACCAGAAAAATACCCAGTACAAAAGTGGGAAAAACAGCTAAACAGACATTTCTCCAGAGAAGACATACAGATGGCTAACAAACACAAGAAAAGACGCTCAGCATCACTCAATGTTAGAGGAATGCAAATCAAAGCTATAATGAGATATCACCTCACACTGGTGAGAATGACCCTCATCAAAAAGTCTACAAACATTAAATTCTGGAAAGGGTGTGGAGAAAAGGGAATGCTCTTGCACTGTTGGTGGGAATGTAAATGGATACAGGCACCATGGAAGGCGGTATGGAGACTCCTTTGAAAACTAGGAATAAAACCACCATATGACCCAACAATCCCACTCCTAGCCATATACTCTGAGGAAACCAAAATTTAAAGAGACACACGTAACCCATTGTTAATTGCAGCACTATTTACAATAGCTAGAACATGGAAGCAACCTAGATACCCATCAACAGATGAATGCATAAAGAAAATGTGGTACATATAAATGACGGACTGTTACTTGGCCATCTAAGAAGGGTGAAAATAGTGCCATTTGCAGCAACATGAGTAGAACTAGAGATTATCATGCTAAATGAAACAAGTCAGAGAAAGACAAATATAATTTGATATAACTTATGCATGGAATGTAAAAAATACACAAATGAACTTATCTATGAAACAGAAACAGAGTCACAGACATAGAGAACAGAAGTGGTTGTGGATGGGGGAGAAATGAATTGGAAGTTTGGGATTAGCAGATGCAAACTCTTATATATAGGATGGATAAACAGCAAGATCCTACCATGTAGCACAGGGAACTATATGTAATATCTTGTACTAAACCACAATGGAAAAGAATACGAAAAAGCATATATATATCTGAATCACTCTGCTGTATACAAGGAACTAATACAACACTGTAAATCATCTATACTTCAATAAAATAAGTTTTAAAAAAATCCTCCAAAAAATAAAATCTATTAGTTTTAATAAAACATTGTAAACGTTTCTACCTATTCAACTTATTAAAATGAAACAGAAGTTAAATGCTACAAATAAAACCTTAGAGGGGGATAAAATGTTGTTGAAGAAATGTGAAATTAGATAATTTTTTTAAAATGAGTCAGCTGAGATTTTAGAAAGGATAGTTCTACAGGTAATATGCTACCCTTATTATGAAATACTACTGATTTATTGGCATTTACGCTAAAGGTCATTTTAACATTTTCATTACAACACTAGTATCTTCCTGGCAGTAGATAAGGTAGTTCTTGAATATTTGCTGTCTTTTAACGTGTAAGAATTTACTGCAAAACTGAATGATCTAAAACAACATTTTATCTCACAGTTTTTGTGGGAGAGGTATCTGGAGGCAGTTTAACTTGATACCCTAGTTCAGGGTCTCTCTCAAGACTGCTTCAAGGTGACAGCTTGTCTCAAAACTCCATCAGGGAGGATCAGACTCCAAGCGCACTAAAGTGGACGTTGGCCGGATTCAGTTTCTAGCTGGCCTTACTGGCTACGTGGGGCTCTCCCTGGGCACAGCAGCCAAGGCAACTTGCTCTTTCAGAACAAGCAAGAAGAACCAGAGAGAGAGAATAGGGCATCACCTTCCAAATTTCAGAAGTGACATCCATAACTTCTGCCCTATTCTTTAGAAGCAAGTCTAGTTTGATCTACAGTCAAGGAAAGGAGATTGTACAGAATGTATGAATACCAGGAGGCAGCAGTCTTTGGGAGCCATGGTGGAGACTGCCTACCACACCTGACATGGGAAATTCTTTATAATTCCAGAGATTTTCCAGATCTCAATGCTTTTGGATAACCATTTCCAAGGGTTACTGGTTTTAATTTTAATAAAATATGGCCTATTTTGTATTGTTAAAAATTTTAATGAGGGAAGGGAGCAATTTCTTATACATATTTTAAAACAATCTCCTGGTGTTCACTTATTAATGATGCATCAGAATATTTGATATATCAAAAACTCTTTTTGACTAACCAAAATTAAAAGGAGTCAAAAGGAGAAAAAAATGAAATGAATAATATATTTTTCCAAAATATATTTCAGTATTGAGCCAGATAATGTCATGGAATATAGCTTGTTTGATACATATATCATTCATAACTCCCATATTATAAATAAATTAAGAAAAAGGGCAGTGTTAAGTAAACATTAAAATCATTTTCAAAAAATAAGACCACAAAACTAGACTAGTCAATTCTTTATAAAAACTTCCCCTTCTCACCAGGTCAAGAGTTCTCAACCAGATATTTCTATATAATTATAGATGTCAAAACTTGATTTGTATATGCATTTCCTGTAAAAGGAGTTAATAGCATTCATGAACTTCCCAAAAGAACAAGAACCATTGCCCTAGGCAACAGGAATTTAGGCACTGAATTCTCACATAGAGTCTCATGAATTTGCTTCATATAAACAACAACAACAAAAAGTAATTAAAATTTATTGAATTTTCTTTTAAGCTATCTGTTTCACCAGTATAACTAATGTTGAGTTCTATATTCACTCAACAAATATTTATTGAGTATCACTAAATCCCAGCCAGTTCTAGGCAATGAAAATATTAATACAAGTCCCATCCTCACATTCTTGAGAATGTGGGTGGGAGAAAGTAAACAGTAATGTGTACAATATTGCTTTGCAGAGAAAATAAGCAGGTTATTCCTGAATTATTTCAAGCTTTAATGGGAACATACAGTTCACCATAAATCAGCCCTACTGATCTTTCATAAAACTTTTGACATCAGCACAATACCCTCAGTTCAGCCCAGCAAATATTTATGTAGCACTTGCTATGGGCTAGGTATTGGGCTAGATGCTGGAGGTGCAGAGATGAGCCTGCTGCTCTGAGAAGTTTATATTCTAGGCTTAGAGGGATCACTTCTTCTAGGAATCCCTCTGGGCTGGGTTAGTGGTCTCCCTCTGTGATCATACAGTTACCTGGGCATATCTTTATTGTGCTTACCTTCAAGTTGAATCTGTTTAAGTGTCCCTCTTTCTTGCTTAATCATGAACTCTTTGAGAGCAAGACATACATTTCATTAATCCTTGAATTCCCAGCATTTGGGGTGTAGCTCAAGAAATGTTTGTTGACCTGTACTTGGAGATACTGTCTAACCATAGAGGGATTGCACATGCCCTGAGACTTTCTCTAACCTCTATTTTAAGTAGTAAGATGAAGAGTACAATTTTTCCTCTCACAGGTTTCAGTCAAAATCAAAGAATGTAATCAATATGAGATCTGTTATGACATAAGAAATGTCTTTATCAAGACCATATGCATTCTTTCTAGGGAAACTGGTTAGAAACACAGTGCTGTGTTTTATCAACCAAAGACTGTTTTATCAACCAAAGAATGTTCTTCAACTCAGTCCTCTCCCCCTTTCCTGACCTGAGCCAATGGCACAGCTCCACCCATCATATTCCATCAGTTCTTGTCCCAGGATCAACAAGTGACCTGGGACATGGGGAAAAGAGGACCATGCCATTAAGGTGATGATCCCTGATCATGTCTGCTTCACTGGCAAGTTTTTGGGGAAAGGGCAATATTAAATTTTACCAAAAAAAAAAAAAAAGAAGAATCAGATTCAAGTGTCAGGTCTTTAGGGAAATAAAAGGCTAGATAAAAATTCAAATAAAACTGAAACTTTACAAGGTCAATGTGTTCTGTGTGCACACTGTGTCAAAACAATAATATCATGTAACAATTTCTCTCTGAATAAGGACAGATTCTCTGCCCACACCCAGCAAAAGAAATTTTTATCCTAAACTTTTCTCAAAGGCAAATGCTTTCCCACACTCAGAAATGCATTGTTGGTCCTCTGAGCATTCGTTTTATGCCAAGTTTCAAAGTTTTAATTCTAAATTTCTTTTCTTTAGTTTTTGAAGTATACACCATAGCACACTATGATATATATATTTGAAGTATACACCATAGGACATTTTTTTTGTTTGACTAGTTCAAATAGTTTATCATTATTTCCACGAAATCTTGAGAAGATTACTTTTAATCTTAGATGTAGAAGGAGAAATTCAGACAATCACATTTTTTGAGAATATAACCGATATAAAGACATGGAATCAAAGGCCTGCACCCTTGTTATCTTGTTGCCATACTGTATTAGCACAATTATTAGTATGCTACTATTGCCCAGGAAAAGTTGGGTTTAACCATCTTAATCATAATTTAACAGCTACGTACCAGCCTGGACGGAAATCTCTAACAGAATGACACAGAACTCTATCATGGTCTTTTTTTTTTTTTTTCAGTGGGTTTTGTCATACATTGATATGAATCAGCCATTCTATCATGGTCTTTATTCTTTAACACTCTTATACCTTTTAGATGAAAATGTAGAAAATAAACCTTTTTAAAAAGTAATGAAAATTTTCAAATAACTTTTTTAATTATAAGAAAAGTTCCTGCCTTATAGATAAGTTAGAAAACACTAGGAGAAATCATCAATCATGGTGAGACTTTTCTTTCTCATGGGCATATCATGATGATTTAATGATTTAATGATTCTTTAATGATTTAATGATTCTTTAATGATTTAGCCTGGGTTTGAAATACTTTTGTGTGTGCTGGATGCCCATTTTATTTATAGGCCTAGCAACAGATTAGCTAAATTTATTAATGACATGCAGATTGGAAGAATAGCTAAGGTAGTAGAGGAAAGAATTAAGATTCAAAACCTCTTCAGAATATTGTACATCAACTATATTTAAATTGAAAACCCAGAAACCAAACAAAAAGCTCTCCAGAGATGGGAAGGATTAGGTTGAAACTAACAGCTTAGCACAAGTAAACTGTAGAACTCTAGCACAGAAACAGCTGTGTAGCATAGGAAGGAGCAACGTATTCCAGAGGGGAGTTCCCATGTAAAAGACCAGGTCATTCTATGGATGACAATTTAGTATCGGGCTATAGTCACTACAGAAAAAGATAATGTAAGTTTGTGTCCTGAGAGTGAAGTACAGACTCCAGGTGAAGGGAGGAGATGCTGTCACTGTGTTCCATGTGGTTTGGGCTACATCTGGAGTGTTATTTTCATTCTAAGGGTACATTTAAAGGCAATGTGGATAAAATTGGAGTCTTCCTAGGTGACATTTTTTGTTGAAATCATATTATATAAGGAATAGTAGGAGGGACTGGTGATAGTCAGCTTGATGAAGAAAAATCTAAAGGAAAACAAGTTAACTTTGATAATTTGAAGGTTAATAACTTGAAAGGTTTACTTCTAGGCCATTCCACAGAGCATAACTAAGACAAGGGGTAAAAGAACTGTCATTCAGATTTCAGCCTAAGTGACACTTCCTCAGCAACACCTTGCTGGATGTAGCCACCCCATACCAAGAATGTAACCCTATTTTAGTTTTTGATATAATTATCTATTATTTAATTTTTTTTCTCCTTGTCAACTTAGTTCATTTATTTTTTTCTTTTTGTCTGTTGGTCTGTTTCTTCTTATTAGAATATAATTTCCTTAAGAACAAGGTCCCTTCAGTCTTTTCACAGTTATATGCAGTACCTTGAACAGTGCTCCTATAAATATTTATTGAATGAATTAATTTACAGAGAAGCAGATTTGAGTTTAGCATGAGAAAAAAGGTTTGTTTGTTTTTTCCCCCCTCTGGGGATAGAATTGTTGGGGTGAGGGGTGTCAATCACTGAGCATACTTTACATTAACCAGTTTTAGCCTCATAGAGTTTGTCATTCTGTTTTTTTGATCACTTATATGGCAGAAATGGGCTTCCCTGGTGACTTAGTAAACAATCTGCCTGCAATGCAAGAGACCCGGATTCAGTCTCCGGGTCGGGAAGGTCCTCTGGAGAAGGAAATGGCAATCAACTCCAATATTCTTGCCTGGGAAAGCCCATGGATAGAGGAGCCTGGCAGGGTACAGTCCAAGGGGTCTCAAGAGTTGGACACGAGTTAGCAACTGAATCACCACCAGCAAATGCCAGAAATCGGCAAAGAAGATGAGGCTCAGAGAAGATAAATAACTGTGCCCCACCTGCTAGAACAGGAGTTGTAAACTAGTCTGTCAGTTTCCAAAATCAGTGGGTTTTACATTATACCATAAACAGAACAAGGTTTTTATGATGAATTTCCCATCATGGATGGGTTTCAAGCCAAGACTAGATGACCATCTATCAGAGTGCTAAGTTATACTAAATCATAGATTCTTTTTTTTTTTTTAATTTGGGTGGGATGTTGGACTAGATCCAACTGCAAGAGCCTGTGATTCCATGATGGAAGGAGCCCATTCATGATGGGAACCAATTCTGCCACAGGTTTTCTTCATTTTGGAAATAGAAAAGAAGAAAGGAAACCTCTACTGAAAGTGTTACTTGGAACCCAAGAAGGTGAATTTGCACAATTACCAAGACATTATCCTTTAATCCTAGCTGGGTGGTGTGGAAAGTGAACACAGAAATATATTTGTATTTCAAATGGTAATTCCTGTAGTCTGCAAGTGAAAAATAAAATCCCAAACTTTGAAACTGTAAGATAGAAAGTTTTCAATGAAGTAAGAAAATTGTATTGTGATCTCAGGGTGAATGTCTAAGCAAAGCTTACATAAAACTCTGAAAAGAAGTCGAACAATGGAAGAAGGAAATAGACTTTGGCAATGTCCCAGGAGTCATTCTTGGAAAGAATTAGTCCACCCATTACAGTATTAGCATTAATCGGATTAACTAATACTGTTACCTTATACCTTGAATATATTCAGAATCATGTTTTTAAGTCAAGTACTGAAGTTTTTTAAGGGTCAATGATGAAAATTTCATTAATCAGGGACTTTCCTGGTGGGACAGTTAACACTCCACACTTCCATTGCGAGGGCATGGGTTCAATCACTGGTCAGGAAATTAAGACCCCCACGTGCCGTGTGGCCAAAGAAATGAAAACAATTAAAATTTTTTTCCCATAAATCAGAAATGTTTGCCCCAGGTGTTTGAAAGAAGTTACATTTGGATTTGCGGACAAAAGATATTCTGCAGAGATTAGCCATAAAGTAGAGATAAAACAATAACTCATGGCTTCTAGAACGAGTACAAGGGACTGATTTTGTAAATGATGCTTTCGGAAATCTTAAGCACTTCCCTACTTCCCAATTTTTTGCAAATCTTTTTTGGTTTAGCTTTTCATTGCTTGCAAATAAGGATATTTCCAGTTATTTATTGAAAAAGACAGTTTTAAGTTAATATTCTTAAAAGTCTATAGTGAGTTCAGCAACTATTCATGAGAAATGAATGTGCTTCCTAACTGGTATAAAAATTGAGTGAAAGCAAATTATATTGTATTTGTAGAATATTAGCCTGTTTAGTGGAGAAGGAAATGGCAACCCACTCCAGTATTCTTGCCTAGAGAGTCCTTTGGACTGCAGAGCCTGGTGGGCTGCCGTCTATGGGGTCGCACAGACTCGGATACGACTGAAGCGACTTAGCAGCAGCAGCAGCCTGTTTAGTCAATCATTACAACATAAAAGTGATGTGTTGTATCCAAAGGAATCACAAAACTGAAAAAGCAAGTGAATTCAAGGTAAGGTCGATGAGAACTAAAAGTGGGTTTAAAAACTGAATTTTAAAAGGTCATTTCATATGTATATCTGCATATAGAGCTGCCTGGCAAAAATTTTAGTGTCCTTCTTTGCTATATATTGTATGTTCAAGTTCTGGGGAAGGAAACAGTTGAACAGTTGAATAGTGTCTTACAGAACTATAGACGTGACCCTAAAAATGTAGGTTGAAATTTTATAAACTAAGTATTTTAACTGGATTATGGAATCTGCTTTAATGTATTTGTTAGTAAGCTATAAACTTATCATTTCTATACTGTGTCAATTTTGAGTTTTTTTAAGAAAATTTTGCTTAAAAGGACACCTTTTTAGCTAATGAGAAATGGGTCATATCTACCTTGGCATAAGAGTCAGAATAAAAATGCATTATATGACACCTCCATATTCAAACCAGTTATGAAATAAACTGTTGCTGCTGCTACTGCTAAGTCATTTCAGTCGTGTCTGACTCTGTGCGACCCCATAGACGGCAGCCCACCAGGCTCCCCCGTCCCTGGGATTCTCCAGGCAAGAACACTAGAGTGGGTTGCTATTTCCTTCTCCAGTGCATCAAAGTGAAAAGTGAAAGTGAAGTCGCTCAGTCGTGTCTGACTCTTCCTGACCCCATGGACTGCAGCCTACCAGGCTCCTCCATCCATGGGATTTTCCAGGCAAGAGTACTGGAGCGGGGTGCCATTGCCTTCTCTGAAATAAACTGCTACAATTCATTTATTCATAAGTGTCAGTGTGATGGGATCTAAGAGAAGGAGTTCTGCTATTCTACTTTTCATTGAATACAACACTCCAAACTCTTGAATCAGAAGAGGAAGTGTAGATTGTTCAAAATAATTACTTTTCATATAAATACACTGGTGAACTTATCTTTTGGGGTCACTGATCACCGTAGAGTCCCCAAAAGAAAGCTGAGATGGAACTATGGAAAACAAGTGAAAATTTACATGAGAGTAGGTAACACTGGAGAAAAAAGCCAGCTCCAACATAGGCAGGAACATAGCATTTGGGAGGAACCAGGTGTGTGAACACAGCTTAATACTGTGCGTTCCTAATGGCAGGGGCTAGAGCCTCTTCACTTCAGACTAAAGCTAACTGCAGCACACCAAGATTTGCCAAAATCATTCCTTCCCCCTTTGTACATGTTCCTACTTTCCTCCTCTGTGTATCCCGCATTCTAAATGATATAGCTAACTCTCCATAGAGAGGTAAGATCTTTTACAAATATATATTAAAATCATGTTCTTACCTCAGAGGAATCTTCAGAGGATGGATGTTCTGATAGAGTCTTTTTACAGTTTTTGTTTGTTTGAGTTCTTCTAAGAAAAGAGTGCATCAATGACATCATGCACTAAGAAATAATTAGTATTAAATGTCTTGAGCATAACTCAAATGCTTGCAATTTCTAATCTGGAAATTTGGCATTTTTATTAGCGGCAATACAAGGAAGGCGATTATTTCCAAGATTAACTAACTTCCTGTAGATCACAAAATAGCAAGAGCAACTGTGCCTTGTAACAATGAGGAACATTAGCACATCTGCTCCAGTAACACACAACCAAGGCTCTGTTATTATGTTCCAAATGGTGTGAAGACCCTCCCATGATTCATTCATCAACCCCCTGAAGGAGACTGAAAAGGAAACTCACATTGTGGATACTTTTTTACACTAAGCCATTTTGCTAGGTACTTTCACACACAGTATCTGGCTCAGTTTTAGCAACATCCTGCAAAGTGAGTATCAGTTCAGTTCAGTTCAGTCACTCAGTTGTGTCCAACTCTTTGAGACCCCATGAATCGCAGCACACCAGGCCTCTTTATCATCAACTTCCGGAGTTTACTCAAACCCATGTCCATCGAGTCACTGATGCCATCCAGCCATCTCATCCTCTGTCGTCCCCTTCTCCTCCTGCCCCCAATCCCTCCCAGCATCAGGGTCTTTTCCAATGAGTCATCTCTTTGCATGAGGTGGCCAAAGTACTGGAGTTTCAGCTTCAGCATCAGTCCTTCCAATGAACACCCAGGATTTACCTCCTTCAGGATGGACTGGTTGGATCTCCTTGCAGTCCAAGGGACTCTCAAGAGTCTTCTCCAACACCACAGTTCAAACGCATCAATTCTTCAGCTCTCAGCTTTCTTCACAGTTCAATTCTCACATCCATACATGACCACTGGAAAAACCATAGCCTTGACTAGACGGACCTTTGTTGGCAAAGTAATGTCTCTGCTTTTTAATATGCTATCTAGGTTGATAATAACTTTCCTTTCAAGGAGTAAGCATCTTTTAATTTCATGACTGCAATCACCATCTGCAGTGATTTTGGAGCCCCCAAAGATAAAGTATGTCACTGTTTCCATTGTCTCCCCATCTATTTCCCATGAAGTGATGGGACCAGAGGCCATGATCTTAGTTTTCTGAATGTTGAGCTTTAAACCAACTTTTTCACTCTCCTCTTTCATGTTCATCAGGAGGCTTTTTAGTTCATCTTCACTTTCTGCCATAAGGGTGGTGTCCTCTGCATATCTGAGGTTATGATATTTCTCCCGGCAATCTTGATTCCAGCTTGTGCTTCCTCCAGCCCAGCATTTCTCATGATGTACTCTGCATATAAGTTAAATAAGCAGGGTGACAATAGACGGCCTTGACATACTCCTTTTCCTATTTGGAACCAGTCTGTTGGTCCATGTCCAGTTCTAACTGTTGCTTCCTGACCTGCATACTAGTTTCTCAAGAGACAGGTCAGGTGGTCTGGTATTCCCATCTCTTGAAGAATTTTCCACAGTTTACTGTGATCCACATGGTTGAAGGCTTTGGCATCATCAATAAAGCAGAAATAGATGTTTTTCTGGAACTCTCTTGCTTTTTTGATGATCCAGCAGATGTTGGCAATTTGATCTCTGGTTTCTCTGCCTTTTCTAAAACCAGCTTGAACATCTGGAAGTTCTCGGTTCACATATTGCTGAAGCCTGGCTTGGAGAATTTTGAGCATTATTTTACTAGCGTGTGAGATGAGTGCAATTGTGCGGTAGTTTGAGCATTTTTGGCATTGCCTTTCTTTGGGATTGGAATGAAAACTGACCTTTTCCAGGCCTGTGGGCACTGCTGAGTTTTCCAAATTTGCTGGCATATTGAGTGCAGCACTTTAACAGCATCATCTTTCAGGATTTGAAATAGTTCAACTGGAATTCCATCACATCCACTAGCTTTGTTCATAGTGATGCTTTCTAAGGCCCACTGGACTTCACATTCCAGGATGTCTGGGTCTAGGTGAGTGATTACACCATCATGATTATCTGGGTCGTGAAGATCTGTTTTGTATAGTTCTTCTGTGTATTCTTGCCACCTCTTCGCCTAAACCCCACTGATAATTCTCCCTTGAAGAATGATACAGTCATGGATGTTACATTGATAATCTTTTTTTTTCTGCCGATAAAATGATGGTGAGAAAGATTTGGAGGCTGCATTTTCCAATATGGCAGCCACCCACTAGCCATGCCTGATTATTTAAATTTAAATCTATTAAAATTAAAAATGCAGTTCCACAGTCACACTGGCCACATTTCAAGTGCTCAATAGCCACACATGGCTAATGTCTACCGTGTTGGACAATGCAGACAAAACTCCACCATTGTAGACTGTTTATTGGAAAGTGCTCATAGTAGATTTGCAACAATTAGAAGAGATGGCAATTTCATTGCATAAAACAAAGGTGGACTTGATAGAAAAATTAATAATTAGATTGAGGAAAAATTATTTCAATATCAAATGATCTTTCATCATGTGACCATTGCCTATGATGGCCTTAACTTCCCTTCAGCCTGACTGAACTTTAAGCAGGCTTCTTCCTTTGACCTTCTTTTTCTTAGACCATTGCTTTTAGTTCGCAGTTTAATCAAGTCATGTCCAACCCTTGTGACCCCATTGGCTGTAGCCCGCCAGGTTCCTCTGTCCATGGAATTCTCCAGGCAAGAATACTGGAGTGGGTAGCCATTTCCTCCTCTATGGGAGCTTCCTGACCCAGGGATTGAACTCAGGTCTCTTGCATTGCAGACAGTCTCCTGCATTGCAGGTGGATTCTTTACTGAATAAGCCACCAGGGAAACCAAGAAAACTTGTGAATTATTTCTCTGCCCCTTTGAGATGCCCTTTAAAAGCCTCTTGCAAGTTTTACAACCCAAGAATATCTTTTTCCATGACCTGGGAGCTATCTCTTTAGAATGTAATCCTCAAAGCGGGTACACTGGAACAACCCAGAGGGATGGGATGGGGAGGGAGGTGGAAGGGGGGTTCCAGACGGGTGGAGGGGGACACATACACACCCGTGGCTGAGTCATGTCAATGTATGGAAAAAACCACCACAATATTGTAAAGTAATTAGTCTCCAATTAAACTAAATAAAATTTTTAAAAAACATAATCCTCAAAGGAGATGGCACCTCTATCTCCCAGTTCCCTGGGAGGGAAGAGCTTAACTTCAGTGGACACCTTCCTCCAAGTTACAAAACTACCTTATATGATAAAAGTAGGAGGAGTTTATTTTTTTTTATTTGGTTGAAGCCAATTAGCAAACACAGATGACCTATGACTTCCTCAAACATTCTCCAGCTTCCCCAACCCTTAAGAAACCTACCTACTCTCCAGCAAAGTTGAGTTCAGAGTCAGTTCTGACATTCAGAGTTAGTTCTCCCCTAATGCAATAGCCTTGAATAAAATCTTTCTTGCCTATTTAACTGGTATAATTTTTGCTTTTTAAAAAATTTTTTTATTTTTTTTTAATATTGTAACTGGTATAATTTTTGCTTTGAAGGAAATTTTCAGAAAGTGAAAATAGTCATTCACACTACTGTTTCAGTTTATACCAAAAATACTTTTTTTTTTTTTTTTTCTAAGGCCAACCACCTGTTGAGTGATCTACATAGGAAATCAGACAGTTATGTGTGCAAAATGAAATAGTTTGATTGCAAAGGTAAATACAATTCCAGGATTGAAATATTCAGAATTGCAATTATGTGTAGCTAGGCCTGATACCACTTCAATGGTACACAGACCTGTTACCCAGTCAAACTGATTGATCATATAAACCTGATGGGAAAGGAAGCCAAGCTTTTTGATCCATGAACACGTTCTTCTGGAACATGTTCTTCCGCAAGCTGAACATCAAAGTACACCTCACCTAGGTTTGGAAAGGTGGAGTTGGGTTCACTGGTGGGTCATTCCAGTGATCTGTTTCCATTAGGATTTGCAGGCTCAGTCAAGGCCACTTCTAGCCCAAATCTAGACTCCCAGTCCTTCCTCCATTTTATATTCTCTGCAAATTTCAGGGAATCAATCATCATGTCTGTGGGCTGCTTCTCAGCATTTTGCCAAACCTGAATCTCTATTAACACAAAAACATTTGCCTCTCAGAGGGCAAATCCAATAGTTTGTAGAGAGAAGGCTCTTTGAAAGGATTTTTTTTCCTTTCTTTGAGACATCTCAGGGCATTTCCTTCCACTTACCACCTGAGCACCAAAGGGGGTCAGCAAATGTTGACTCCTCACAGCTCTCATTCCTAGTTTACTATCACTTTTTTGAAAAAAACCTAGATTTGAAAGAAGACAACTGGGTTTCTTTGGTAGTAAAGAATCTGCCTGCCAATGCAGGAGACATGGGTTTGATTCCTGATCCAGGAAGATCCCAGATGTCATGGAGCCTGTGCACCGCAACTATTGAGCCTGTGCTCTAGAACCCAGGAGCCACAGCTACCAAAACCCACATGCCCTAGAGTCTGTGCGCTGCAGTAAGAGAAGCCACTGCAATGAGAAGCCCGTGCACCAGGACCAGAGAGTAGCCCCTGCTGGCTGCAACTAGAGGAAGACCTGTGAAGCAACAAAGACCCATTCCAGCCAGAAATAAACAAATTAATAAGTGTGTGTGTGTGTGTGTGTATTTTTTTTAAGAAAAGAGATGGCTTTTGGGGGGGTGGAGGTGGGAGTGGAGGTGGGCATAGAGGTATCACACTTTCATTAGAACTAAAGATACCTGATGGAAGTCCCAGGTGGTGCAGTGGTAAAGAATCCACCTTTCAATACAGGAGACGCAAGAGACATGGGTTCGATCTCTGGATCGGGAAGACCCTTGCAGCAGGAAATGGCAACCCTCTCCAATATTCTTTCCTGGAAAATCCCATGGACAGAGGAACCGGGTGGGCTAGAGTCCATGGTGTTGCAAAGAGTCAGAGCCGACTGAGCATGTGCACGTGCACGCGCACACACACACACACACACACACACACACAAAGACACCTGATTATATATATATTTATACATTTCTGATGCTTTATAATTTTCAGAAAGTTTTTCATGTGAATTCTTTAAATCCTCTCAGCAGTCCTGTGGGATGGGTTTTAACATTCTACAAGAACAAAGCAAATTAGGAAGTTTAGAGATCCCAAGCGCCAGAGCTTACAGAAGTGATGTCTGCTGCCCCTACTGCCCCTACTTCTCACTGCCCTTCTCTGTGACACATGGTGATTTGTGCCCGGGCTCCTAACACGGGCTGAAACCACTCCCCCACGGTCTCTCACAGCCTCTTTGTGGGAGCCTTTTAGGCCTTATCTTCCAAGAGTATCCTCTGCACTTGACTTTGTGGGCCACAGCCTCCTTGGTTTCTGGGACACTACACTTTTTTGTTTCTCTCTTGCTTAACAAGTTGCTCTGTTAAGGATGTAACCTCTACCTCAGAGCTTCCCAACAGGCAGGAGGCAGAGAGATATTGATTGCTTTACCCAGAGTGTGCCTGCAAGCACAGAACCTCCTGGCCGATGGCTCTCGTTACAAGCACATTTATTTTGTGATTCAATGCCAAGCGGTGGGTTGCCAGTCCGTGAGTTACAGACCTCATGGACCGTAGACCTCCAGGCTCCTCTGTCCATGGGATTTTCCAAGCAAGAATACTGGAGTGGGTTGCCATAATCTTTAAGGGCCACCTAAGAAGAGTGGGTCCTAAAGTATGCTTCTCTTGTCAGCAGCATAGTTGCACATCAATTTTATCAGCCCAAAGAGGGGAGTGCGTACCTCCAGAGACAGCTGGTGGTGGTAAGGAAGCCAGGAAGGAATTCCTTCCTATGGGCACAGGAATCAGAGGACTAAATTCGCTCTCCAAGCATATTAGTGCCACCTCTACTTTTAGTAGTCTCCAAGGTAGCTGCTGGATGACCACCCTAATAAGACAGACTTGCTCATCAAGAGAAAGATTTGATTGGAAATCCCACTCCAGAGAAAAGTCATCATTCAAAAAGATACATGCACCCCAATGTTCATTACAGCACTACTTGTAATAGCCAAGACATGGGAGAAACCTAAATATCCACCAAGAGATGAATGAATATGTGCTACATATTTACAACAGCATATTACTCAGCCATGAAATAGAAAGAAATAATGCCGTTTTCAGCAACATGGATAGACCTAGAGCTTTCCAGACTAAGTGAAGTAAGTCAGACAGAGAAAGACAAATATCATGTGACAGTACTTATATGGGGAATCTAAAAAAATGATACAAATGAACTTATTTACAAAACAGAAACAAGCTCACAGACATAAAAAACAAATTTATGGTTACCAAAGAGGAAGGCTGGGAGAAGGGATAAATTAGGAATTTGGGATTAATATATACATATTATTGCATTTAAAATAAACAACAAGTACCTATAGCACAGGGAACTATACTCAATACTTTATAACAACCTAAAAGAGACGAGAATCTGAAAAAAATAGATATATGTATATGTAAAAATGAATCACTTTGCCCTACATGTAAAACTAAAACATTGTAAATCAACATTATATGTATATTTCAAACAAGAAAATTCAGTTGGATTCAAAATCCATTTTTACCTTTGCAATTTACTGTTACATTTGTCATCAAATTTTTTAAAAAGGAAGGGTTGATAGATTCTTTATGTATAATTTTAAACTTCATAAACTTTTGAGTGGTTATAAAAAATTTTTTATTACCTATCTAAGTGAAAGGAAAAGGCTCCTTCCATCTTACCAATTCAATGAACATGAACTTGGCAAACTCCAGGAGATGGTGAGGGACAGGGAGGCCTGGCGTGCTGCAGTCCATGGGGTTCATAGAGAGTCAGGCACGACTTGGCAACTGACCAGCAACAACATTTGAGTGAAACATTTCTTACTGTTTATAACGATCAAGAATATGAGAATCAAATTCCCTGAGCAAAAACACCTTGTCTGTTTTAAAACTAAATGGCAAGTGGATATTCAGAGCCCGGATCCTACCATGTACCAGCTAAGAGACTGGAAGTCCAGCAACACCGCCGTCTACCTTTTCGCCAGTTTTGATTCTCAAGCCAAAGTGCCACAAGCCATAGGGCCCACAGTGTCCAGCTCCACCAGAACTGTGCGGCACAGGAGGACCATGGACTCCAAGAGCAGCAGGGCCCTGGCCTGGAGCAGCAGTAACAGCACCTCCAACTCTCCAGCTCAGAATTTCCCTGAGATGCCAAGTTGGTAGAGAAAGGCTTTGCAGCAGATGTTAACCCAAGCATCCCAAACCTGACAGTGGTGGGCTCCGCATCCTCCTGCTGACAGCAGGGGCAGGTTAAAACCAGTTTTAACCTGTCCGTGATGCCCTGGCTCTGATCCAGCTGAGGTCACCAAGGTGGCAGATTCAGAGAGCCACCTATGCCCTCCCTCATCCCTCATCTCCTCCTCCTCTTTCCCTTCAAGCAAACTTTGCGCCCCCATGAAGGAAAACCCTCCTTCCGTCTCTCTGCCCTTCTTCTTTTTTGAATTAATTATTTGGCTGCCCCAGGTCTTACTTGCGGCCTGTGAGATCTAGCTTCCCAACCAGGGATCAAACACCGACCCCCTGCATTGGGAGCGTGGAGTCCCTGGACCACCAGGGAAGTCCCTCTTCCACCTCTCTGGCCCCACTGGCAAGGCCACCAACTGGATCCCACTGGATATTTGTGATGGAGATGCTGAAGACCTGCCAAATGCTGCCGCCATCTGCTCTGTTCCTTCGTTGCTGCTCCTCACTCCCTGAAGTTTCCAGCAAAGGTGAGGGCTGCTGCAGCCCCTCCTGGCCTTGGAGAAATTCCCTACCCCTCCCTGGAGGCTGTGTCCAATGGATGATGGCTTGCCAGTGGCGTCTCTTGGGCTCCAGCTCCTGGAGAATGTTATGAGTTTATATTTTTAACATGGTGCTCATGAAGAGATACATATCATCTTTTCCCCAAGATGTGGGCAAAGTTGTCTCATTATCCAGGCCCTGCTATGGTGTGTGTCTAAACCATGCTGTATATTCTGCTGCCCGTGGCTTCATTCAGAGGGATTTGCAAGAGGAAAAAGGAAATGGAAGATATCACATATAATTAGGAAGAAATCCATTTCAAACAAAATTTGATATTAAAAAGTCAGCTTAAATATTTTATAAATGCAATATTTAGCATTCCTACTACCTTTATTTTATTAGAGTTGTGCTATAAAAAGAAGTTATTATGGATTGAATTGTGTTTTCCCCATAAAAACATATGTTGAAGTCATAACCACCAGTTCCTCAGAATATGACATCATTTGGAAAAAGAACCATTGCAGATATAATTAGTTAAGATGAGGTCATACTGGAGCAGGCTGAAGCCCTAATTGAATATGACTGGTGTCCTGACAAAACAAGGCTTCCCCGGTGGCTCAGTATGTAAAGAATCCGTCTGCAATGCTGGAGATATAGGAGATGCAGGTTCAATCGCTGGGTTGGGAAAATACCCTGGAGGAGGAAATGGCACCCACTTCAGTATTCCTGTCTGAAAAATCCCATGGACAGAAGAGCCTGGCGGGCTATAGTCCTTGTGGTTGCAAAGAGGCAGACACAACTCAGCACAGAGCACAACGTACGTGGTACCTTAAAAAAACAATGGGCATATGAAAATAGAGAGATACACGGGAAGAATATCATCAGATATCCGAGTTATGCAATTTCAAGACAAAAAAAAAACCAAACAAACCCAAGAGCCAAAGACTGCTGGCAAACTACCAGAGGCAAGGGAAGATTTCCGTCATAGATTTCAAAAGTACCATGGCTCTGCTGACACCATTGATTTTGGACTTAATGCCTCCAAATTGTGAGACAATGAATTTCTGCTCTTTTAAGCCACAGTTTGTGGTACTTTGTTATAGAAGCTCTAGGAAAACTAATACACAAAGTAATGAAAAATTTTACCATGTTCATATAGACACCCCTAAATCTTTCACAGCTTACCCGCAGCAAGCGATGTCCCATACAAATGCTATTTTCTATGTGTATTACTGTATGTTTAAAGTTGGGAAATACATTCCTTCACCTTTCCTGAAAGGATTCACATTTCCTAGGAGCTATCACCATTGGCCCTCCTCTCAGCCAATTCAGTCCTTAAAAAAAAAAAAAAATTGCCATGCCCCGAAGCACGTGGGCCCTTAGATTTCCAACCAGGGGTCACACCTGTGCCTCCTGCATTGGAAGGAAGAATCTTAACCACTGGACATCAAGGCAAGTCCCTTAGTCATCTCATTCTTGCTGAGTAGTCTTACCTACTCAATTTATATCTAAAAATTTATTGCTTCAATTCTGTGTGTCCAAGCCCAGATCTCTCTCCTGAGCCCCAGACCACATATCCACTATTTTGCAGAACTCAGAGTCTCCACTGTTACTCAAAACTTCAAGACCCAAGTGACATAACACAAGATATTCAGAGTGACTTGAGTTTAGACTTTTAAGAGAAATTTGGAGACAGGTGCCTGGGCATTGCTTCAGGGCATAGCTCAATCATTTTCCCTTTTTTAGATGGAGATTCATCACTAGTTTCTCCCCTAAGTCCAGCTCCCATCCCAATGAAGATTGTGTTAATAACCATTCCCATGGAATAGCATCACCTTCAGGAGCCTGAAATGCTGCTGAGACGAAGTATATAATCTGTGAGAATTCATCCACACTAATATAGAGTCTGATATGCCACATGGAATAAAGGGCCAGTTCATGATGTTAAAGAGAAATTATTCACCAGACTCTGGTTAAAAGTAGCAGGACAGGTTTTACTTAAGCTACTGCAGAAGGGGAAAGAGATTTCACTGTAGAGCTGAACTAAACTTGGCAAAACAAAAGGCGGAAGGCTTTTTAAATGCGGGATGTCTGTGTCTCTATTCTTGCCCTGCAAAATGATCATCTGTACCATTTTTCTAGATTCCACATATATGCATTAATATATGATATTTGTTTTTCTCTTTCTGACTTATTTCACTCTATATGACAGTTTCTAGATACATCCACGTCTCTACAAATGCCCCAATTTTTTTCCTTTTCATGGCTGAGTAATATTATATTGTATATATGTACCACATCTTCTTTATTCATTCATTTGTTGACAGACATCTAGGTTGCTCCCATGTCCTGGCTATTGTAAATAGTGCTACAATGAACACTGGGGTATCTGTGTCTTTTTGATTTTTGCTTTTCTCTGGGTATAGCCCCACTAGTCGAATTTCTGGGTTATACGGTAGTTATAATTTTAGTTTTTTAAGGAACTTTCATACTGGTCTCCATATTGGTTGTATCTCCATATGGTTGTATACATATATCCATAGTGCATATATATATACATATAGCTGATTCACTTTATTGTATAGCAGAAATTAACATGACCTTAGTCCAGGAGTCATGTATGGATGTGAGAGTTGGACTATAAAGAAAGCTGAGCGCTGAAGAATTGATGCTTTTGAGATGTGGTGTTGGAGAAGACTCTTGAGAGTCCCTTAGACTGCAAGGAGACCCAACCAGTCCATCCTAAAGGAAATCAGTCATGAATGTTCATTGGAAGGACTGATGTTGAAGCTGAAACTCCAGTACCTTGGCCGCCTGATGTGAAGAGCTGACTTATTTGAAAAGACCTTGATGCTGGGGAATATTGAGGGCAAGAGGAGAAGGGGATGACAGAGAATGAGATAGTTGGATGGCATCACTTACTCAAAGGGCATGAGTTTGAGTAAACTCTGGGAGTTGGTGATGGACAGGGAAGCCTGACTGCTGCGGTCCATGGTGTTGCAAGGAGTTGGACACGACTGAGCGACTGAACTGAACTGAGCATAACATTGTAAAGCAAATATACATCAATTAAGAAATAAATTTAAAAAATGCTGGATGTGCTAAAGGAGCATTACTGAAGGACATTAAGGTGGTTTGGTCAATGATATTAGGCCATCTGTGTCTGCTAACTGGCACCTATGGAAGGTAGGCCCCTATTCTCCCAAAGAGACTAGGAGACAAGTGTCCAGTCCTTGATGATTGCATTTTAAAGGGTTGGCTCCCAGATACTTGAGAAAGACATTCATGAGTTATAGAAAATATGATCTCAAAGAGACAGAGGAAAGATTAACAATGGCATGTTTCCAAAAGTCAATGCTCTTTTAAAAAAAAGTGAAGTCACGGGCCTGTAGTCAAATTTTTGCTAGAACAAACAATACATTCTTCAGGCAGTATTGAGTTTTCCCAGGCCAGGCATTTTAAGGGAGCTGGGATTGTCATCCTAGAAACACAGCCTTAAGCTAATAGAAATTGTATTAGTGTTTGTTCAAGGCTTTTAGTGTGAAGTGTGGATAAAACCATTTGTGCTAAAAAATACAGTTCTTAGAGGCAAAGTCTGAGGTCTAGTCAAGAAGAGGCCATAAAGAATAAAGTGAAAAATTTTAATTTTTCATATTTAATTTTCCAGACTTATGCTTTTTGTGAAAAGCAAGAGTCAGACTCAATGAAGTTGAGATGTCTATTATCACTAAATTCCAAAAGATAAATTTAATCCATAGTGGTGGACTATGATGTTGAGAAAGGAGCTTATTCAGAAAGTAAATGATGAAACTTCTGTTGTGTCTTTGGGTTGCATCTTTTATTGTAAGTAGGCAAATAGACTCTGTCCTCACCTAGGTAGTTTACCTTGAGATACATTTTGTGCTCTAAGGAGATGCCAAAGCATTCAACAAAACATTGCTTGCCCACCATGTTCTAGGGACTATTCAAGTCTCTGAGGATACAGTAGTGAACAAGACAAATAGATCTCTGCCTTAAAGGGGCTCATATTCTTTTTTAAAATTATTTTTTTTATTGGAGTATATTTGCTTTACAATGTTATATTCGTTTCTACTGTACAGCAAAGTGAATCAGTCATATGTATACATGCACCCCCTCTTCTTTGGATTTCCTCCCCATTTAGGTCGCTACAGAGTGCAGAGTAGAGTTCCCTGTGCTGTATAGTAAGTTCTCATTAGTTACCTATTGTATACACAGTACCGATAGTGTATATATGTCAGTCCCAGGCTCCCAGCTCACCTCACCTCCTACTTCCTCGGTGTCCTTACATTTGTTCCCTATGTCTGTGTCTATTTCTGCTTTGCAAAGAAGATCATCTATACCATGTTCCCAGATTCCACATATATGTGTTGCTATACGATACTTGTTTTTCTCTTTCTGCCGTACTTCACTCGGTATGACAGTCTCTAGGTCCATCCATGTCTCTAAAAGTATGGAACACTTCATGAATTTGCATATCATCTTTGCTCAGAGGCCACGCTAATCTTCTCTGTATTGTTCAAATTTTAGTATATGTGCTGCCAAAGCGAGGACTAGGGGCTCACATTTTCATGGTGGGAAATAGACAATATGTAAGTAAACAAGTACGTTAGAACATTTTATAAAAAGCTACTGTCATTTAGGACTTTCTGGGTGGGCCAATGGTTGAGAATCTGCCTACCAATGCAGGGGACATGGGCTTGATCCCTGGTCTGGGAAGACCCCACATGCCACAGAGCAGCTAAGCCCACAAGCTGCAACATCTGAGCCTGCATGCTGCACGGACTGAAGCCCATGCACCTAGAGCCTATGCACGAGAAGCCACTGCAATGAGAAGCCTGGGCACCTAAACTAAAGACAGCCAGCGCACAACACTGGAGATCCAGTGCAGCCATAAATATATACATTAATTAAATAACACACCAAATACTTAAAAAAATTGTTGTTTACTCACTAAATCACGTCTGACTCTTTTGTGACCCCATGGACCGTGGCCTACCAGGCTCCTCTGTCCATGGGATTCTCCAGGCAAGAATACTGGAGTGGGTTGCCATTGCCTTTTCCAGCGGGTCTTCCTGACCCAAGGATCGAACCTGAGTCTCCTGCATTGCAGGTGAATTCTTTACCACCGAGCTACCAGGGAAGCCCAGTGACTGTAATTCAACCCAAACAGGGTGATGTGATAAGCGTGAACCCCCAGGAGGGAGCTGCTTTATGTTTGGAGCTCAGAGAACCTCTCTGAGCAGACATTTGAGCTGGAGTCTGAATGATCCCGTGGTTGTACAGAGATCTGGGGAAAGAGCATTCTGGACAGAGGGCACATGTGTACATGCCTTGACGTGGAAATAGTTTTTGTGAGTTTATGGAACAGAAAAGAGACACTAAAGCATAGTGAATGAGCAGAGATATGGTTGAAGGAGAACCAGGCCACATGGGACCTTAGAGGCGGTGCTGAGGGGTAAGTGCATTGGAAACTCAGGAAGGATAGATCCATCTATCTGTCTATCTATCATCTATCTATCTATCTGTAATCATTTTGATTACCTGTGTAAAAGAATGGTAGGGGATAAGAGTGGAAATAGGAGAGCAGATTTGAAGGTATTAGAAAATCTGGAGAAAAGGTGATGGAAGTTTGTCCTAGGGTGGTAGCTGCAGCGAGGAGAAGATTGATGAGATGAACTGATGGAGATGAAAATGAACTGAATCAGGATATATTTGAAAGGGGAACTGACTTGCGAATGGATTAGATAAAGGGAAAGGAAGCCACACTGCCTTAAGGAATATTTCCAGGGGAAAAATGAGTTAAGTTGAAAAGGAAATGTCAATCAGGCCCTGCATGTATGAATCTAGAAGTCAGGAAAAGGTTCAAGTTCAGGGTGTCCACTGGGGAGACATCAACACATAGATGATATTTATGCATATACGTTTAGGAGTCAAGGAACACAGAACACAAAATGGTGATATTTTAGACAAATGGATGGATGAGGTAAATATAGCTATCTGTTATTTATTTACATTTAATGGTAGTTGTTATTATGTATTGCATTATATGCATTTTATAGGCTATATTTTGGGCTTCCCATGTGTTGCTGGTGGTAAAGAACCTGCCTGCCAATGCAAGGCATGTAAGGGACCCTGGTTCAACCACTGGGTTGGCAAGACCCCCTGGAGAAGGGAATGGCAATCCATTCCAATATTCTTGCCTGGAGAATCCCACGGACAGAGGAGCCCTGAAGGGCTACAGTCCATAGGGCTGTAAAGAGTCGGACACGATTGAAGTGACTTAGCATGCATGCACACATACTATATTTTAAAATGGCCTCTTGCACACACTTATAAATGTGATGGGAGAAGGTTGACAGACCTTGCCATTATGCTTTATATTTTAAGGTGTTGTGATCTTCAATAGTATTTGTCAGTTTCTCAAATCAATTAGTGTTCCATGTGCCAATAATGGAAACAGAACACTTAGTGGTGTAAGTCATCTCCAGGTGCATTTCTGCCTTATTATGCAACAAGTATAATAAACGCAATAATTCTTAGCTGTCACTCACTTCTGGATATAGGAGGGTGGAGCAGAATTTCTCCTCTGGTTCATCAGAGGCTATGGCCGTTTATGATTACTGTGCGTTTGAAGCAAGGCTCTCATGGCACATTCCCAAAGAGAGTCAGGCTGGGCCTGTCACAACCAGTAGGGAGTTCAGCCCTGGTTTGCTTATGCCCAGTCTCCATGGCTCATATACTCTGAAAAATTCTCCTTTTTATGAGATTGAGTTATTACCCTGCAGCAGGTCAAGCAATTCTGAAATTCAGCCAACACCATTCAGATCGTGGAGCTGTTTATTTGTAAAGGTGTGTTTCTTGTTGGCCTTGTACTCAGCCACAGTATAACCATGCCCAGTTGCTGCAGTTTTAGCATCAGGGCAATTTCATAAAGATTACTAGGCACTCAAAATCTAATAAGCATTTTATGGAATTAGAAGGGGAAATTATGCTTCTCATTCTGGGGTGGTTGGATTAAATGATCATTTCCTTCCAAATTTAATGTTTCATTAATTTGAAATGAATGCTACAGATTACTGCCCAATAGAAACTGTCTTAGTCAAAAGGACTTCTATTCTTGCCTAAATGTCTCAGGTGATCAAGAAAGTTCAATTCTTTGACACAGTTTATTCTAAGGGAGCATAGTGGTTTCGTGCTGATTTATTCTTAGTACATACAGCAGTGGTGGCACATAAAACCAAAAATATTAAATTACAAGCTTTGGATGAGGCAGCTATAGTTTCAGATCTCAGTTCTGCTTCTTTAAAGCTGTGATATAGGAAATATTAACCTTGTAAACCAACACAGTAGAAGCATTTATCTGTTACAGGTCAGTTATACTTCAAAAACAAACTCATCAAAAAAGAGATCAGATTTGGTCAAAAGGTACAAACTTCCAATTTTAAGTACTAGTGATATGATGTATAACATGATAAAGATAATTTAACACTGCTGCACTGAAAGTTAAGAGAGTAAATTCTAAGAGCTCCCATCACAAGGAAAAGATTTTTCTCCATTTCTTTTATGCTGAATCTAAATGAGATGATGGGTGTTCACTAAACATATTATAATCATTTCATGACAGATATCAGTCCAATCATTATGCTGTAAACTTTAAACCTATACAGTGATATATGACAATTATATCTCACTAAAACTGGAGGGAAAAAAACATTAAAAAAGTAGAAAAGATTTTGCTATGTTTCTTTTTTAAAGAAGGGGTGTTTTTGCTTTGTTTTACAAATGTATTTATATATATATATATTTTTTTTTTTTGCCAAGTTGTTCCTGGACCAAGGGATCAAACTCATGCCCCCTGCAGTGGAAGCATGGAGTCTTAACCACTGGACCACCAGAGAAATCCCTTTTGCCATGTTTCTATAGCTTAAAGGGACTTTCCTAGTGGCTCACACAGTAAAGAAATCTGCCTGCAATGTGGGAGACTGGGGTTCGATCCCTGGGTCGGGAAGATCTCCTGGAGAAGGGAATGGCTACCCACTCCAGTATTCTTGCCTGGATAATTCCATGGGCAGAGGAGCCTGGCAAGCAAGGGGTTGAAAAGAGACACGACAGCGCGACTAAAAGTTTCACTACTTTCACTACAGGTTAAAATAAATATGAAGATAAATTTTTTAAAAAAACAGCAAATAAGTACAGGATGAATGACCATATTAAAATCAGCATTTTGCAATCTTTAATATAATAATTTTTTCAGAGATTATCATCAGCATAAGCTAAAAAAATTTAACCACCAAATGTCATATTGAAATTTAACTAGACGCTGGACTTTTATAAAATGTTATCAAATCACCTTTGGGGTAGTGGTGGACATTTTAATATGGGCTGTATGTTAATGATGTTAGTAATGATGTTTGGTTTTGTTTTGATAATATTTTGATAGTGTTGTTATGCTATAAATCTGTTTATCTCACAGGGCTAAGTAGGGATAAAATGTGAGTGCCTAGGAGAAGGAAATGGCAACCCACTCCAGTGTTCTTGCCTGGAGAATCCCAGGGACAGGGGAGCCTGGTGGGTTGCCATCTATGGGGTCACACAGAGTCGGACACAATTGAAGTGACTTAGCATCAGCAGCAGAACAACATTTGGCAATACTGAGCATCCAATCCATGGTGGTCAGGGAAAACTTTATTGCTATTTATGGTGGGTTGCTTCCTCATACCTCTTACCCCAAGAATCTCATCCACTGGGGCCACTAGAAGAGCAGTCTGAAGCTTCCATCGCCTCAAATAGGTGACTTCAAACAAAACAAGACTTCAGAATGTCAAGTACTTCAAGAAGGATCTGGATGAATAAGTGACCCAATTCCTTTCTATCCTGCCTCCTCCCATTCCCTGAATCCATAAAGATTCTGTGAACTGAGGGGAGAGAGAGGCAGAGGAATAGAAAGAGTATAAGACTTAAAGTGTCCCTGGACCATACCTACCTGAAACCAGAACTGCCTGTCCCCCTCAGGACCTGTCACCTGTGGCTTGAGAATGGCCCGCTCGTTAATCCCTAACTAATCTCGGTGCCCTGGTGCACGCTTGGTGTATCTGTAGCAAGAAAAATGCTCCCTATTTGAGGAATTTTGAGCTGATCTAATTTGCCTTGAAATGACATTTTCCCTGTACTTGGAGACTTGAGATAAAATCTGACAGAAAAAACAAAATTACATTTTGTGTACCTTAGTCTGTGACTTAAAAATTCCTACTAGTAATAGGAATTTTAACCTTTATAATAGCCCAAATATTTCTCTGGTCTACTTTCTATCCAGTAGCCATATTTCTACCATTGGTGTCATAGAAACAGAATTTATCTTTTATCCAATCACTCTTCAACTACTTTAACATGAACATTTGTCTCTCAAATTTTCTCTAAGTTAGTATGGCTAGGCTTATTAATCATTTAGCACATAAAATGATTCTAGGCCCTTCCACAGTAGTTACTGTTATCTGTACATACTCAGGTATTTTTGTCTCCCTTAAAAACCAATGCTCAAAACTGGGTTTTACATTTAATATGAATATTTTATCATGCTGGGGGGAGGATGAAGTGGGAGACTGGGATTGACATATATATATACTATTGATACTACATATAAAATAGATAGGCTATATCTATTTATTTATCCATTTAAATATATAATTTATGTGTATAAACTAATGAGAACCTACTGTAGAGCTCAGGGAACGCCACTCAGTGCTGTGGTTACCTAACTGGGAATGAAATCCAAAAAATAGGGGATATATGAATACATATAGCTGATTCACTTTGCTATACAGTAGAAACTAAATATTATATAGCAACTATACTGCAATAAAAATTAATTTAAAAATGTATCCTGCCAAATGGGACTAATCTTTCCTGACACTAAAGTCATAAAGAACTTTTAAAACAATAGGAATGTTGTTCTAAGTAAAACCAAAAAAACATAACCACAAATTGAGTGTAGTAGGAACTCAAATCTTAAATGATTTTCTCTTCTTTTCATTCTGAGCTTTGTTATCTCTTCTGGACTCTTCACAGATGCTAACATTTATTGTGTTTATTATAAAATAACTTTAGCAGTCAGAAAAACTGCTCCTTATATCTATTTATAAAAATTGGTTATTTTAACAGTTAAAAATATGTAATTAAAGTGAATTGCATACCATTTTATTTACATTTTTGGAGATTACAGAGTGTCTGTAAAATCTTACGAGCAAATGGTAGAGACATTGGCAAAATCTAAATGGAAAATCAGTCTGTTCAAAATGTTTAAAAAAAAAAATTGAAGGGTTTTGTCTTCCCCACGGCTCTGCAGCTTTACACAAGCAGTGACTCTGGGTTTCTGGTGGCTGTCAAAGCTGATTGCATGTTGGGTAACATAATGTTAGTGTTAGACTTACGACTTAGTGCATTAACAACTTTCTCCAGTGTAACCATCTTTCCAGATTTTTCAATTTGCTTGAATGGCTTGCAAGCTGATATCTTCATGCTGTCCTCGTTACTAATTTAAGTCCAGCTGGCAAAGCGCATTAGCCTCCTGCACCAGCAGGGCCCAGAAAGAACCCTATAGATGTGCAGCAGTAGCTAGGGGCGCCCCTGATCCCCTAGGAACGTTTCTTTTCACTGCACTTGTGGTGTATGGGCTGACTCTAAACACCAGTGCAGCGTGGCCTCATGAGCTGGGGAAGGGATCAAGATTTACAGGGTTTATTCCTGCCTTTGCAGCAGATTTCTTAACAGCTATTGTGTACCAGCAAAATTCAGTAGTTTAAATCATCCCCATTTAGTAATGAAACAGTTTTACTGGGGCTTGAAAGTTTCCACTTGCTCATATTCAGGTCTTCCATATATCCAACTCTCCATCCACTTTCTTTCTTTTTAAGATTTTAAAAAAATCTTAAGTTTTTTTATTAAAAAAATTTATCTATTAAATTTATAAATTATAAAAATTTAACTTAAAATAAATCTATTTTTATTTATTTGTTGGGTTTCCAGTTGTGGGCTGCAGGATTTTTGCAATAGCAAGTGGGCTCTTTCGTCATGGTGCGTGGCCTGGCCTCCTTGTTGGGGCAAACAGGCTTCTCTCTAGTTGCGGTATGGCCCCAGGAGTTGCAACACACAGGGGTAGTTGGCCCATGTCACATGGGATCCTAGTTCCCCGTCCAGGGATTGAACCTGCCCCCACCCCCACATTGGAAAATGGATTATTAACCAGTGGGCCAGGGAAGTCCCTGCCCACTCATTTTCGATGACTTTCCTCCTCTGTTACCTCCATAGCTATTTTTGTTTATTTTGTTCTATCTACTTTCAATTTTAGCAAAATACATATAAAATAACGTTACCACCTTAAGCATTTAGCTTCCCTAGTAGCTCAGCGGTAAAGAATCCACCTGCAATGCAAGAGCTGCAGGAGACATAGGTTCGATCCCTGGGTCTGGAAGATCCCCTGGAGGACAGCATGGCAACCCACTCCAATGTTCTTGCTGGAGAATCCCATGGACAGAGGAGCCTGGCGGGTTACAGTCCATAGGATCACAGGGGGTCAGACACGACTGAAGCGACCGAGCACACATGTACACACACACGCTGCTCAGTGGTGTTAAGTACATTCATATTACTGTGCAACTAACCTCCAAAGTCTGGCAACTTGCAGAACTAAAGCTCTACACCCATTAATCAACAATTCTCCATTCATCCGCCTGCCCTCACATCCGCCCCCACCCCTGGCATGCACCATTCTTTCTGTCTCTATGAAAGTGACTGTGTCATTTAAGAAGAATCGCAAGTGTTTGTCCTTTTGTGACTGGCTTACTTAGCATAATGTCCTCAAGATTCATCCATGTTGTAGTATGTGTCAGCGTTTCTTTTCTCTTTATGGTTAAATAATACTCGTTTGCATGCATATACAACATTTTGTTTATTCATTCACCCCTTGATGGACACTTGGGTTATGTTTCCCTTTTAGTTATTGTAAATAATGCTGCTATGAATGTGTGTACAAAAATCTCTTCAAGACCCTGCTTTCAGTTCTTTGAGGGTACATACGCAAAAGTGGAATGGCTGCATTATAAGAAAATTTTATTTTTAATTTGTTAAAGACCACTCTACTGCTTCCCACAGCAGCTGTGTGACTTTACATTCCTACCAACAATACACAAGGGTTCCAATGTGTCCACATCCTTGCCAACACTTGTTATTGTCTCTTTTTTCTCATAGTTGCTGTTATGGACTGAACTATTCCCCTCAAATTTCGTGTATTTAAGTCCCAGCCAGTATCTAAATGCAACTATATTTTGAGATAGGGCCTTTAAGAGAAAACTGAAGCCATTACGGTGAGCCTCAAACCCATCTGACTAGGGTCCTCATAAGAAAAGGGAATTTGGTCATCCAGAGAGAAACCAAGGATGTGCACACACAGGGGAAAGGCCAGGTGAGGACACAGTGAAAAGGCTGCCATCTGCAAGCCACAGAGAGAGGCCCTGGAAGAAGCCAAAGCTGCCAACACCTTGGGACTTCCAGTCTCCAGAATGTGAGAAAACAAAGTTCTACTATTAAAGCTCCCCAGCCGGTGGTATTTTATTATGGCAGCCATAACAAACTAATACAGTCCCCACCCTAATGGGTATGAGGTGGCACCTCATTCTGGTTTTGATTTTGCATTTCCCTAAAAATTATGGGAAACATCTTTCTATGTGCTTTTTTTGTGAGTGGCTTCTTTTGAGCTATATCTATTCAAGTGCTCAGCCCATTTTTAAATTGAGTAGTTGGTTTCTTTGTTGTTGAATTGCAGGGGTTCTTTGCATATTCTAGATGCCAACTCCTTACCAGATATAAGATTTATAAATATTTTCTTCCATTCCATGTTGATGGTCCTTTGGTGCATATAAATTTTTAATTTTTATGTCATTCAATTTACCTACTTTTACTTTTTTTGCCTGTTTTTGGTGTTATGTCCAAGAAATAATTGCCAAACTCACTGTCAGGAAGTTTTCCCCCTTTATTGTCTTGAAAGAGTTTTACAGGTTTAGCTCTTATGCTTAGGTCTTTGAGGAGGTTTGACTTAAGTTTTGTATATGATATAGGTAGTTCTTTTGCATGTACATATTCAGTTTTCCAGAGAAGGGCATGGCAACCCACTCTAGTATTCTTGCCTGGAGAATCCCATGGACAGAGGAGCCTGGCAGGATATGGTCCATAGGGTTACAAAGAGTCAGACACAACTGAAGTGACTTAGCACACACACACACATGCACATCCAGTTTTCCAAAGCTGTTTTTATGGCCAGTCTTCCCAAAATCACAGTGAGAAATCAACCCTTGGGAAATGCTCTAAACTGAGTCTATAAGTTAAAAGCAAAGTTTCCAGACTCCTGTTGGGGTCCTTGCTATGACAATGCATGATTATAGACTTTGGGTTGGAAATATGACTTTCAGAAAGTACAGCTGCCACATAAAGACAAGAGCCAGTGCTTGGCCTGCCAAAGACACTTCGGGGCGGGGGTTGTCCCCTTCTCCCAGGATTCCTGGAGCTGTTTCCAGTATCCTCTACTGTCTCTAGGATTACTGCCTCTCAGCCAACCCTTAACATTTCACTCAACCTCACCTTCTGCCCTAGGATTCCTTCAGGAACTCACCGGGCACTCTTAGCTGCACAACCTGAAAGCTTAGGGAGTCAGCTCCCAATGGGCACACCCGTGGGGTCAGAGGTGATTGGTAAGGCTTCTTCCTTTTGTCCTCTAGTTCAGGGGTCCCCAACCTCCCGGCCATGGACTGGTTCCTCCTGTCAGATCAGAGGCGGCATTAGATTACAAATAAAGTGCGTAATAAATGCAATGCACTTGAATCATCCCCAAACCACCGCTTCACCCCCATCTGTGGAAACACTGTCTCCCATGAGACTGATCCTTGGTACCAAAAAGGCCGGAGACTGCTGCTCTAGTCAATTGTCAGGTCACTTCATAGGGTCCAGGAAGAATCCAGCCCCATCACCTGTCAAGGGGCCAATTTGACAATTATCCTTATTTTCCTTCCCCTCCCTCTCGGTTTGACTCCCTCTGTCTGCCATACTGCTTCATGGAATCTCCATTCTCAAATAATCTGCCATCACACAAACATTTGTCTCAGCCTCTGGTTTCAGGGGAACCCGGGTTAAGACAGACATTATAGAGTTTCAGAGAACGTTGAAAGAGAGAGTGAAATCAGTTGTGTCCGACTCTTTGCTACCCGCATGGACTGTAGCCTGCTAGGCTCCTCTGTCCATGGGATTTTCCAGGCAAGAATACTGGAGTGGGTTGCCATTTCCTTCTCCAGGGGATCTTCCCCAACCTGGGGATCAAACCTGGGTCTCCTGTACTGCAGGCAGACTCTTTCTTGTCTGAGCCACCAGGGGCTCCCCATAAAATGTCTACCCACCCACATGGATGGCCTTCTGGCTTGTTTCTTTGGCTGAAAAGGAACAGAAGGAGCCAGAAACGGTCATGGAGGATATAGAGATGATATTCTGTGGGTAGTGATTAAACTTCTTTGTTTCTCAATTGTTTTTATCACCAGTGGAGATGAACCCAACTCAAAATCTTTCCAGCAACTGCTTCCAAATGCCAGGAATGGGGAAAAAACCCATCAACAATGCCTGTGGGGACTCACTTCTCATTATGCCATTTGTTCTGCGTTGCAAGATTCTCAGTATTGCACTTCAACCAGGAGGCTGTTCCCTATGGAGGCTTGTTGCTAAAGCAGAGTGGGTGGCAGTTCCCTGATAAGTTAAACATTTGTACTGAGTGACACAGAGTTTCACTTGATGGTAGGAATAGAAAGGATGAGAACATGGGTCGCTGGAGAGGATCTCTGAGCAGGAAGCAGGAAACCCAGTGTCTATTCAGCTCTGATATTGAGACAAACAACAGCTATTGGCTCTCCCAGAACCTACCTGCCTCCACCACCTCACCTAGGAAGCAGGTACCTTGGTTTTGGTCTCAGTTGGGTTTCCTGGAGCTGCAGCTGGACAGGTGAGGAAATGAGATTCCAAGAGGGGACCTTTCATAAAGGCAGGCTCTGGAAACAAATAAAAAAATCACCTTAAACCTGCTGTGCACAGAGATAAAGGCAGAGACTGCCATCGGATCACCCAGGAGAAGGCTCAGACTAAGGCAGATTTCCCAAGACAAAGCTAGAGCCGATGTCCTGAGGAGTTTGTACAGAGGGCAGGATTCTGCAGCCACAGCTCTGGGTGGGTAAGGACCTAGTAAAGACACCTAGAGACTTCAGACATCCTATCATTTAGATCCCTGGACTCTTTTGTTACTCAAAGTGGAGTCTGCAAACTAACAGTCTCAGCATCACCTACAAGCTGGTTAGACCTCCCTAGACAGAGTCTGTGCTTTAAATAAGATCCCTCATTGATTCCCACACATGTTAAAGTTTCAGAGGGGGTGTCAGTGAGTCAGTTGTGTTAGCATGGGTTTCCTGGTTGTCTCTGACCCATGTGACTCGAAGGTTTTCAACAGGGAGGGTACTACTCCCCGGGGGAGTGCCCACTGGGAAGTTGGTGGGGGAATGGTGGTTGTCATAATGACTGGCACCTCCTGGCATTCAGTGAGCAGGTGCCGGGGATGCCAGACATCCTGCAATGTGTGGGATGGTCCCTCAGAGCCAAGTATTGTCCCGCCCAAACGCCAATGGTATTCCTGACGAGAAACATGTTGGCTATTACTTAATCCGTAAAATGAGCGTTTAGACTAGATGAATTCCCATGTTCCTCCCAGCTCTTTGAGTCTTTTATTCTACCACTGTTTTTTACACCAATTTAGAAAGTTCTCAGCACTGCCTTTCCCTCCTAATTACGGCCGTTCTGAACCCAAGTCATTTTCATTTAGACAACCCCATGGAACCGGTCACAGAGAATAACCTTAATGAACATAATTCATAGCACTCCTTGTTACATATAACATGTCCATTCTGGTTAGAGTTCAAAGAGTCCTTTGAGTCCATTGAATGAATTTGTCATTGTGATGCTGGTAATACAAAAGAGTCTGGAAACACCACAGTCAGCAAAGTCGTGCTAGATAGCAGTGAGGGCGGTGAGGTTTGCAGCTGGAGTGCTCCTCTCCCCCTCGTCACAACCTCTGCCCTGTTTGGATTAAGCAGGAAGGGGAACACTGGAGGAGATGCAGTTGCCAACAGCTGTTTAACATAGCCTCCAAACAGAGAGCAGCAGGCAGCAGACACGGAGGGTCACAAGCAGGGTCTGCAAGCCTGGCTGCACTGAGAACTTCCTGAATGTGTGTGCCTGGTGGAGGAGATGAAGTAAGATCGGATCTGGTAGAAGCACAGGAAAATCTTCTATGTCAATAAGCGGGCTTATTTTACATAATAAGTGAGTAAATAAGTGGGCTCCTTTTAGGTGTGCTGTTCTGATACTTGAAAATGAAAACATGAATTAATTGCTATTTCTTCCACTGCAGTGCAGTCGGGACAAAGGAAAGGATCTAATGAAAAATGTGGGGAATCCCTTGGTGGTCTAGTGGTGAAGTCTCCACATTTTCAACATACTGGGTGCTGGTCAGTCCCTGGTCAAAGAACCAGCTCCCACATGAAAGCGAAAAACGTTAGTCACTCAGTCGTGTCTGACTCTTTGTGACCCCATGGACTGTAGCCGGCCAGGCTCCTCTGTCCATGGGATTTTCCAGGTAAGAATACTGGAGTGGGTTGCCATTCCCTTCTCTGGGGGATCTTCCTCACCCAGGAATCGAACCCAGGTCTTCTGCATCACAGGCAGATTCTTCACCATCTGAGCCACCAGGGAAGCCCCACCCATACTGTAATCAATGCACACTGCAGGTGACTAGGTTAAGAAATAAAGATCTGTGCAGTCCTCGAGGAGATGACCTTTCCTAGAATTGTGCGTCCCAGGAGTCTGTGAAGTAGTCTTTGCCAATGCACTCACATTGTCCTCTGACTTCAGAAATTAATGGCGTGGATGAAAGCACAGCCTTTTGATAACTGGTGCTTACACAAAGCTCCTCTATACATGTGGGTGGCTGGCTGCTGAGTTAAGCAAACAAGAGAGACAATGTTGAAGACTGGAGTTTTATCTGCGGCTTAGACTTTGTGTCAATCAATAGGGTACTAATTGTGACCCCAGTGTAGCCCTGGTCAGCAATAGAATGCTTTTTTTTTTTATGTGATTGGGAAAAACAGATAGTCAATAAAGGCAGTTAAAAATACTTTTTCAAAAGCATGCATTAACATTTTACGGTGAAATGTGTAAATGCACAGGATGTGAACATGCTTAATAATGTCCATGCTTTGAATTTGCTGACTTGGGAGATCCACAACCAGATCTTTCCATAAAAAATACATGTAACATATTTGCTATGATATCCAGTTTCAGTTTCTTTAAAGTGGAAGGAGAACTAAAGACATTTAAGAAACAATCTTGGTGCAGATCCCAGATTTTCGCTTACTGTTTGCTAATCTCTTACAGGGTGTTTTTCTGGTAGCTCAGTGGTAAGGAATCCGCCTGCAAAGCAGAAGATACAGAAGACCTGGGTTCAATCCCTGGGTGGGGAAGACCCCCTGAAGAAGGGCATGGCAACCCACTTCAGTATTCTTTTTTTTGTTTGTTTTGTCAAATGTTTTATTGAGTGCAGACATCTGGAGTACTGTAAAACATGCATTATCTATAGACTCACAAAGGAGCAAGCCACATTGTCCTCACTGTCAAATGTGTCAGGCTTGGCATACATGATGGAGGTTAACGAAGTATGAGAGTAATATGGTTCCTGAAAAGCTTCTACAATTTGGATAGGGTCTTAATCACGTGAAAAGCAAAGCAAAGCTTTTCATGTTTAATGAACTTGCATCTCATTGGAGGTACACAGTATTTTAATTTTAAAACAAATTAAAATAATTGCTAGTGGAAGATTCCCATCAACCCAACTTTACCTGCCTTTTCAGTTTTCAGAAATTTTAATTAAAAAAAAAAAGTATATGCCTTTTGGAAGTTGTACATTTATCTGAGCAATAATTAAAATTTATTTCTTCTTTGGTTGCTGAGGTGTATTGAATTTGAAGAAGATAATATCTCCATCTTCAACAATATAATTTCTGCCTTGTTGTCTGTACTTTCCAGCAGCCTTGACTGAATTTTCAGAACCTTCCTCCTTAAAATCTGCGTATTTCATTACTTCAGCCATAATGAATCCTTTTTCAAAATCTGTGTGACTCTTTCCTGCAGCTTGAGGAGACTTTGTCCCTTTCCTGATGGTCCATGCACGCACTTCATCTGGTCCTGCAGTGAAAAAGTATTCCAGTTGGAGTGCTGCAAACCCAGCCTTAATGATCTTTGGCAAAGCGCTTTGTATCATGTTCGCTTCCAGATACTTCTGTCTCTCCTCAGCACTCAATTCTTGCAACCTGAGTTCCAAGGCCCCCACTAAAAGGAATGACCAAGGCACCTGGGTCATACTTGTCCACCCACTCTTTAATTTTTATCAACCATTTGTTTTTCTTTCTAATGTAGTCTTTTTCGGAAAGATTAACCAAGCAGACCACTGGTTTTGAAGTCAGAAATAAGAATTCATTCAATATTTCAATCTCTTTGTCATTCCAATCATGATAGAATCGAACTGGTTTCTTTTGACCTATAACCCAGGATTTGACTTTGCACATTATGCTATATTCAGGTTTTAGTTTTTTATCTCCTCCTCTCACAGCCACTTCCTCTAGTTTATCTATAATGGGCCCAATCATTTCCTCATCTTTAAGCTGAAGCTCTTCATGTATTATTTCTGTATCTCGAACAGGATCTACACTTCCTTCAACACGTGTGATATCATCATCTTTAAAAGCACGTGTTAAATGAAAGATTCCATCACAGGCACTAATATGAGATAAAAAGGCATTTCCCAGGCCTTGCCCACTGTGAGCTCCTTTCACAAGGCCAGCAATATCCACTACATTTAGAAAAGCAGGAATTTTGCTTGCTGGTTTGTGGTACTGGCAAAGAAAGTCAAATCTTTCATCAGGCACAGGTACGCTGCTCTCATTTGGATCAATAGTGCAGAATGGGAAGTTTTCTGCTGAAGCTTGACTATTGATAAGTACATTGAAGAAGGTAGATTTCCCAACATTTGGTAATCCAACAATACCAGTTTTCAAGGAGGGTCCAAATCTTCCAATGATTGGGGGTGGTTTAATTCCATCACCTCCCTTTTTGGGGGGCATCGTGCTCGCTGCATGCGATGACACGGGGTCCCAGCGGCAGCGGGAGACGGGTCCTCCCGGCAACCGGAGGCGGGGAGGAAGGAGGAGAGAGTGCAGGCCCCGCCCCACTTCAGTATTCTTGCCTCGAGAATGCCATGGATGGAGGAGCTTGGAGGGCTACAGTCCATGGTGTCGCAAAGAGTTGAACACAACTAAAGAGAGTGAACATGCATGCATACGATATCTTACAGTGGTCTTTTCAACTATTATTACACTTATGAAAACTACTGAATCTTTCCAAGAATTGCCAATTTAGTTTTCATGGAAACAATGACTCTTTTTCTTTTTGTTCATATCTGTTAGTTTGCATTGCTGTGCATGCTGTCGCTTCAGTCGTGTCCAAGTCTTTGCAACCCCATGGACTGTAGCCCTCCAGGCTTCTCTGTCCAAGGGATTCTCCAGGCAAGAATACTGGAGTGAGTTGCCATGCCCTCCTCCAGGAGATCTTTCCAACCCAGGGATTGAACCTGTGTCGCCTGTGTCTCCTGCAGTACAGGTGGATTCTTTACCAGTGAGCCACCAGTTTGTATGACATTAAATTATACAATTACAAGTTCAGTGGGGCATGAACAGGTTTGGAATCAACACAGCTGACCATTCAAAATGTGGGAATATGATTTTGGGGCATACCTTCTAGTCACAGGCATTTGTCTGGCCATTTAAGTATATATGCTTTTGAAAAGGGAATGAAGAGGACTACTTAACCTGGAAAATAAGTTAAATGAAGGTATTTATTAATAAATAGCTACCTGTTAAGGACTGAATCTTTGTATCTCTCTCAAATTCCTATGTTGAAGCCTCAACCCCCAACTCGGCTGTATTTAGAATAAAGAAGTAATTAGAAGTTAAATTAAGTCTTAAGGGTAGGAAAGTGATTTGATAGGATTAGTGCCCTTTTGAGAAGAGATAACAGAGAGAGCATGCACTCTCCACCAAAAAAAGGTTGTGCTCACTGTTTGGTGGTCTGCAGCAGGTCTGATCCACTGCAGCTTTCTGAATCCCGGTGAAGTCATTACATCTGAGAAGTGTGCTCAGCAAATTGATGAGATGCACAAAAAAAATCACAATGCCTACAGCTAGCACTGGTCAACAGAAAGGGCCCAGGTCTTCTCTATGACAATGCTTGACCACATGTTGTGCAGCCAGTGCTTCAAAAGTTGAGTGAGTTGGACCGTGAAGTTTTGCCTCATCTGCCACATTCTTCTAACCTCTCACCAATCAGCTAACACTGCTTCAAGTATCTTGACAACTTTTTGCGTGGAAAATGCTTCCACAACCCGCAGGACTAAGAAAATCCTTTCCAAGAGTGTGTCAAATCCCAAAGCATGGGGTTTTACATTACAGAAATAAACAAACTTATTTCTCGTTGGCAAAACTACGTTGATTATAATGGTTCCTATTTTGATCAATAAAGATATGTGTGAGCCTAGTTATAATGGTTTAAAATTCATGACCTGAAACTGCAATTATTTTTGTACCAACCTAATTATACCATGTCTTTGGTCATCGGAAACATTCTACAGCAAATTTGAATTGGGTCAATACAAATTTATTACAATTTCTGAAAAACTGACGAAGTGCAGAGCCTAAGTTAATGGATCCTGATAAACAGCATATTTGACTTTATTTCAAGCAAATATTGAAATGCATTTACAGGTTTAATCCTCATAATAAATTATTGAATATAGCTACTTAAACCAGCTCCTGGACTTACCAGTAAAAATAATCACAGACAGCACTTTACAGGTTAGCTTTTCTTCTTATAAAGTCTATATATAATTGTATATTTATAGTATATATATATGTATAATTAGTATATTATTATATAACATTGCTATAGCAATACCATATATATAGGTATCTTATATCATATATTGTATATTATATATTAGTATTATGTGTACATGCTCACTTATATCTGACTCTTTGTGACCCCATGGACTGTAGCCCTCCAGGCTCCTCTGTCCAGGGGATTTCCCAGGCAAGCATACCAGAGGTGGGTTGCCAATACTATATTATACAATATTATATATAGTAATATCACATATATATGGGTTTCCCAGGTGACTCAATGTTAGAAGATCTCCTTGCCAATGCAGGAGACACAGGAATTGCAGGTTCAGTCCCTGGGTCAGGAAGATCTCCTGGGGGAAGAATGGCAACCCACTCCAGTATTCTTGCCTAGAGAATCTCATGGACAGAGGAGCCTGGTGTGCTGCTGTCCATGGGGCCGCCAACAGTCAGACACAACTGAGCAACAGATTATGCATGCACACACCATGTATATATAGCTACTATATTACTAAGAGGAATATAAAGCTTAGAAAAAAGTCATGAAACTGTTATTTTCAACATATATGCTTCGCTACATAAAATAGAAAAGTGCATATATATGTATATATATATATATATATATATATATATATACACCAACAGATAAATGATTATGCAAACTGATTGCTTTCCCCAAACCAGCAACAAATGGTTCAACATATAACTTTTAAAGGTATCATTTGAAATATTAGATTGGTGCAAACATAATTGTAGTTTCAGACCATGAATTTTAAATAATTGTGTTAATAGCAAAACAACATGTAGTTATCTAGAAATAAATCTTTGACAAGTGTGTAAGATGTTTGTAACAGAAAAAACTTTTTGAAAGCTATTAAAGAAATAAATATTCATGCATGGCATGGACTATCTCAATAACATAAAGGTATCAGTTCTTCCAACAGACTTTTACTTGTGATGAAGTTAAACTGTATTACCCTAAAGTCCATGCAAATGATCAAAGCGCCAGGAATTGCCAACATAATTTTGAAGAACAAAAGGGACCCACTTTTTAAAATATCATGCCTTTTGTATATCAAGTAAAAACTCTAATTTGAAAGGATGAATGCCTCCCAATGTTAACAGCAGCATTGTCCACAATGGCCAAGACATGAATGCATTTTCAAAGCCCCTTGATGGATGAATGGATAAAGAAGATGATACATATATATATATATAAAACATTATTTCATTATTTTTATGGATGAGTAGTATTCCAGAATCCTGGAATAGTCATATGGTTTAACTTTCATCAAAAGTTAAAGTCTGTTGGGAGAACTGATGTCTTTGTATTGTTGAGACTTCCCATGCATGAACTTTTATTTCTTCAATAGCTTTTAAAAAATACGGGAATACTATATATTTTATTACATATATATGCATATATATACATGTATATATATATGACAGAATACTACTCAGTTATGGAAAATAATGCCATTTGCAGCAACATGGGTGAACCTAGAACTTATCATACTAAGTGAAGTCAGAAAGAGAAAGGCAAATATCATATGATATCACTTATATATGGAATCTAAAGTATTGCTATAATACAAATGAACTTATTTACAGAACAGACTTACAGATATAGAAAACAAACTTGTGATTACCAAAGGAGAAAGAGGGTAAGGAAGAGATAAATCAGGAGTTTGGGATTAGCAGATACACACTACTATATATAAAACAGATAAACAGCAGTGTCCTACTCTATAGCATAGGGAGTTATATTCAATATCCTATAGTAAACTGTAGTGAAAAGGAAAAAATATATGTATAACAGAATCACTTTGCTGCATACCAGAAACTAACACAGTGTTGTAAATCAACTATAGTTCAACACAAATTTCTTAATTAAAAAAATATCATGTATCTTGTAACTTAAAGCTATTAATTTTGTACTTAAAGCTTAAAGAACACTGTAGTTTATGACAGAGTAGGTTAGCACAGGGAGAGAACATCTAGACTGATGAACAACCTAAAGACAGATCCACATGTAAGGAAGCTTCTTATCTACCGGAAGAGCCTCTGACTCCTGGGGACAGAATGCTGGAGGAGTTGGTTGTCCATACTAAACATTTATATTTAAATCTTTAATTCATATCATTCCACAAAACAGATTTCAAGTGAATAAAAGATGTAAATGTGAACAGAAAACCTTTAAAATTTTTAAAAGAAAATATAGGAAAATATCTTTATGATCTTGGATTAGGAAAGGATGATTTCAGGCAAGATTTTTAAACTACATATCATAAAGGATAAGATTCATAAACTAGGATAATTAAGATTTAAAACTTCTGTTTTAAACAGAAGATCAAAAGATCAAAAACATCAAAGATACCATAAATGAAACAAAGATAAACATCAAACTGAAGGAATTTATTATAAGGCATATACTTGATAAAGGATTGGTGTTTAAAACATGTAAACAGTCCTACAAATCAATTTTTGTAAAAGATAAATGTTTTAATAGAAGATCAAAGGGCAGGACAGAGGGTCATTTCATGGAATAAGAAACTTGAATGTAAAATAAATACAGGAAAAGACATTCAAGCTTACTGGTGATTGGTAAATAAAAGTAAATTTAAAAAATGAGATTCTGTCTTCTACCTACCACAGACTGAAACTGGAGAAAACATAGAATAGAAGGTCAACACCTGGGGAATTATTAAGTAGTGGCCATACATATCCTAGATGTTTAATGTTAAAGACTGGCAAGTATATTTGAAATTCTACATTCTTAATATTTAAGGAATGAGGAAAAATTTTATAGAAATCTCTATGACCTTGGCAGACGAAAGCTCAGAAAGGAATAGGCAGGTGGAACTGATGAAAGGAGCCATGAGCAGGTCGATGGAAACCTATTTTGTTATTTGAACCAGCATTCCAGTTAATGCCAATGTAAATGGTGTGTGTGTGTGTGTGTGTGTGTGTGTGTGTTTGTGCGTACGCACTAAGTCACTTCAATCGTGTCCAACTCTTTGTGACCCTGTGGACTGTAGACCATGAGGCTCCTCTGTCCCTGGGATTCTCCAGGCAAGAATACTGGAGTGGATTGCCATATGCTCCTTCAGGGGATCTTCCAGACCCAGGGATCAAACCTGCATCTCTTATGTCTCCTGCTTTAACAGGTGGGTTCTTTACCTCTGGCACCACCTGGGAAGCCTGTAAATGACAGTAAGTATAAATTTAATATAAATACAAAGTTAAATCTATACTTAACTAAATTTTTAATTAATTAATATGGCCACACTGGGTCTTAGTTGCAGCATGTGGGATTGAGTACCTCAACCAGGGATCAAACCTTGACCCCCTTTGCATTGGGAGTGCAGAGGTTTAACCACTAGATCACCAATAAGTCCCATAACTAAATATTAATGTAAACAAGGCATTTTTAAAAACCAAAATATTTATAATGTTAAAAAGGGTGGAGATAATTTAAAACTGGAGGAACTGAACTATATTTTATTTTCTAGCCACATATAGACCATGTTTCCTTTTTCTATATGTCTACACAGCAGCTGGTCCTATTTTTAATACATAGTGAGGGGAATAATAAAAAGTTAATCATTTAATTAGCAATAATGGTAGCTTGGCATTTAACATTCTCCTCAGTATAGTCCATCTTATCTTTCCTGAATTATCTATTACTGTTTTCTCTTGCACTTGTATACCAACAAAACAGAATTGTGTCTTTTCCTCTAAATCCACTACTGTACCTTTGGCCATGTGTCTGCCCCCAAAAACACCATCGACTTCAGCAGTGGCTATCAAATTTCTACTCATCCTTTAGGGCCCAGCTCCAATGTCTTCTCTTTCATGAGGCTTTCTTTGATCAATCCCCGCCTCTGCTGTGCAAATTTAAGGTGCATGTCTCTTTCTACTTTATCCTATAGTTATCTATGCTCATATTATGGCTCCCTCTACTAGACTGTGTCTTCCTTAAACAGTAACCCAGACGTTTTCATGTCAGATTGCCCATGGTGCCTGGCAGAAAACTCAGGACTGCAAGTATTTAAAAACTGTGAATTAGTGTATTGGATGACAATTTTTTTTTGTCTTTATCACAGTACCAAAATCAAGGTAAAATAAATTAATATAATACTGCTAATAGAAAAGAACTTGGCCACATTAAAGAGACCTTAGTTATAATTATACCTCGTAGAATTATTTCTCAAAATTCCCCAGAGTTCAGTTTCATTCCTTCACCAAGAAAACCCTTAGTTAAACATAATCTCTCCACATGCACAGACTTGCATCATACCTGCATGCTGTAAGCCTGGATCATATCAATCACCAGGGGAAGTAAGTTCTCCGGGCAGTCTGCTCCAGACCTCCCTTAAAACCTCCCTTCCCCTGAAGCTTTCCAAACAAAGTTCAAGCACATTACCGGAGGGAGAGGAAGGTATTTCCTTAAGAAATCAGTCAAAAAAAAAAAAGTTGACATGAAACCAAAACAGCGCATATTTCTCTTATGCTAGCAGTGGCTGACATGATATCTTACTATGTTTTATGAATTTTGCTGTAAGATTTTATGGAAATACATACTGAATTAAATTAGGACATCATTCATATCTGCCCCTTGAGAGATTTTGTGAATGCACAACTTTTTTCTTCAAATACTTGAGTTAAATTCTGGCTTACAAATTAAAGCAATTTGACAGAACCATTTATTCTGAAAGACCTGTCTGCTGTCCTTTAATGAATTACTTCATTCTATTCAGAAATTAATAAAGTGATGTCATTAAATTATGAAATGTACTCTTAAAATTCATCACCTAGTTATTTAAGAATTAAAGGCAGCACTCACTTGGCATACTATACATGCAGACACATGTGCAAGCATACATGTTTGTATACACATGTACACATATGCATATATGCAATACATTCACATATACACCACACATAGCCCCCCACGCATATACTCCTACACAGTTATACCACCCACATATGCCTTGTAATAGGAGACCAAATTATTTCATGTAGAAAAACAATAACTACAATGCAAAAGTACAAAAGTTAGAACTGTGACTATGTGAATTTTGGTATACAAGGTTTTTGAGTTAGCAGTTTACTCCCTACATCATCAAAACATCTCAAGTGAGTATAAAAGTATAGATAAAATAGGAGGAAAATATTTGATTAATACAAAAAAATCCAGTAAAAGAAGAGCAAAGCACACAGAACAAGTAGAAAATAAATACTAAGATGATGGACTTAAAATCATGTCAGTAATCACATTAAATGTAAAAGGACTAAGCATCCCAACGAAAAGAAATCAGTTTCTTAAAACAGAGCCTCAAAATATGTATAGCAAAACTTAACAGAGTTATAATGATAAAATGACAAAGTTCACGTTAAAATTGTCTGCAGTCTCTGTTGGTCTGATTCTCCTGATCTTGCTCACATGTCTTATTTCCTTGTGCACTCATTTTCCTCAGAAATTTATCTCAAGGAATAATTTGAGGTCTTTTTTTTTTTTTTTTTTTGAAAGTACTTCAATGCATATACAATAAAAGGACTCAGAAGAGCAACTTCTTGAGCTACAAAGCCATGGACCCAGAGGAGTGACCCAGGGACAGAATAAAACAAATGTTTTATGACAGAGGTCACTATTATACTCTAAGTAGAAACTGATTATTGTGCCACAGTACTCCCAGGAGAGGCAATAGCCCTGAGACCTCTAGTTCCAGTTTCTTCTCTCTGCCTGGGTATGTCACACTTTGCCCACCTTTTCTCACCATACCCTAAGACTCAGATAGAGCCTCTAAGAGGAGAACAAGCAAGCAGAGGCCAAGGAATGACTATCAGGGAGAGGTAGCAACATGTTAAAACCCAGAGGGATGGGATGGGGAGGGAGGTGGGAGTGGGGATCAGGATGGGGAACACATGTAAATCCATGGCTGATTCATGTCAATGTATGGCAAAAACCACTACAATACTGTAAAGTAATTAGCCTCCAACTAATAAAAATAAATGGAAAAAAAAATAAAAGCAGTCTTGAAAGATTACCAGATTTGCTATAAATCATACTTTGTTGTGGAGAAAATATGTGGGAGTAAAAGTGAAAAAAGACACTTATTGAAGCAGGGCCAGGACCATTGACACTTATTATACTTTATTTTTTTGCAAATGTACATGTTTGGAGAATTTTGAAATTCTCTGAAATAAAATTACAAAAGCATCAATAGATGGCTTTAACAATACATGATATAAAGTAAACCGGAAGATAAATTGGAGAAAATGATATGGAATGTAGCAAAGGGAAGATAAAATGAAGTTGAGAGATCAGAGCAGGACCAGGGATAAAAAGAGAGGAAGAAGAGCTGGAGAGGAAGAGGATGGTAAAACGTGAGTGGCCCTGAGAATTGATTTAGAAGGGATAACATGCGCTTTAAGTTTTGTAGACACTCAATATGTCGCTGATGAGAGGGGAATATGTGATTTGGGGCATACATGGTTCCCAGGAGCTCAGATAGTAAAGAATCTGCCTGCAATGCAGGAGACCTGGGTTTGATCCCAGGGTTGGGAAGATCCCCTGGAGGAGGGCATGGCAACCCACTCCAGTACTCTTCCCTGGAGAATCCCCATGGACAGAGGAGCCTGGCGGGCTACAGTCCATGGGGTCACAAAGAGTCGGACACGACTGAGCGACTAAGCACACAGCACATGGTTCCCGGCAACCACCATCGCCTCAAGCGAGGTCCTAGCTGGCAGGCAGGCTTGCAGCATCGTGGTGAAGCACAGCTAATTCCTAAGGGGATGTGGATGCCTCTAACCTCTTTCCTTATTTGCAGCCTCTTCACGTGGAGACTCAGAGCAGAAGGGAAAATAACTAAATGTGCAGTGTTTCCAGACATTCAAGATGAATGCTATTTTTTTAAAAAAGTGGATCAAGGACTTTCCTGGCGGTCCATTTGTTAAGAATCTACCTGCAGATACAGCAGACACAGGTTCAATGCCTGGTCCGGGAACTAAGATCCCATAGAAGGGCAACTAAGCCCCTGCACCACAACTGGTGATCCCATGCTCTAGAGTCTGTGAGCCCCTACATGCTCTTCAAGAGAAGCCACTGCAATGAGAGAAGTAAGTGCACCACAGCTAGAGAGTAGCCTTTGATCACCGCAGCTGAGAAAGCCTCCACACAGCAACAAAGACTAAAAGCAGTCAAAAATAAATAGATAAATCTTTTTGTTAAAAAGTGGAACAAAGTTATCACCATTAGGTCACAAATATGCTACATTTTTAGTTGACTTAGGGTAAGTCTTCTATAAACAAACAAAAAATCCTTAACTATAAAATGTCAACAGCAAACCAGAAAAATATTTTTAAGAGCATGATAAACAACTGTAAAACATGGGTATTATATTAAAGCACACATATTTATGAAGAAAAAACTGATAGTTATATTTTATCCTAATTTTAATATTAAGAATACTAATTTTTAATGTCTTAATAAATTTTTTTAGGGTAGCTTTAGGTTTACAGAAAAACTGCAGAGAAAGTAGCTCTTGCATAAAGTCTCACCTGTGATTAACATAGTGCATTAGTGTGAAGCATTTGTTCACATTGGTAAACCAATATTTATAACTTATTATTAACCTAAGTCTACAGTTTACATTGGTCTCATTCTCTGTGTTGTCACTTGCATGGGTTTTGACAAATGGATAAGCTCATGAATTCATTACCATGTAGTTTCATGGTCCCCAAAATGCCCTGGATTCCACTTATTCAAATTTCCCTCCCTTTGCCCAAACCTCTGGCAATCATTCTTATCATCTCTATCATTGTTCAGTCGCTAAGTCGTGTCCAACTCTTTGTGACCCCATGGATTGCAGCATGGCAGCCTTCCCTGTCCTGCGCTATCTCCCCAAGTTTTCTCAAACTCACATCCATTGAGTCGATGATGCCATCCAACCATCTCATCCTTTGTTCCCCCTTCTCCTCCTGGCTTCAATCTTTCCCAGCATCAGGGTCTTTTCCAGTGAGTCAGCTCTTCTCATCAGGTGGCCAAAGTATTAGAGTTTCAGCTTCAGCACAGTCCTTCCAGTGAATATTCAGGGTTGATTTCTTTCAGGATTACTGGTTTGATCTCCCTGCTGTCCAACAGACTCTCAAGAGTCTTTTTCCAGCATCACAGCTCAAAAGCATCGATTCTTCAGTGCTCAGCCTTCTCTATGGTCCAACTCTCATATCCGTACAAGGCTACTGGATTATATCGTCTCTATAGTCTCCTTTTTCAGATAGCTGACATTTGAAATCATACCATGTATTTCTCTGTTCAGGGCATCATAAGAAGATAACACAACCGGGGTGGCTTAAACAGCAACTGTTCTTTCCTCAGAGTTCTGGGGGCCAGAAGGCCAATATCAAGGTGCCAACAGTGTTGGTGTTTGGCGAGATCTCTCTTCCTGGGATGTTGATGGTCACCTTATTGCTGTGTCCTCACGTGGCCTCTTACCTGGGCACGTGTAGAGAAAAAGAGAGAGAGAGAGAGTGCTGGTGTCTTTTCCTCTCTTTTAAGGACACCAGTACTATCCAATTAGGGCCCACACTTATGACTTTTTTTAACCTTAATTACTTCTGCAAAAGCCTTATCACAAATTGCAGTCAGCTTGAGGGTGAGAGCTTCAACATTTGAATTTTGGGGGAGCACAATTCAGTTCATAATGAACCACATGTAGCCTTTTCAAACTGGTTTCTTTCACAAAACAATATGCACTTAAGATTTTTCCATGTCTTTTCATGGCTAAATAGTTCATTTCTTTTTATTGTTGAATCAAATTCCATTGTTTGAATGTGTAACAGTTTGTGTATTCACTCACCTTCTGATGGACTTCTTGATGGCTTCTAATTTGCAATTGTGAATAAGGCTGTTATAAATATTCATGTAAAGATTTTTGTGGACATATGTTTCCAACTCATTTAGGTAAATACCTAGGAGTGCAATTACTGGACTTTATGGAGCCTGTGTTTATCTTTGTAAAAACTGTTGACCTGTCTCTCAAAGTAACTATACCAATTTTGCATTCCCCCTAACAATAACTGAGAGTTCTGTTGTTCCACATCCTCACCAGTTTTTAGTGTTGTCAGCATTTTCATTTTAGCCATTCTAGTAAGTGTTTCATTTTCATTTCATGAATAACTAAAAAAAAAAAAACGATGGAGCAAAACATCCTAATATTGCAATATTAATATTTAATATTGTAATTGTATTCTAATACAAGTTAATACAATTTAATATTGTAAATTTCTAATGATGTATGATATTGAGCATCTTCTCATGTGCTTATTTGCTATCTGTATATAATTTTTGGTGGGGGTGTCTATTCAAATTTTTTGTCCATGTTTTGATTTCTTATTATTGAATTTTAAGAGTTCTTTGTATATTTTGGATACCAGGCCTTTATTAGATGTGCTTTGCAAATATTTTTTTCCAGTCTGTGGTTTGCCATTTCATTCTCTTAACAGTGTTCTTCACAGAGGAAATGTTTTAAATTTTAATGAAATCCAACTTACAGATTTTTTCTTTAATTGATCATGCTTTGATGTATCTAAAACTTATCACCAAACCTGTAGTCACCTATATTTTCTCCTATTTATCTTCTAGAAATTATATAGTTTTGCATTTTTACATCTTTAGTCAATTTTGAATTAATTTTGTGAAAAGTGTAAGGTCTATGGCTAGATGATGATGATGGTGATTTACATGTGGATATCCAGTAGTTCCAGCATCACTTTTTGAAAAGACGATCCTTTCTCCATGAATTACCTTTGTTCCTTTGTCAAAGATCAGTTGACTATATTGGTATGGGTCTATTTCTGACTCTTTATTCAGTTCTGTTGACCTGTTTATTATTTCATCAACACCTCACTGTCTTCATCACTGTAGTTTTATAGTAAGTCTTGAAGTCAGGTAGTGTCAGTCCCCTGACTCTTTTCCTCTTCAATGTTGTACTGGCTCTTATGAATATTTCGCCTTTCCATAAAACTTTTGAATCAGTTCACTGATATTTATAAAATAATTTTCCAGGATTTTGTCTGAGGATGTGTAGGATCCATGAATTGAGAAAAACTTACATCTTGATGATACTGAGGCTTCCTACCCATGAACATGGACTCCATTTAGATATTCCTTTATTTCTATCTAAATAAAGTCTCCATTTATTTAAGTTTCATTCATTTCTTTCACCAGGATTTGTAGTTTCTCTCATATAGATCTTATACATATTTTGTTAGGTTTATACCTAAGTATCTCTTAAAAATTTTTTGATGCTAATGTAAGTAGTGTTATTTTTTAAACTCAAATTCCAATTGTTCGTTTGCTGGCATATAGGAAAGTAATTGACTTTTCATTTGCTGGCATATAGGAAAGTAACAACATTGATCTTGTATTCTGAGACGTTGCTGTAATTGCTTATTTGTGTCAGCAATTTTTGATTGATTATTTGGTATTTTCTACATCAACATTTTTGCCATCTGGGAACAAAGACCGTTTCATTTCTTCCTTTTCATTCTATATACTTTTTATTTTCTTGTTCCAGTGCATTAGCTAGGATTTCCTGTATGATGCTGAATAGGAAAAGAGACATCCTTGCTCTTAGTTTTAGGGGGAAGCATTTAGTTTCTCATTACTAAGTATAATCCTAGCTATAGGTTTTTAAAATAGATGTTCTTTATTAAGTTAAGGAAGTTATTCTGCATTCCCAGTTTGCTGAGAGTTTTGATCATGAACAAATGTTGAATTTGTCAAATAATTTTTCAACATCTATTGATATGATTATATGATTTTCTTCTGTAATCTGTTGATGTGATGTATTACATTAGTTGCTTTTTGAATGTTCAACTAGCCTCGCATATCTGGAACAAACCCCATTTGGTCATAGTAAAGTATATTGTTGTCTGCAACTTACTTTGAAATGTATTTAAAACAAAAATAAGATGGATAGAGTGATTTGTTTAGAAGATTTTATAATACATTGTTGGAAAAAATTATAAATTTATATAAATGGGCAAGAACTGTAGAAGTAAAACAAATAGAAAAGTGGAAGTGGTTTGATTTATAGTGTTTTTTTCTATGGTGAGTAATTTATTTTTTCTCCTTTCAATTTAGAGTGCTCTGAGTATTGCCAAATTTACATTTTAAAAACTCAGTGGTAAGTTCCCACTGAATTTTTAAAAAACTCTTTCTTATTCCCTAAAAATATGTTCCTGTTTTAAAACTCACTTTCTCATTTTCACCCTAAAGGTCAAAATTCCAACCAACATAACTTTTTTCAATAACAGCAGTAATGCTTCTTCTCTGACTATGTTGACTTTTTCTCCTTATCGACTTAAAAAAATCTAATTAAACACATAATTGACTCAAACTTTTCCTAATGTTCTAATTTTATAAGGGCATTCTAGGCGCCATGGACAGAAATGAAAGAGTTAAACTTATAGTAATAAAATAGAAAAATGTCCACCAGCCAGTCATCAGATGTGGGGATTGATTTTTCTGATCCTGTTCTGCATTTGGGTCACTCTTTTATTGAACCTCTGAAAAACATTTTTTGAGAGAAAAGAGGACTAAATTGCCCAACAAGAATGTTTTTAATAAACAGAGTTCAAATTCAAACATCTAAGTCCAGAAATATCAAAGGAAATGTTTATTGTTGCATTTTTTTCTGTTTTGCAGCCTTACTTAGAGAAAAGACTTGACATTTCAAATGAGTAAGCTCAAGTATTCACAACATTCAAGTTATTGTGCTAGACAGATTTTGGAAACGCAATAATGAGTTAGATAAAGTCCTTGTTTCACAAAGCAAAAAGCCCCAGCATTTCAAACATCTTATGCAGACTACAAGAGGAGTCAGCAGAAGGAGAGAGCATAGCAGTGCTGACTTCGTAGAGAAGGAGCCACGTTAGCTTAGATGCAAGGCAGTTTCAAGTCTTTTTTTTTTTTTTTTTAAGGAAAAGGAGTGTATTAGAGTTCTTTAGAGAAACAGAGCAAATAGGGTGTATACAGAGGGAGAAAGATATACTTTGAGGAATTGGCTTAGGTTGTTATGGAGGCTTGGCAAATCCAAAATCTTCAGGATAGGCTGGCAGGCTGAAGACCCAGACAAGAGCTGCAGTTCAGACTTCCCTGGTGGTACAGTGAGTAAGAATCTGCCTGCCAATGCAGGGGACACAAGTTCGATCCCTGGTCCAGGAAGATTCCACCTGCTGTGGAGCAACTAATTCCATGTGCCAGAACTACTGAGACCACGTATCACAAGTACTGAAGCCCATGCAACGAGAGCCTGTGTTCTGCAAGAAGAGACGCCATTGATCTGAGAAGCCCACACACTGCAACTCAGAGCAGACCCCGCAACCAGAGAAAGCCTGCACGCTGCAAGGAGGACCCGGCATAATAACTATAAATAAAATTTAAAAAGCTCTCGAGGGGGGAGGGGGGATCGAGATGGGGAATACATGTAAATCCATGGCTGGTTCATGTCAATGTATGACAAAAACTGCTACAATATTGTAAAGTAATTAGCCTCCAACTAATAAAAATAAATGAAAAAAAAATTAAAAAGCTCTCATCATAAGAAAAAAACAAGATAAAGAAACAAAGACAACTGCTGCAATTTGAGTCCTAAGAATTTCTTCTTCTTCCAGAGAGGCCAACTTTTGACCGGTTGGACAAGGCCCACCCCTGTTATGGAGAGTAATCTGTTCTACTCAAAGTCTACTGATATCCAATCACATCTAAAAAATACCTTCACAGCACTAACTAGAATAATATTTGACCAAAGAACTGGGTACCAGGTGTGGCCTATTCAAGTTGACACATAAAATTAATTAATTGGTGATGGACAGGGAGGCCTGGAATGCTGCGGTTCATGGGGTCGGACATGACTGAGCGACTGAACTGAACACATAAATTACAAAGAGAGAAGCATGTTCTCAGGCCTCGGGAAGAACTGAAGACTTGTCACAGGGACAATTTGTAGGGATCATTCATGAAGCAAAGTTAGAAGGGAGGGGGTAAGATCTAGGGACAGGCAGAGGGGCTGGCAGAAGGACGGGAAAGGATGGGTTAGGTGTCGGAAGACTTTGAAATGAAAAGAAAAAAGCTGGAAAAAACTCATGTTGGATAACTTTTCTTTCTCAGGAAAAATGAGGTCTTCGTTGGGAGAAAGGGCTGGGGGTTGACTTTTCAGCTAAAAAGCACATCCTAGGGATGGTAATGAGGTTTGAAGATGTAGAAGGACTAGGGATAGCATTCAGAATGATTTTTATTGAACCTATTTCTTGAAACATAAAAATTTAAAAACCTATTAATTTTTATGTTGTAAGAAATCTTTTTCTTTTCTTTTCTTCCCATCTCCCCCCCACCTCCCAGCATGATCTCTAAAAGAGGAGGAACTATGGAATTAGACCAACTGGAATTTGAATCCCAGGAACCCGCTCATTAACCCACTATGTAACTTTGGAAAAATAATGTAAACTCTCATCGTCTCTGTTGTAAAGAGTAAATAAAATGAAAAAGTGTCTGCAACAGTGGAGGATGCTTAACTGGGGTGGTTTTGCCCTTCAAAGGACATTTGACAATATCTAGAGATGGTTTTAGTTGTGACAGCTGGTGGAGGGAGGATGGATGTGTGCTATTTGCATGTGGTAGGTAGAGGCCAAGGATACTGTTAAACAGTATTCAAGGTATAGGACAGTCCCAAACAACAAAGAATCATCCAGTCCAAAATTTCCGTGGTGCCAAGGTTGAGGAAGGAACTCCGTTCAGAACAATGCCTGAGGCATTATAAACAGTTAAGTGTTGGTTTCTGTTTTTTCTATTAATCATGGGAAACCAAATGGAATAGAATATTTACCCAGAAGTGGCCACATCTGAAGGTTTATTTTCTAAAATATTTAAAGTACTCTGTTTGAAGATTAAAGTATAATTTAGAGACAAAAAAAGAGGAAACTGTATTCAGAATTCTTACACAAATAAGAAAAAACAAAACACAAAATAGACCAAGAAATACTCAAAGTCTAACTCTTCATTATGAAAGAAACCCTGTGGTTCTTTATGGAAAGCTCTGGGCTAGGACATTCCTAGTCTAAGGTATTATGTACTATCAATCAAATTTTGAGGAAACTTTTTAATTACTTGTGATTTACATTTGTAAACTTATTTATATATTTTCCCTTTATCAACGATTTATTTTAGAATTAAATAGACAATATGACAAAATTTTTTTCCAGCCTTAAAATGGAATTTCTTAGCTAAAAGTAAAACAGAAACACCTTAAGTAACTTCAACGTGGACACAGTACAGCTTTACCTGAAATATCTCAGTACTTCTGGTTTCTGCAGCAGTTGAGACAGTAAAAAATTATGCAAATATAGTGATTTTAGTTCCTGTAAATCAATTTGACCCTATTTGTATCGAAAGTCCAAATAATTTCTATTCTATTTTGGTGGGGTTGGGAAGGAGGATGACTCTATAAGTACATTAATTATTATCTAGCATTTAGTAATGCTATCATTCCTAAATCCTACCTTTGCTTCATCTTTTTCTTCACATTGTGAGCAAAAGGTACAAAAATAAAACTTGCCAAACTAGAAAACACTTGTCCCCCGGGAAAGCTTCTACCTGTTAAACGCGATGAGGAGACTTGAAAATGACTTTGAATTTGATGCTAAGTATTGAATTAAGAAGCCTGATCGGCTAAAAACAGGATGAGAAAGAAACTGTGATGCTTGCTCACTGGCCAGTGGGCAGAATTCCTTCCTTGGCCTCAAGTGACTGATTAAAGTCTAGAGAAAAGAGGAGGGAGTGTTATCACTGGAACTGAACAGATAAGTTTCAGTGGAGGTAGAGGAGGAACAGAAGGTCATGGCTGAAATCATCCATCATGGTCACTCTTGTGAGCAGGGTAGGGGTAAAATATTTTTTAAAAGTATTAAAAAATAGTAGCTGCCATCTGATGAGAGCTTCCCAGGCTTTATGGATATTCTTTTATTTGATCCTAACAACAACCTTTTAGGGTTAAGATGGTCTTCCCCTTTCTCAAATAAGAAAAATCAGGCTGAAAGAGAGAGATAAAGTAAACTGGCCTGAGTTCACCCAGCTGGTAAACACCCATGGCAGGATTTAAACGTAAAATGAGAAGAATGTTAGGATAACTGAAAAATACACCTTGATTTGTGCCTGTTTGCAATGAAAAGACGTCTTTTGTGGGTTTTTACAAAATTAAAACAACTTCATTTTTTCAGCAGTTTCAGGTTCACATTTTGTGGGGGTTTTAAACCAATGTTATAATCTATAACTCTAAGAAGTTAAAATTGGTTGGGAACCCTCAAGTTCCATATAACCATTTCATGCACCTTTTCTACACTTACACACACATATGCAATTCGACAAAGATAAAATATACATGCTTTAAAAATTCAAAGATCACATTTTCTAACTATAGTGGTTTCTTTCTTGCTTTTCAACTTTCTTCATCCTCCACTGACTCCCACATTTTATCAGTATTTCTCATCCTTCTTCCTTTGTTCATATACCCATAATCAAATATACACACACATACATGCACACATGCATATATATATACATGAATGAATACACACCTATCTTCATATACATGCATATGTAGATTTGGGGGTTGTGTTTTTTGTTAATGGAATCATCTATGTTCCTCAGTGCATTTCACCTAAGTATACTCAGAGGGCTTCCCAGGTGGCGCTAGTGGTAAAGAACTTGCCTACCAGTGCAGAAGACGTAGGAGACGTGTGTTTGATCCCTGAGTAGGGAAGATCCCCAGGAGGAAGGCATATTCTTGCCTGGAAAGTCTGGTGGAGAGGGGAGCCTGACATAATCCATAGGGTCACAAAGAGTTGCATACGATGAAAATGACTTGGCGCAAACACACACACTCACACTCAGAGGAAATCCTTCCACGGCAGAGAGTATTTCTGACAATGGCAGCACAATGTCCCAGAGTATGGACAAACCACGGTATATTCAACCATTTGCCACTGATGGACACCCACTTCGTTTCTGTTTTTCTGCTACTAAACAAAAATTTAATGTAATAATGATCCCCATGCATAGCCTTGATTTATTTTGAGCCCTGAATTTCTCCATTTCCTTCTTTTTCCCTCCACGTCACCAACTCCCTCAATTATACTCCCAGACTATCTCTGGAATCTGTCCTCTTCCCCACCTCCAGGACTACTGCCCAGTTGGAATGTTTATAATGTTTAAACTTTGCAGTCTCTAAGCTGATTGTTCTTCTTTTGATCTTTCATCCTTCTTTTCTATCTCCCTGTCACAGGAACAAATCCTTCAGCTTTCACGATTATCTTTCTAACACTAAAGCTGATCTTATCTTTTCTGGTTCCTCCCTACTGTGTCAATAGCACAGTTGGCAAAGAGAAACAAGTAACACATGGAGATAAGAGATGGAAACCAGTATTCAGATGGGATACAGGGCAGATAAAGGGAGGGAAGGCAACTGTAAGTTGGAGAAGGGCTGGGCCACCCCACCTCATTTGTTAGCTCCTCCTTGGCTTCAACAGACTCTTGCCACGAGCTAATGTCAATTGGACTTGTGTGATCTTCTAATTTTTCACAGAAAAACCCTAGAAATCAGGATTTTCATGGTAATCTTCCAATGGACTGCAAAATCAAAACTTCTGCAATCTGAGGCATGGATCCCAAGACCAGAGGTGACCTGGTCTGTGTGTTATTTCCTTCTCTCACTGCTCCTCCTTCATGCCCTTCACCCTACCCGCTAGTGATTATTCCCTGTTTGTTCACCCTCTACCAGGTTACTTCAAAGTTATGACGGCTGTTTGCTTTCACTGATGCATGGTCTCTGGCTGCAGTCAGGGTCAGGGAACAATGAGAACAGATGGGAGGGGGTGTGGGAGGGAGACTCAAGAAGGAGGGGGTGTATGTGCACATATGGCTGATTCACTTTGCCGTACAACAGAAACTAATGCAACACTTAAAGCAATTATAGTACAATTAAAAAAAAACACATTTAAATCAGAAAAAAAAAAAAAAAAAAAAGAAGGGAAAGCATAACAGAGAGAAGCCACCGACATCAGAAGTCCCTGGGTCTCTTACCTGGGAGTCACAAAAGTCAGCTTACAGTTATATCTGGCAGTGAGGTAGTGACCTCTGCCATAAGTCAGCCACTATACTCTGGGGGGCCACTTCTCTGACTCTATGGAGTTGGAATCTATGTACTGAGCACCTATCATGGACTGGGTCACAGCTAAGAATATTCACATACATTTTCACATTTATGCTTCATAACCCCTCTTTCAGACAAGTTTTGTCATGTCAAATTTCAGATAGGAAACAGGGGCAAAGAGAGGGTAAGTGATTGACAAAATCACATAGCTCATGAATGACTGCTCAGTTTCCATTTCCATTGAGGGTATTGTTGTTACTAGCTCAAGATGGACTCAGTGCCATGTTCAGAGAAGAGCCTTTATTCTTTCTGATTGGATACATGATGGAAAGTATACTTTTCCCAGGATCATTTTGACTGTGTTAAAGATCTTTATTAAAGGCTTGCTCACATCCTATAGTTATTTATCACTAATTCTAGAACCCCCTCACCCCCCAAAAAAGTAGCCATAATAGACAAAAAGTTGTAATAATAAACAAAAAGCTATCATGAGCTTCCAAGCTTGGAATATACGTGGTTCTGCTCTATTAGCCTCCATCTACATTTCTATAAATTCAGCTTTACAAGGGTCTCTATCTTCTAGCAATGACCTATGAAATCCTGTCTCTGGGAGCCTTTTCTAGTTGGGAATCAGTGTTTTCATCCCAGCTGCAATTCTCGGAGTCTAGGTCCTTTTCAGGTTTTTTATTTGTACTTACTTGTGATGGTTCTAAGTCAAATCTTAGTGATTTCTGTGGGAAATGTGGTTTCTTCTGGTAACCCTCTCTGTTCTAATTCAAAGATGGCAGATGGGAGAGATTCTCTTAGTTCTGGTCCCTTTTTGGAGGCCTTTTCATCTTCACAATTAACACTGAATGTCTAAATTCCAGTCCCTGGGCCTCCCTGGTGGTGCAGAGGTTAGGGATCCAGCTTTCAGTGTAGGGGGTGCAGGTTCAACCCCTGGTTGGGGAACCAAGATCCAAAATGCCATGTAGTGACTGGGTGGGTTTACCACAACTACTGAGCCTGTGCGCCTCAACCAGAGAGTCTGCACAGCACAGCTAAGACCTGATGCAGCCAATAAATATTAAGAAGAAGAATAAATAAATTCCAGGTACTTCTTGGTGCTGGAGACAGAAAAGTTTTGATTCTCTTGGGTCTTTCACAGTCCACTCTGGAAAGCAGGCATGGAAACACTTCCAAAAAAAAGTATGCCAAATATCCAGGTCCAGTGTAGGCACCCAGGAGGAAGAGATCAACACCACTTAAAGAAAAAGTGAACTGAAAGTATTAGTCTGTCAGTCGAGTCCAACTCTTTGCGACCCCATGGAGTGTAGCCTACCAGGCTCCCCTGTCCATGGGATTCTCCAGGCAAGAATACTGGAGTGGGTTGCCATTCCCTTCTCCAGGGCATCTTCCCCCACTAGGGATTGAACCTGCATTGCAGGCGGATTCTTTATCGTCTGAGCCACCAAGAAAACTCCACTTATCAGAGAGACCAGATCCAATTGGAGGAGGGCTACACCAGCTGTCAGATTTCTTTTAGAAGCACATCATTGCTTCTCCTTGGGTCACAGAGAAAGACTGAGAGAGTCAATGGTTCTGTAGCTCTGTGGAGAGCCAGAAACTGTTCCTCAGATTAGCTGATCTTACGTGGCTCCTATCTGGCTAAATCTTAATCTGAGGGTAAATGTCACCTTATCTTTTAATTTTTCTTATCACATTTGCTTCATTTTCTCCATCTGTGTTAGTCAAGAGGCTCTGGGGTTTTAAACACAAATATGCATATACATACTACCTAATAAGTAAAAGGTTTTGATCAAACCTTGGGTTTAAAAGTTAACAAGGAAGATTCCAGTCACAGCCAAGTCATGCCCCTTCTATAAAGTTGAGTCATCACTTAAACTTGACCATAGATCTGAAATATCTCCTCATCCTGTCTTTCCTTGGCTAAAACTTTCCAAGTACTTTTCCATGACAAGAAAGATCTAGCCTTGCAAAGGGAGCTCTTCTATTTTGGTCCGAGTCCCTTGGGAAATAATGTTTGGGAGACCAAAAAAAGCTAAGTGATACAGCCTTAATCATGGCCAGGACTGACAGGGGTCATTACTTTTCCAGAGGTCACAATATCTCTAATGACCTGAAATGCGTTAAGAGATGTGTTCAAGCCTCTTGGTCCATTTCCAGAGGGTATACAAATGAGCCCATTAGGGGTCCCACATAGGGTGGGTAATTATGAATTCTACTCCTCCATTAATGGAGGGCTTGGGGTGTATTGAAAGTAATTGGATAAAATCTTTTTTCCTGATAGTCACAATACTAGAAAAATAAGCCTAGGAGTGTTGGGGAAAGAAGCCTAGAAACTTCATTATTCATGTTTTATTGTAGGAACAACATTCCCTACAATGTGTTTATTAAAATGGTAGGAATCAGGTTTGCAGCAATATGGATGGATCTAGACAGTGTCATACTGAGTGAAGTAAGTCAGATAGAGAAGGAGAAATATCATACAACATCCCTTATGTGTGGAATCTAAAAAGAAATGATACAAATGAACTTACAAAACAGAAAGAGACTCACAGACTTATAAAACGAACTTTTGGTTGCCTGGGGGATAGTTAGGGAGTTTGCGACAGTCATGTACACATTGCTTTATTTCAAATGGATAACCCCCAAGGGCCCACTGGACAGCACATGGAACTCGGCTCAGCATATGTGGCCGTCTGGATGGGAGAGGAGTCTGGGGGAGAAGGGACACATGTTTATGTTCATGTGCGGTTGAGTCCCTTTGCTGTTCACCTGGAATTAGCACTGTTAATCAGCTACACCCCAATACAAAATAAAAAGTTCAAAAGGAAAAAAAAATGGCAGGGGTCAGTCATATTGCACAAAGTGTTCATTCTCCCAGAGAAAAATGGTTGAGGAGCATTGGAAAATTGAAGGATTGTAACAGGACCAGAGTGGGAAATTTGAGGGGCTGGCAAAGGGCCTTTTTGTGAGCGTTGGTATGGGTGTCTAAACTGCTCATCCAAGGCTACAGAAAAGCTGAGGGACCAGGTGAGCCCAGGAGAAGAAATTCTGATCAAGAGAAGCCAGAATCCTGAAAGCAGAGATGCAGTCTTTATCAAGCATGAAGGCCAGATGAAGTAAAGCTAGAAATTAATTAATGAGTTGGTTATTACTTTTTTAAATTCCAAGTTGATGCTAAGACAACTTTGAGCAGATCCAGATATAGAGTACAAGGGGGCTTGGGGTACACTAGAGAGTGATGTCATCAAGATGGTGGCGCAGGAGACTCCAGCCTGTGTGTCCACACAAAGATCAGCAATTAGACAGAAATCCATGAACAAAACAGACCTGGAAGATGTCCAGAGTCCACTTAAGAAAGTGGAGCAGCAAAATAGTGGAACAAAAAAAACCTGAGAATAAGCACCCGAAAAGGGAAGGAAGACAACTTCATTTATTTTGCATCATTGCATCCCTTCCCCTCCCCCCTACCATCCCCAAGCTGGCACTGTTCAGCACAGGGAAGGAACATCCCAACTAGAAAGAGTTGACATCATAGGGAAAGGAGGAATGATGTGAGCTACCATCTTCCTCAGCCTTTCAGAGAACTGCATGAAGGTCCTGCCTTGGTTCTACACTGCCCAGGGATCACAGAGCTGAGACAAATAGAGATGGCCAGGAACAAGGAAGAAAAGCAGGGATTACCAGGAGCAGCTATCTAGTGGGTGGGATCATGGTTCTCAGTGATCTGCTCTGCAGATAAACCCAACAACTTTCACCGTTGACGAAATCAATGGCCAACACAACCATCGCGACTGTGCATATTTCACTGGCTTTCATCCCATAGGTATTCATGTTCACTGACACCAGCTACCTGAGTCTTTCCCAGCTCTTCATCCCCAAACCCTCCAAGAACCCAGGAACCACACTGGCAGCCAGCGCAGGCCTCCGTGGCCGCCTGAGCACAGAACACCCAGCCTTGACCCCAGAGATCTAGACCCACCCGAGACCAGCCACTACCACTGTGTGTGCTAAGGGTTAGCCTCTCTAGCTGTGTATTTGCCTACAACCTCTCATCAGACTTCACTGTCATGTGCCTGCTTGGGGGGCAGACCGTGAGCCATGGAAAAGCATGTCAATGGTCAGAGCCCCTGGAGCTGCTTGTGGGCCCAGATGTGATTCTGTCTTTCTGTCGCTTGTTGCATCGTGCAGCTGGTGCACCAGCATGCCCCTGGCCCGATCTCCATCACCAGCCTCCACTGCCATGAGCCCACGGTAAGAGCCAGCAGCCATGGCAGTGCATGCCAATAACCAGGGCCTCCGCAGCGGCCCGGGCACCAGTAGTTGGCCCCAGTCCTTGCTGGCTGCCTTGGCACGACGTGTGTATTTGCAACCAACCCCTGCCACTATACAGCTGCCTACAGCTGACTCCCTCAGCCAAGTGTGCGTGCACCACTGACTCTGATCACTACAGGTATTTGCCCTGGTCCCTAACTGCTGGAGACTGGACCAGCACTTGCAGCCTCTTAAGAGGCCTTGCAGTGCTCACCAAGTCAATTCTGTGGACCCCAATGGTCTAAGTCAGAGAGCTACCAAGCCCCACCTGGGCCTGGTTGCTACTACACATCTTTGTACTTGGTTCTCAGCATATTTCTTAGCAGAGACTTTCTGAAGCAGGAGAGAATAGGATGATATTCTAAGTGCTAAAAGAAAGAAATTGCCAACTAAGAATACTCAGCAAAGTTGTCCTTCAGACGTGAAGGCAAGATAAAGACTTTGTAAACAAGCAAAAGCTGAGAGAGTTCATTAACACTAGACCTGCTTTACAAGAAATGCTGAAATGAAAGGCTGTTAGCTAGAAACATGACTACCTAGAAACATAAACAACACACTGGAAAAGGCAAGTCTATAACCAGATCCAGAATACTCTAACACTGTAATATGGTGATATGCTAACCACTTAGCTCATTATAAAGGTTGAAAAACAAAAGTACTAAAAATAATTTCCAGTCACATTAACTTGTTAATGGATACATAATATAAAACGTATATTGTGACATCAAAACAGAAAATGTGGTTGAGGGAATAATCAATAACAGGAGAAAAATTGGAAATTTTTCAAATATGTAGAAATTAGATAACAAACTTCTCAATAACAAATAAGTCAAAGATGAAATCAGAAAGGAAATCGAAAAATACATTGAGGCAAATGAAACTAGGAACTCAACATAACAAAACCTGAGGATGCAGCAAAAGCAGTGCTAAGAGGTCAGTTTATAGCAATAAATTTCTACATTAAGAACAAAGAAACCTCTCAAGCCAATTTAACTTTATACTTCAAGGAACTTAAAAATAAGAGCAAACTAAACTGATAGTAGGAGGAAGAAAATAACAACGATCAGAGTAAAAATAAATGAAATAGAGAATAGAAAAAAAAGAAAATTTTAATGAAACTTAGTTATTTTTTGAAAAGATAAACAAAACTGACAAACCTTTAGCTAGACTTACCAAGCGAAAAAGAGAGAAGATGCAAGTAAAATCAGAAATTAAAAAAGAAGACATTACAACTGATACTATAGAAATGCAAAGGATCATTAGTACTGTGAATAGTTATATGCCAACAAACTGGACAATCTAGAAGAAATAGATAAGTTCCTAGAAATATACAACCTTATTATAGTAAACATATTTTTATATGTTTCACAAATCATCATGTTGTACATCTTAAGTTTACACGATGCTACAAGCCAGTTATACCTCAGTAAAGCTGGGGAAAAAATATGGTTTGGGGCAAAAGACTTAGGAAGGGGCGCCTGAATATGTAAGAACAATGAATTTAGCTTTATGTGATATCAATGAGGGGTGCTGACAGAATTAAAGTCATGAAGAAGTACAAACTGAATGGACCAATATCAAGTAAGGAGACTGAATCAGTAATCAAAACCCTCCCAACAGTGCAAAGCTTAGGATCAGATGGCTTCACAAATGAATTTTGCCAAACATGTAAAGGCATTGGCAGGTGGATTCTTTACCAATGCACCACCTGGGAAGCTCAGCATATAAAGAATTAATGTCAATTCTTTTCAAACTCTTAAAAAAAAAAAAAAAAAAAAACTAAAGAGGAGAGAACATTCTTAAACTCATTTTTACAAGTCTAGCACTACCTTGAAACCAAAGATAAAGATATAAGAAAACTAAAGGTCAATATCCTTAATGAATATAGATACAAAAATTCTCAATAAAATACTTGTAAACTGAGTTCAAGAGCACATCAAAAGGATCATATGTCATGATCAAGTGAGATGTAGCTCTGGAAGGCAAGGATGGTTCAACAAATTCAAGTCAGTAAATATGATGCCCTACATTAATAGAAAGACAATAAGCATAGGATCAGTTCAATAGATGTGGAAAAAGCATTTAACAGAATTCAACTGCCTTTCATGATAAAAAAAAAAAACTCAAGAAACTGAAGGAACATATTCAACATGACAAAGGCCATATATGACAAACTCACAGCAAGCATCATGCTCAATGGTGAAAGGTTGAAAACTTCCCCTCTAAGATCAGAAAAAAATGAGAGTGACCATTCTCACTCATAATAGTACTGAAGTCTTAGCTAGAGTAATTAGGCACCAGGAAAAAAAAAAAAGACATTAGGAAGAAAGAAGTAAAATTGTCTTTGTTTGCTGATAACATTGTATGGTATAGAGTGGTACAGAGCAAATGCCAGACTCCAAAAAAACTCCTAGACCTAAAAAACAAAGTTTCAGGATACAAAATCAACCTATGTAAATCTGTTGTTTCTATACACACACAATGAACTATCTGAAAACAAATTAAAAAAAAACATTCTATTTACAGCAAAACATCAAAAATAATAGAATACTGATAAAATACTTAGGAATAAATTTAACCAATCTAATTAAATATCTATACATCAAAAACACATGCATATACCAGTGGAACAGAATTGAGTGCCCAGAAATAAACCCAAACATATATAATCAACCAATATTTGAAAAGAGAGCCAAGAATGCTCAATGGGCTGAAAAGTGAAAGTTGCTCAATGGTGCCTGACTTTTTGTGACCCCGAGGACTGTAGCCCACCAGGCTCCTCTATCCATGGGATTCTCCAGGCAAGAATATTGGAGTGGGTTGCCATTCCCTTCTCCAGGGGGTTTTCCCAACCCAGGGAGCAAACCCCGGTCTCTTGCATTGTAGGCAGATTCTTCACCATCTGAGCCACCAGGGAAGCAGGGGGTGGGAGGGTGGAAATGGGAAGAAGTTGGTCAAAAGGTATAATCTTTCAGTTACAAGATAAGTTCCCAGGATCTAATGCACAGGGTGGTGACTATAGTTAACAATACTATATTGTATCTTGAAAGTTACTCTGAGCACAAAGCTTTAATGTTTTCACCATAACAGCAATTTAAAAATGGTAATTATGTGAAGTAAAGGATGTATTAACTAACTTTATTGTGGTAAACACATTGCTATACATTTCACAAATCATCGTATTGTACATCTTAAGTTTACACAATACTACATGTCCGTTATATCTCAGTAAAGCTGAGGGAAAAGTCTCTGGAAGGGACCCCTGAAAATGTAAGAGCAGTGAGTTTAGCTTTATGTGATGTCAATGAGGGGTGCTGGTGGAATTAAAGGACTCAGATCCATGCCCACACTAGACAGAGTTAGAATCCCAAAAATGTTTGAGAAGTACAGACTGCAGAAGTCCTCCAGTGCAACCTTCTTAATTTACTCATGAAGAGACTGAGGCCCAGGGCACATCTATTTAGTGTCACGGGAGACTCCCATTCTGAATTCTGGACTTTATTTTTTCCCCCATGCTCTATTTCAGGCTTCCTTGGTGGAGCAGTGGTAAAGAATTATCCTGCAGGAGATGCAGGAGACTTGAGTTTGATCCCTGGTTTGATCCCCAGGTCGGGAAGGCCTCCTGGAGAAGGAAATGGCAATCCACTCCAGTATTTTTATCTGGAAAATCTCATGGACAGAGGAGCCTTGTGGGTTCCAGTCCATGGGGTCCCAAATAGTTGGACATGACTGAGAATGCACACAGACTCCATTTTACTAGGAAACATTTTTAAGCTGGACACAACCAGCAGCCATTATGTCAACCCTTGTGGTAGAGGGTGGTGATTCAAGGATGCATTTGAAGATTATGATCTAACTGGTGAGACAGAGAGCTTCAGAACTAGTTATTTTATACCAGATAAAATTATTAATAGATTTAAATTATATGACTAAGAGCATAAATGAAAACACTAAGTGGAAAAACAGGAAAAGAAATTGTATATATGTTCTGATTTCATTGCTAAAAAAACACATAGCAATTTGAGAAATGAAATAAATCACTAATGAGCTAAGCATTATGGGACATGCTAAGACCGTGTGTTATAAATACTGGTGCATCTATTTGATCTCCCCTCCTTGGGGGCCAGCACCGAATTTCTGTACTTATTTCTCTACCGGCGCATTTTGCTCCAGACCTCCCACCCAGAAGATCAACAGATGTTGAATAATTGGAGTCCCCGACCTTGTGCAGCTCCCACCCCAGAGAAGCACCTCTCCTACGGTGGAGAATAAATGATTAAGAAAGGATGCGGTTAGAATTTTGGTGGGACTGATGTGGGCAAGCATCGTAAAGGATGCTCTTCCCAAGTAGAAAAAGCCTTCCAGCTTGGAGACAGACGGAAACTGACGCGCGCCCCCTGGAGGCCGCACGGGATGCTTGCAAGGTGAGCCACGTCTCAGCCCACGAGGGTCGCGTGTTCTCAGGTCGCGTGTGGATGCCTGCAGGCGCTCGAGACTCAGGATTTGCTTGGTGGAGAGCGTGTCCCGGGAGGCGAGGTCCCAGATGGAGACGGGCTTGGGATGGGGTTGTGGAAACCGCCCTGGTTCTTCTAGACAGCTGGCGTCTGAATTCGTGCCTGGGGACTGGGACACAAACAGTCCTGAAAACCCCCAGTTCCACCACACACACACTTGGGAGTATCTTCTGGATACTGTTTAAGGGATGCAGACGATCAGAGCGACAGACAGCCCTTATGAACTCACTCGTGAATTTTTTCCAGTGCTGGGGGGCAGAGATGCTGGTGTGAGAGGCGCAACTCTTAGTAAACCCTCCCCAGGCCTGCGTCTCTCTTGCTTCCCTTCGCCTCCCGCCGCCTCCTCTCCCCACACCTCTCCCAGCGTCCGCCCGCATCCACGCCCCCTTTCCCCTCCCATCTCGCGGCCGTGCGGCTCAGCTCGCCGCCCACCTCCCCCCAGTCTCCCGGCGGTGCTGGCGGACGGCGGCCGGGCGCCCCGGCTCCGACTCGCGCTGTCCCGGAGCCCCACCCCGCTCTCCTGCCTCGTCAGCATTGGTGACCGCCTTAGGGACACTTTGATTCGAGCTGGGCAGCGCCCCTGAGGACCGAGGAAGCTTCGCAGGTAAGGATGGAGACACCTCACCAGCCCCCTTTTCCCCCAAGAAAGGGCGAGACCCCAGAACTTAGAAGTGTTCCTGAGAAACGCAGACCCACCCCAGGGAGAGATCCTTTGAAGGGGCTAAAGGTAGAGATCAAAAGTTACCACTTTTAAGCCATCAAAGAACAGCTCTTGCAAGTAAGCAATTCTTTTGTGCTGGCCTCTGCACCGTTAATATTTAACAGTAAAAGTGTTTGCATTGGAATATAAATGGAATTCTTTTTTACTTAAGCACTACCAGAGGGGACCCTCTTTATTTTTATGATTATTAACAGATGCCATTGAAAAAGGTGTAAAATGCATTCCTGGAAGGTCTACTCTGGTTGAAAGCCTCTTAAGTGGCAGGGTTACTATGAAAGCTAGGAATCTCTTGCTCTCTCATCAACTTGGTTGCACAGGTCAGCGAAAGGAGCAGTGGAAAACATTCTAAAGTGAGAAGATGAAATGAAATTGAAAAGTCCTGGACTTGCTCTAAAAAACTCTAGCAAAAAAAAAAAAGTGGGGTGCAGGGGGAGACCCCTGGAACAAGATTGGTAGTTGTTGCTGCAGGGTGATGGGCACGGAAAAGTTATAATTTTCTATTTCATAGTTTTCCCTCTACTTTTGATATTTTCTGTCATAAATTTTTTTTGGAAAAGTTGTAGAAACACTTCCTGCCGGATTCCTCTGACCTTTTCACACTGTCATTGATTTGTAAGAAGCTGCATATCCTATCTAAGTGGTTTTTCTCCCCTATTAACCGTTCTCACTTCTGAAATTAATTCTCATTTTATCCCAAGTGCGTCTGTCTCCACAGAGAATTGTAAAAGTCATGTGCTGTTGCCTGGAGAACTATGCTTAGAATCTGGTTTATAATTTAGAAGAGAGAAGGTTAAAATTCCAGCCAAATAAGACATCTCAGCCTGAAAGTAGTGCCCCAGCATCATATGGAATTTTATTTTTATTAGGAAATACTAGAAGAGCTCGTTTAATGTGAGAAGTTGGTCATGGATACTCTTTCTTATTTTTCCTCCAGACAGCTCAGCAACTGTTGTGCTTTTAAGAATCTTCTCTGTATTTTCAAATGTGAGATTGTTTAGTCTAGTGCTTGGCACATAGAATGTGCTCATTGTGTTAAAATAATCAGTTGCTAATGTGAGTTAATTATTTATCTCTGCCCAATGCTCAACTATCCATGGCAAGCATATTGCATTTTAACAGTGGGATGAGATTCAGAATTTCGGAGACTGAAGCTACCTCACTGGGTTAACTTTGCACATGAGAAATCTGAGATGAGAGGTTGGAAATAGCAAAGTATGAAAGTTATTATTTTATGACTTTGCTTAACTAGAATATTTTCAAAAGCTTTAGAAACTTTAACAGATGTTTGCTTAGCTAAAAATACAGAGATCATAAGATGCTTTAAAGCCTGAAGAGTAGCAAACCTAATGCAGTCGCAGATAGGCTTTGCTTTCAAAGGCCAACTTGCAAGATAGAAAACAAGTCGGGAGCCATATGCTGTGCATTTCCTATGTCAGTGGGTGAGAGTCAGCAGAGGCTTCCCTTCGGGGCTTCCTTAGTGCCTTTCACCCCAAATTCGATTTACACACAGCATATGCTTTGCACAAATTGAAGTGTACAGGTCCTGGAAAAATAACTTAAAAAACAAAGAGGAGTTTTTTCTTTCTTTCTTTTTTTTTTTATTGTGATGAGAAACAGAAGTTGTGGGTTACTGTAAAATAATCAACTGTGTAACTTTACCGTCTTCCTTTCCCTCCACTACGGCCAAAAATTTTAAGCAGACATTAATTATTCTGTCTCATTCCTGAAACTAAACTTGACGATGGTGCTATCGTATTTTGAACAGAAACTGGCACATTGTCAATGAACTTCCTTGCCATTTATTTTTAGCATAGAATCAGTGGCAAGCTTACCCTTTAGAAATGGATTATGAAGTCTTTGGTAGACATGTGAATTATTTGGCAGGCTGAAGATTTTTCATGCTGAAGTGAACTGCCGCACCTTTGGGGGATTGTTTAGCAGCACTGGAGATCACACTGGAAGTGTGCTGACACAACAGAGGTTTTGGGAACCCACCTGCCAGAAGGTTGGCTGGCTGTAGACAACATCATCAGCCCACAGCTCGTCAGGATGGGCTCTGTGGCCTGGAAGTGGGTTATCTAAATGTGATCAATTCCACATGTGACAACAACCTAGTATATTATTAACCAGTTAGACTTCTCCCCGTCCCATGAACCCTACATGTTTTTTTAAAACTAAATTTGATTTTGTAGCTTAATGAATGTAAACCATTTAAATGTGAGATCTTAGATTAGACAGCAGGCTAGCTTCGCCTCCTAGTGGTAGCAGTAGGGATAGCAGGCAAGTTTCTACTCTAGGAGTCTAGGAATTTAAACTGCTTGAGGCTCGCTGATAAGGAAGTGACTTGTGTTTTTTCCTTTGTGATTTAAGCTAGAACTTTAATGTTGAAAGATATCTTAGAAGGTTTTAAGTTCAACTTAAAGACTAAAGAGGATTTATCGCAGAGATTCTTAAACAAGGAAAGAGGCTTGGAAACGATGCATAAGATTGTAAACACTGTATGCTTTTGTTGAATAAACAAATTTATCTACCTTGTTCCAGTTCTCCAGTCAGCCTAGAAATACTACTCCATGTCACTGTAGTGTTTTATCATAATCTTCAAGGTTTAGTTCTAAAATTGCGAGTTGTATAATTTTTCTAAAAATGAAAATTTTCATTTATGTTTCCGTCTCTGACCCAGACAGTGTTTTCCCCTACTACTTCTTCCTTTCTAAACATCCGAGGCAGACAATCCAAAATTTTTTTTTACCTGAGTGTATTCATTTCCTACTGCTGCTGTAACAAACTGCTAAAAACTCAGTGACATAAAACGACACATTACCTTTATAGTTCTGGAGGCCTGAAGTCCAAAGAGGGTCAAAGCAGTTGCAGTTTTTTCCTGGAAGTTCCAGGAGAGAATGGCTCCTTACCGTTTGCAAGATCTAGACGCCACCCGCATTTTGTAGCTTATGATTCGGCCCACCCTGACCTCTGCCTCCAACTTCACAGCTTCTTCACGTTCGTGACCCTCCTGCCCGCTTCTTATAAAAGTCGTTACATTGTGCTCACCTGGGTAACCCAAGCTAATTTCATCACACAATCCTTAACTAAATCACATCTGCAAAGTCTCCTTTACCAAGTAAGGAACACAGGCCCAGGTCCTGGGGATTAAGATGTGGCTCTCTTGGGAGCTGTTACAGGCATAACGTGGAGATACTGTGACTTTAGTTCTAGATCACCACAAAGAAGCGGATTTTGCAATAAAGCAAGGTGCCCCAATGCATATAAAATTTACTGTAGTCTACTAACTGTGTGGTAGCATTATGTCTAAAAAACAATGCATATAACAGTTGAAAAATACTTTATTGCTAAAAATGCTAACCATCATCTGAGCTTAAGCAAGTCCATCTTTTTGCTGGTGGAGGTTCCTGCCTTGATGCTTATGACTTGCTGACTGAGCAGGGTGGTGGTTGCTGAAGGCTGGGGCGGCTGTGGCAGTTTCTTAAAATAAGACAACAATGAAGTTTGCTGCGTTCATTGACCCTTCCTTTGGGAACGATTTCTCTGCAGCATGCAATGCTGTTTGATAGCATTTTACCCACCTAGAGAACTTTCAAAACTGGAGTCAGTCTGCTCAAACGCTGCTGCTGCTTTATCAACTAAGTTCATGTAATATTCTAAATCCATTGTTGTCATTTCAACAGTCTTCAGAGCATCTTCACCATCTCAAGAAATTACGTTCTTTGCTCATCTGTAAGAAGCAACTCTTCCATCTATTAAAGTTTTTCATGAGATTGCAGTAATTCAGTCACGTCTTCAGGCTCCACCTCTCCTTCTAGTTCCCCTATGCTGTTTCCACCACACCTGATCCACTTTCTCTACTGAAGACCTGAACCCCTCAAAGTCAGCTATGAGAATCAGTTTCTTTCAAACTGTGTTAGTATGTTGACTTCTTTCCATGAATCACGAATGTTCTTAATGGTACCCACAATATGTCTCCTTTCCAGAAGTGTTCAACTGACTTTGCCCATATTCATCAGAGGAATTACTATCTGTGGCAGCTGTAGCTTTATGAAATGCATTTCTTAAATAATAAGACTTGGAAGTCACAGTGACTCCTTGATCTGTGGGCTGCAAAATGGATGTTGTATTAGCAGGTATGAAAACAATATGCATTTTGTGTTCATCTCTCTCAGAGCTCCTGGGTGATCAGGTACATCAATGAGCAGCAATATTTTTTTTTTCTGGGTTAAGATTCCATTTTAATTAGATTCAGTTACTTAGAATCAGTTCATCTCTTACAAACATTTGTGCATTATCAAGGAAAACATAACTTACAGTTCTCAAAATTCAAAATCAATGAGCAGTAATATCTTGAAAGGAATCTTTTTTCTGAGAGTAGGTCTCAACAGTGGGCTTAAACTATTCAGCAAACCGTATTGTAGAGAAATGTACCATCATCCAGGTTTTGCTGTTCCACTGATAGAGCCCAGGCAGAGTAAATGTAGCCTCATTTTTAAGGGCTGTAGGATTTTCAGGATGGTAAAGGAGCATTGGCTTCAGCTGAAAGTCACCAGCTGCATTAGCACCCAACAAGAGGGTCAGCCTGTCCTTTGAAGTTTTGAAGCCAAGCGTTGATTGCTCTCTAGATATGAAAGTCCAACGGCATCTTCTTCCAATAGGGAGGCTGTTTCATCTGCATCGAACATTTGTCTGTCAGTGTAGCCACCTTCATGAATTATCTTAACTAGATATTCTGGATAACTTGCTGTGGCTCCTACATCAGTATTTGCTGTGTCACTTTGCACTTTGAGGTTGTGGAGATGACTTCTTTCTTTAAACCTCGTGAAACAGCCTCTGCTAGCTTCAGAGTTTTTTCTGCATCCTCCTCACTTCTCTCAACCTTCACAGAATTGAGTACCCTGCTCCTGATTGAGGCTTTGGTGTAAAACAACATGGTGGCTGGTCTGCTCTTCTGGTCAGACCATTAAAGCTTTCTCCCTATCACTAACAAGGCTGTTTTGCTTTCTTATCTTTCGAGTGTATACTGGAGTAGTTCTTTTAATTTCCTTCAAGAACTTTTCCCTTGAGTTCCCAACTTGGCTCACTGGCCCAGAAGCCTAGCTTTCAGCCGATGGTATCAGCTCTCCACATGCCTTCCTCATGAAGCTTAGTTATTTCTAGCTTTTGATTTAAGGTGCAATATGCAACTCTTCTTTTTTCCCTTGAACGCTTCGAGGCCATTGTAGGGTTATGAATTGGCCTAATTTCAAACTGTGTCTTGGGGAACAGGGAGACCCGAGGAGAGGGAGAGAGCTGGGGGAGAGGGCAGTCAGTGGAGCAGTCGGGACACACGCAAGACTTACTAAGTTCACTGTCTTATGTGCATGTGGTCTGTGGTGCCTCTGATACAATGACAATAAGAACCTCAAAAGATCACCAATCACAGATCACTGTAACAAATAATAAAGACAAAAGATTACCAAAACGTGACACAGAGACACAGAATGAGCAAATGCTGTTGGAAAAATGCACCTAGAGAGTTGTTCAGTGCGGGGTTGCCATGTGGCGACTTGTAAAAGTCACAGTACCTGTGAATTGCAGTGAAGCGCAATGAGACGAGGTTGGCCTGTACTCGGCGTACTGCGGTGAGGTCCACAGCAGTCCGAGATGCGTGAAATCCTTCATAAATATTTACCACTGTTTTGACTCTTAGTGTTTGATCCTAATAATAATAACTGCTGCCATCTGCTGAGGGCTTACTGTTCTCTGGGCATTGTGTTTATGTATAGGTTAGTACAAAAGTAATTGCAGTTTTCAGACTGTGAATTTTAAATCATTATAGACAGGCACAAATGCATCTCTATTAATCACAATAGGAACTGTTAGAATCAACACATTTTTGCCAACAAGAAGTAAGTTTGCTAATTCCTGTAGCATAAACATCTGTGCTTCGGGGTTTGATAAACTCCTGGAAGGTATTTTCTGTCTCCTGCTGGTTGTGGAAGTGTTCTCCCTGCAAAAAGTTGTTGAGATGCTTGAAAAAGTGGTAGGTGGTTGGTGAGAGGTCAAGTGAATATGGCAGACATGACATTTTAGACATCATTTCTATAGTCTAAAATAAATATAAAATAAACAGCAAGTAATTTCATTAGCAAAAAAACAAAGCAAGAAATGCACATTAAAATGATGTATAACATAACCACATTTATTTAAGAATGTATTCCAATGTCAAGTGGCCAAGTTCAATGATGCAAAACCGCAATTACTTTTGCACCAACATAATGATATTCGTGTCTCACAAAAATACTCCAAAGTATTATTCCCTGTCGAACAACTGTAGAAAATAAGGTTTGGGGAGATTAAGTGATCCTCATGGATCATAGTGCTAAGAAGTCACAAGTAGACTTAAATTGGTTTGACTTCAGACCCCACTGCCTCCACCATCCTTGAAGCACCCCAGTTCTCACTGTCCCTCTTGGTCACACATTGAACCCTATTCCTTTTCCTGTCATCCTGATCGCACACTTTTTAGCTTAAATGTTGCCTCCATTTCAGTGCTCTAGTTAGTGTCTGACCTTCTCTGGGGGCTTCACTGCACCGGGAATTGAACTTTATAAAATACCTAGTCTCCTGTGCATACACGAAAGTGACGTATGAAAGTTTTACAAGTATTCTCTAAAACCTAACGCAGTTAATGCTCACTTTCCAGCTGTCTGCTATCACTAGTAATGCCCCTCCTCTCCTGCCCCGGCCTTTTGCCTCAGCCAGCAGTTCTGTCTGCAGATCCAGACCATGATGTCTATCCCTCATGTGTCAGTCTTGACTGAGCAGGGGGAGAATGAAAGTGGAGGAAGAGAGATGGCTGGAGTGTGTTTTCACATTTATGCACGTGTGTGAGTGTAGGCAGTGGGGCTGGGAGGGGCAGGTGACTGGGATCACGAATGGCTAGATAAAAGACAGGGAAGTTGTCAAAGATAATTATGCAGTCATTGCTATGTCCAAACATGCATGAAGGTAGAAGCTGATGTTGGTCCTACAAGGCCATTGATCTGACTGAGCCCCCACAAAGTGTTTGACAGATTAATGCAAAATTATGTCCCATGGCCGCAAACTATACACATGAACTTGGACAACTACCTCCCTGTCTATTACAAGGGACCAGGTGAATAGAAAGGACCAAGTTAGTGACTCTATGACCTGGTAGAGATCTTTGATGGTAAATCAGCTCTTGTTCATATACGGAAAAAAACCTCATTCAAAATATTTAATATGGTGAGCAAGCATCTCATCTTTCCTTCATCTGCCTGCCCTACTTAGGTTAAAATGTAAACTTTAAAGGGTAACAAACCAAAAAATAAAAGAGAAACTGAGCCTGAGAATATTATTATGTCATGCTATGCTATATACTTTAGAATAGGTTCACTTGAAAAGTTTGGTTTTTTTTTTTCATTGTAAATTGCTCCCTCAGAGTAATTATTTTGCTATTGACTGTTTCTTTTTAGGTTGAAGGCCTGTTGCAGTTCCAGAATTCTTAGGGTAGGTCCAGGCTTAAAATAATACATAGGAAATGCAACTCAAATGTTCTGTGGCTGGGTAATGTTTAATTACACTTAAGTTTAATAGCAATGAGAAAAATATATTGCAAAGCCACAGATATTCATAGAAATGAGTAATTAGGAAAGCATTCATTTGGGACTTCTCTAAAATGAAGCTGTCCTTGAACAAAAACCAAAACAAAGAAAAAGGGAGTTTTCAGAGTGTGTCAGAAACTATCCTGAAATAAAAATATTTGAGTGTAAAATTGACTTTTTAGAAAACCAAAAGTGCTATAACTTTGCCTTATATAATTAACTGTTTTAAAGTGATATTAATTTACCTGCTAAAGTAGAATAATAACTACCGGGTTGGCCAAAAAGTTTGGTTTCTCCATAACCGTGTATGGAAATACCTGCAAGAACTTTTAGGCCAACCCAATATAAAAGAACTTATAGCTGAATGTGTCTATGCTCTGGGCTCAATGGTAATTCTTTGCATATATCAATATATTTAATTCTCACAATTTTGAAGTTGAAATTACTATTATCTCCACTTTGCAGATGAGGGAAACAGAAACTTCGTTGATCTTAATGAACTGCCCCAATTCAGATGCCTAATAAGTGGTGAAGATGAGACTTAGCCCAGGTCTTCTTACTCCTTGGTCTGCCCTTATAATTATCATGCTGGTAGAGAAATCCAAATATTCTAAATACTTATTAGCACTCACATTTCTAAGAAAGCATAAGCGAGGAAACAAACAAAAGCAAGAGCAACTAATTCCCTGTAGTTACAGGTGGTTATTTCTGTTAACAGTGTAGACCAGGCACAAATGTGGAATACTATCTGCTCCGTCAGGAAGAGTTTGTCTACAAATGCTGGTATTCCTTTTTTCCTCTCTAATTCGCTTTTGCTCCATCCATCTCCATGGGCCAACCCATAATCAGCTATGTGTACATGACTCATGGTGAGGACCATAACTGCAACCTCACTTTCATTAACCAAAACTAGAATTTGAAGCCCCAAATCCAAGCCATCTGGAAAGTGACAGGGAAGGTCACAATTACAATGGAAGACAGGAAAAAGGAGGAGGTTAAGGGAAAACAAGAGACATTAAAGCTTTCAAAATACTATAGCGGCTCCACAGCCGGGGCCGTGTCTCTTTAGTTAGTGCTTTTGGGATGACAGGGGTCTATACATGCATCCATTGAGCCGCGGCTTGCTCTATCAGTAAGAGCTATCATTTACACTACACTGACATTTTACCACGAGACAAACTTAGAATTTCCAAAAGAAAGTGTCCTGAGACACTTGTCCAATTTGAAATTACAGGCCAAATTAGACTAAACCCATGTCCTTTATTACTGTGATTCTGAGGTCATATGACAAGGTTCTGCCCTTCCCATGCCCAAGGATAGATGCGGGCATGGCTTTTATTCCTATGCTACGCTGCAGCTGAGTCCCTCAAAAGGCACCGGCCAGGGCTGGCCAACTGATGCTCTTGCATCACCTGTGGCATTGGATGTTGGAGGCATTGCAGACAAACCTACTGAATTTGAATATTTTCAGATGTATTATTAAATCACTTACATGAAAGTATGTTTTTTTCTTACCAAAGGCTGAATCTTCCAATATTGTTATTGTTGTTGTTTCATTGCTAAGTCATGTCCAACTCCTTAAGACCCCATGGACTGTAGCCTACCAGGCTCCTCTGACCATGCAATTTCCCAGACAAGAATACTGGAGTAGGATGTCATTTCCTACTCGAGGGGATCTTTCTGTAATAGCTGCTGCTAACACAGGAAAAGCGTGAAGTTCAGAATAAATTTACTTTGTACACAATGAGGAAGCAGGGGTCATGTGGAACCTGGTTAAGTCATCCCTGGAAAAACCTTCTGAGGAGGATCTCAAGCTGCTGCGGTTCTGAAACTGTAGTGAGTATCAGAGTTGCCTGGAGGGCTGGTTAAAACATACATAACTGGGAACCCACATCCCTCCTGGAGAGTTTTGAACAGTAGGTCTGGGTCAGGTCCTGAGAATGAGCATTTTTAACAGGTTCCTAGGGGGTGCTGACACTGCTGGTTTGAGGACTACAACCTGGGCATTCCTTGATGTGACAGAGTTTATTCTGCAACACGCAAGTATAGAATCCTACTAACAAACGAAAAATATTCTTTTGAGTGGTTTGTGTTTCATTTTGAAGCCAAAGACAGGGGGAAAAAAACAAAAAACAATGTCCGTGCTCAGAGCAGTGAGGAAGGAGGAGTTCCTCATTATTTACAGGAGGGTCTGCCTTTTTGTTCTATTTAGGCCTTCAACTGATTGGATGAGGCCCACTCACATTAGGGAGGGCAATCTGCTTACCTTAGTCTATTAATTCAAATGTTAATTTCATCCAGAGACACCCTCCCAAACATACCCAGGATAAGATTAGACAAAATATCTGGGCAACTTCTGGCCCAGTCAAGTTAGCACATAAAATTAACCATTACATGTGGCTCTTAAGAGTCTGCCTACAGAATTAATGCATAGGGCACATGTTTTATTTGGTAAAGAACAGGGGAACTTGATTCATATTCCAGTTCAGTGATTTGCATAGTAAAAAACCATCTTGTCAATTATAATTCAGTATTTGCATTCTGCCTAAGTCCTAAGTAGCTGAAAACTTGCAAGGCTAAATTAAACAGTACTGAAAACAAAAACAGAAATATGTGAGCAATACTACAGTACCTAGATTTAGACGCTCTTTCTTTTGCTTGGGAATGCCTTTGACACATTTATTACTCCACAGATCACTATTATCAAATGTCAAAATGTACAACGTGACTCTCTGTAGTTTTTAAAATTGGCTGACTCAGTCTTTAATGTAATCATATATTAAGTATACAATGGATGGCTGTTATCATGTAGGGCTAACTTAAAATAATTTTTAAAAATATTTCCTATACCAAAAAATTTGTTTGACATTTTGCTAAGGATCAAATAGATAAAAAAATATATATGTATCTTTTAAAAAAATCATCTGCTTTGGTCTGTTGATAAACTAAGAGGCAGCAAATGACTGATTTTAGCATTTCTTTTTGAGGGAAAGACAACTTTTCATCCTGGGAACTACCCAATAAAACATATAATTTCAAGATCTCAGTAGTTACTGAACTGTTAGCCTTATTCATTCCAATCCAATTAAATAAAATGGATGAAATACTCATTATGAAAACTGCATAGGAGGTACAAAATATTAAGTGGTTCAACAAAATCATTAACAATATAATTATTGTTTTGTGTAAAATCAAATTTGCCATGGTAATGATTAGAAAATATTGTACATGAGTGTGGATTTTTTCTGAAGTATACTTTACTGATTTGGGGCACAATAACCATCAGTCTATAGAAGAATGCCCTGTCTCCAAAATAAAGTACAAGCTATTAGGCAAACAATGCAGTTTAATATTCACCAGAATCATGATTACTTAGCATTCAAGTGTGAACAAACAGAAAAAAATGGTAAACCTTATTCTAAAGTAGAAGTAAAGATTATTCTAAACTTGCTTAAGATGTTTTAATATATAATGATTCAAAATAATTATATCATGTTTTGATGAACAGATCATGTTTAAACAACAAAGAGGTTAATGTCGTGTAAGTTTTTATCAGAAGAATGTTATTAGTTTGTTAATAAAATTCCATACTTGGATATGGCAAGATGAACTCTGTTGTGTCATGAGATGCCCTTATTTGGCTCTGCATCAGAGGCAACTTTTCCTTTTCCTGTCAGTGCTCAGGATCTTAGGGGTGTACCCTGGTTTGTGGGCCATTCCTGACATTCTGTATTAACTTTCTTTTCCATGCAAAAGCTTATCAGAAAGCCTTGACAGTGAAGGTATTGTAGGCATAAACTAACCTTGACCTGACTGCTTTATACAAAGTGCAATGCATTTGCTAAGTCTGGATGTGTTAACTATTAGTTAAACACAACTTGGAACATAGCTCACAAATTTCCAAATTGCTGCTCCAAAGAATGTTACACTCCCCCTTACTCTCACAAAGCAATAACTGACAAACAGCAGTTCTAGGAAGAGATTTACATACCAGCAAACCCAGGGAAGCAGGACAAGAAGGCAGGAAGATGTAAATAATAGACGAGATATTATACAATTCGCCAAGTACTGGAAACTTCCAATGGCTCTCAGGTGATCAGGCCCATGATGAAAGGGTCCCATTAAACCTATGATTTAATCATGATCGTGCTTCCCCCAAGTGGTAAATCCATGACAATCGCCTGTGCTCCATAAATTCTTAACAATTTTAATATCCAGTAAAATGCCACTATAACACATTTTTGTATATTGCTTTGCTTGGGTGGTAGTTCCAAGCACAACTTCGTTTTTAAAAAGAACAGGGTACATTTTTCTTATTTTCGAATAAAACGGTCTGTGCTGTGTACTCTTTATGACAAGGGGTTCTGCTTGTAAAAAAATCAAAGCAGGTCAATAGTAGAGGAGTGCCTTTATTTCTAAAACTTCTACTGAATATTTTAGAATATTATCTGATGAATTAAAAAATTTTTTAAATGTAGACCATTTTTGAAGTTTTTTTATGATGTTTGTTGTATTAAACTTTTTTAAAATTTATTTTTAGTTGGAGGATAGTTGTTTTATGATATTGTGTTGGCTTCCTCCATACAACGCACATCAACCATAAGTGGATATATGTCCCCTCCCTCTTGAACCTCCTCCCAACCCCACCCCACTTTTCCAGGCTATTACAGAGTACTCTGTTGAGCTCCTTGTGTGATACAGCAACTTCCCATTTTTTCTTTTTTCCGCTCAGTCGTGTCTGACTGTTTGCCACCTCATGGACTCTACAGTCCATGGAATTCTCCAGGCCAGAATACTGGAGTGGGTAGCCTTTCCCTTCTTCTCCAGGGGATCTTCCCAACCCAGGGATTGAACCTAGGTCTCCGGCATTGCAGGCGGATTCTTTACCAGCTGAGCCACAAGGCAAGCCCAAGAACACTGGAATGGGTTGCCCATCCCTTCTCCAGCGGATCGTCCCGACCCAGGAATCGAACCAGGGTCTCCTGCATTGCAGGCAGATTCTTTACCGACTGAGCTATATGTGATAATGTATGTTTCAATGTTACTCTTGTAATTCGTTCCACACTCTCCTTCCCTTGCTGTGTCCAAAGTCTGTTCTCTATGTCTGCATCTCTATTCCTGACCTGCAAATATTCGATTCCTGACCTGCATCAGCACCCTTTTTCTGCATTCCATATAGATGCATTAATATATGATAGTTGTTTTTCTCTGACTTACTTCACTCTGTATAACAGGCTTACTTCTGTTTTACATTTTGTTTTTTTGTCTGTGAGGCATGTGTGATCTTAGCTCTGTGACCAATCTCCTGCATCAGCGGGTGGGGATGGGGAGGTGATGAAGTCATAACCACTGAACCGCCAGAAAAGGCTCTATTATTTAATGATTTCAATTGCACCATCAATCAGCTTGGTCTGCTAGCCGTGATTCAGGGAAATACAGTGTATTCTAGTGAAGGCCTTTTTAAAAAAAGTTTTTTCCAGTGAATGCTTTTTTGAGCTCTGTGCTAGTTGTTTACATTCTAGAGATGAGGAATTTATGATCCGTGCCTTTATTAAGATGCTAAGTTCAGGGATAGTGTCAGACATCTGTTGTTATCTTTATTTCTAAATCATCTGCAGATAAGCTTGCAGGAGACCTTGGAAGGAAGAGGGTGTGGCTTAGGCACCAGAGGACCCCATCTGCCCCTCTTCTTCTCCCCTGTGTTGGGCTGTCTGGAGAGGAAGAGGGGAAGATGGTAGGCGGGGGTGGGATGCATGGGGATTAGTGCTGGTGGAGGGCAGTTTGAGTGAAATCAGATTTACTGATCTTGGATGTCTGCAGGAGCCTGCCTAGTATGGTGTTTATCTAATCTCAGCATAATCTAAGTACAGTGAAAATAGGGACTCCTCTTAGTGGTGAAGTTACATTTAGGATTCAAATGAATGGAAATTAACATTTAAACAGAAAGCAGTATAGGTTCATCTGTACCATTTTTCTAGATTCCACATAGATGCATTCACCTGTTTTTCTTTCTGACTAATGTATGTGCACTGCCATGCATAAAACAAATAGCCAGTGGGAACCTGCCGTATAGCCCAGTGCTCTGTGGGGACCCAGGCAGCTGGGACTGGGGCGGAGGGTCTAAGAGGGAGGTGACATATGTATTCCTATGGCTGAGTCATGCGGTTGCACAGCAGAAACGAACAAAACAGTGTAAAGCAACTATACCCCGATAAGACAAAAAGCATAAAGCTTCTGTCTTCTTTTTTTTCTTCCTTTCTCTGTTTTAAAGGACAAGATAGAAGAACAAAATGGGAACTATGCTCTTTGGGTTGATGCTTTTCACCCTTGGGTGGACCCTCATCGATGGATCTGAAATGGAACAGGATTTTATGTGGCACGTGAGAAAAATACCCCGGCTTGTCAGTGAAAGGACCTTCCATCTCACCAGCCCCGCCTTTGAGGCAGATGCCAAGATGGTGTTAAATCGAGTGTGTGGCATCGAATGCCAGAAAGATCTCCCAGCCCCCAGTCTTTCTGACCTGGAAGACTCGCTCTCCTACGAGACTGTCTTTGAGAATGGGAGCCGAACCTTGACCAGGGTGAAGGTTCAAGGTTGGGTCCCTGAGCCAACTCAAAACCTCACCTCACACGGAGCACCCGTGAGAAGAAAGAGACAGGTGTACGGCACCGACAGCAGGTTCAGCATCTTGGACAAGAAATTCCTGACCAGTTTCCCTTTCAATACGGCCGTGAAGCTCTCCACAGGCTGCAGCGGCATTCTCCTCTCTCCCAACCACGTCCTGACCGCCGCCCACTGTGTCCACGATGGAGCCGACTACATCAAAGGCAGCAAAAAGCTAAGAGTAGGCTTGCTGAAGATGAGAAATAAAGGTGGTGGCAAGAAACGGCGGGGGTCTAGGAGGAACAGGAGGGAAGTGAGTGGTGCTGGAAGAGAGGGGAGCCAAGACAGTCTGCAGGAGACAGCCAAGGCTGGAAGGAGGAGAAAGGGATCTGCTCGGGGTCAGAGAGCTGCTGACGGGAGGCCCTCCTTCCAGTGGACCCGGGTCAAGAACACCCACATCCCCAAGGGCTGGGCTAGAGGGAAGAGCGGAGACCCAGCCCTGGACTACGACTACGCCCTTCTGGAGCTGAAGCGCCCTCACAAGAAGAAATACATGGAGCTGGGAGTCAGCCCCACCATCAAGAAGCTGCCTGGTGGGATGATCCACTTCTCAGGCTTCGATCAGGACAGGGCAGATCAGTTAGTCTACCGGTTTTGCAGTGTGTCTGATGAGTCCAATGACCTCCTCTATCAATACTGCGATGCCGAATCAGGCTCCACTGGCTCCGGGGTATATCTGCGTCTGAAAGAGCCAGACAAAAAGAGGTGGAAACGCAAAATCATCGCGATCTATTCCGGCCACCAGTGGGTGGACGTGCACGGTGTTCAGAAGGACTACAACGTGGCCGTGCGCATCACGCCCCTCAAGTATGCCCAGATCTGCCTCTGGATGCATGGGGATGATGCCAGTTGTACCCACGGCTAACAGATACCTGAAATGAGGCCGTCGATGATCCGATGATCCGGACATGGCAGAGAAAAGCAGTTTTGATTTATTGTAACAAAGATCACTTCATAGGTTTTGCCTGGACTTGAACCCTATCAGTAGTATTTCAATATTTTTAATGTTTCCTTTTTCAAAATTAGGAGCTATTCATACATTTTTAAACAATGTGTAGGTATACATCTTGAAACTAGATGGGTACTTTAATGCCAAGTGTATATTCTTCTTTATATGGTGATGTTTCATTTGTGGGATAGGTTTTGTTTCTTTCTGCCTTTTGAAAGATTGGACACTTTAAAATTTCAAGCATAAATATTATGTGATTCCTCAATGGACTAACTCTCAGGGTCCTACTCTAAAAAGAGGTTTACAGGGTGCTGGTTGCATATTAAATGTGAAACTACATATACAGAAGTGGACAATCACATGGCTACAATCAAATTTGAGGCAGTAATTTACAGCACACTCTGTACTACTCTGAGATAGACCCATTCAACCTATGCTATCCCTCTTTGTTTATATTGCGTTTTCTATTGGGTCTAAGAAACTTTTAGGTTTGTTGTAAGGATTACAAGGAACAGAAAAATCTATAAATAAAACTATTAACTATTTTATTGCCTTAAAAATACCAACTGAAGTGTTCTTATTTATGGGAGAAATACTTTGTTCTATGAAATAAATTTAGTTTAAAAATAGGGAAGTTGAAACATTTTAAGATCTCAAGTTTTTAACTCATATTAAAAATATGGACTTTTCAGGTATGTATAGGGAAGGCTGTTGAAAAGTTATAAACAATCAGGTATTGAAAGCCTGCGTCATTTTATGCCACACAATCTCCTATGAATGAGGTGTTACAGTTTTGGACAAGGAAATCTATGTCTTTTTCAAAGAAAAGCCCTTTCATCCCCTTGACGAAGTTATTTTCTTAGTAGGACCATAGATATGTTATTGGTGATTTCTCTGATTAGGGGATTTTTATATATGTCCTTTTAACAAGATGAGTATAATTTATAAATATAATTTTCTTTTTAAATTCTGATTGTTTTTACTAGGGACCAAGGCTATATCCTCACTTGGGTCATCATGGCAGTCTCAGAAGACAAGAGTCCAGTGACCGCCCTGGGGCAAAACTCAGAGTAGGTCCTGAATACTACTTCTTCGATGAACAGATGTTTGCAGAATGACTTGTGAGAGGCTGTGCTATGCTCAGTTGCTTAGCTGTGTCCAGCTCTTTGCAACCCCATGGACTGTAGCCCACCAGGCTCTTCTGTCCATGGAATTTTCCCAGCATGAATACTGCAGTGGGTTGCCATTTCCTCCCCCAGGGGATCTTCCGGACACATAAGTGGGTTAGTTTAGGCCACGGTGTTTAAAGGGTTTTCATGATCTGTAACTGAGTGCACTATAAAACTTAGGAGCTGTAGCCCTGATTTCTGGGCTGTTCTTCCTGGCAGTTTCAAGGATACATACACTTCTTCTGGAACAAACCCAAGTCATTGATTCTGCCTGAGTTTAAAGTTATTTTACTTGTTATTATTTTCCGTAATCAGAAGTTATACCCTTGTCTAGTATGCAAGGGGAATAAATGACTAGATTACTAGAAAAAGTGATTTTGTAAATGATGTTGAAAATAGTTGAAATATCATACAAGTTATATTGTTTTATAACATGAATCTGTGAGAAATCATTCAATAAAAAATAAATCAACTGTAACTCTTACTATGTTTGTATATATGTTTTATATACAGGGTTTTAGCAAGTATTCAATTAAACTGCTTATTTAAAAAAAAGATTCTATTAATGATAAGCACTTTTTGCTGGGAAGTATTTAACCACCAGTAGTAGTGGAATAGGGCTGTTGTCTCAAAAATTTTGATCAGATCCTTTTTGGGGAAACATCTATATGATCACTGTGACTCAAACATTTGCACACTTGCAAACACACACACATTCCTCATCTTAGATTCTTAGAAAATAAGTCCTGAGTTTGGGTCAATTTGGAGGAATTTAGTATCAGTAGTTTGGTTCTTAAGGTTAAGTTCTGAATGTACATGATTTCCTTAAAATCACTGTAGAATATACTTTCCAAAAATATAAAAGTTTAGCTCAGTTTATTTGCAGAGATTTGATTCTCTCATTTTCTTCTCTTTCCCAAGAGAATCATGAATCTTATATGACTCATCTGGGACCACTAAAATGTACTATTTACATTATGCAGTTTAACTTCACATACTTTTTCTGTTACACTTATCAGATTTAAAATAGAAAATTAATTTGAATTCTCTTAGCCAAACACATATACCCACAAACACATGCACTGTCAACTGTGTGCCAAGGAGGATACTGACTTACTGCTTAGAGATACTTATCAAGGGGTAAATTTAAAGAAGTATTTATAAAACAACTGAAACTTAGAATTGCGAGTTTTTTCTTTACCCACACAAAATATTTCATTTTATGGTTTTTTTCTTGCTCAAATCCATAAGTGTATGGGCAGAAGAGACTTAATAGTTTTTCCTTTTTTTGATATGCTTCTTGGTTAAATCCCAAATGTTCATTTTGAATAAGATTTAAATATATGTATAACCAAGATCAGAGTTCTGGACAAATCATTACCCTTTTTATTTGTAGGTCAAAGAATTCTTTGAAATTCTTATTTCTTAGAATCCCAGGACTAGAAAGAACATAAAGATCAACTATATTAATTCCACAATTTAGATTTTAATTTCCCTCCATAGCATTCCAGTGAAGGGTTTGTCTAGTAGTAAGAAAAATTGTTCACCACTTAAAGATTATTTAGTTATTAAAACTAATTCAGGAATATAATTTATTGCTTTAAAGCATTAGTTCATTTTGCCACATATTGCAAAAATTGTACAGTGCTTATCTTGCATTTTAACCCAATCTCAACAATTTTAATTACTCATAATTCTTTGGCCTTATACTAGTAAATCAAATATTTACTCTCACCAAAAATGAACTGTGATCATTAACTAAGCATATTGGGATAAGGCAATTGAACCACTGTACCACCAACACAAAATGCAGACTTAAAATGAAGAAAGTAGGGAAAACCAAGAGACCATTCAGGTATGACCTAAATCATATCCCTTATGATTATACAGTGGAAGTGACAAATAGATTCAAGGGATTAGTTCTGATAGACGGAGTGCCTGAAGAACTATGGACAGAGGTTCATGACATTGTATAGCAGGTGGTAATCAAGACCACCCCCAAGAAAAATGCAAAAAGGCAAAATGGTTGTCTGAGGAGCCCTCACAAATAGCTGAGAAAAGAAGAGATGCTAAAGGCAAAGGAGAAAAGAAAAGATATACTCATTTGAACGCAGAGTTCCAAGGAATAGCAAGGAGAGATAAGAAAGCATTCCTCAGCCATCAATGCAAAGAAATAGAGGAAAATAATAGGATGGGAAAGACTAGAGATCTCTTCAAGAAAATTAGAGATACCAAGGGAACATTTCATGCAAAGATGGGAACAGTGAAGGACAGAAATGGTATGGACCTAACAGAAGCAGAAGATATTAAGAGGTGGCAAGAATACACAAAAGAACTATACAAAAAAAGATCTCCATGACCCAGATAACCACGATAGTGTAATCACTCATCTAGAGTCAGACATCCTGGAAATGTGAAGTCAAGTGGGCCTTAGGAAGCATTGCTATGAACAAAGTTAATGGAGGTGATGGAATTCCAGTTGAGCTATTTCAAATCCTAAAAGATGTTGCAGTGAAAGTATTGCACTCAATATGCCAGGAAATTTGGAAAACTCAGCAGTGGCCACAGGGCTAGAAAAGAAAAGTTTTCATTCCAATTCCAAAGAAAGGAAATGCTAAAAAGTGTTCAAACTACCACACAAATGTACTCATCTCACACAGTAGCAAACTAATTCTCAAAATTCTCCAAGCCAGGCTTCCACAGTACGTGAACCATGTACTTCCAGATGTTCAAGTTGGATTTAGAACAGGCAGAGGAACAAGAGATCAAATTGCCAACATCCAATGGGTCATAGAAAAATCAAGAGAGTTCCAGAAAAACATATACTTCTGCTTTACTGACTATGCCAAAGCTTTTGTGTGGATCACAACAAACTGTGGAAAATTCTTCAAAAGATGGAAATACCAAACCAACTGATCTGCCTCCTGAGAATCTACATGCAGATCAAGAAGCAACAGCTAGAACCAGACAACTGCTTCCAAACTGGGAAAGGAGTACGTCAAGGCTGTTTGTTGTCACCCTGCTTTTCTAACTTAGATGCAGAGTACATCTTGCAAAATGCCGGGCTGGATGAAGCACAAGCTGGAATCAAGATTGTCGAGAGAAATATCAATAACCTCAGATATGCAAATGACACCACCCCTTTGGCAGAAAGCAAAGAATGAAAGAGCCTCTTGATGAAAGTGAAAGAGGAGAATGAAAGAGTTGGCTTAAAACTCAACATTCAAAAAACTAAGATCATGACATCTGATCCTATCACTTCATGGCAAGTAGATGGGGAAACAATGGAAACAGTGAGAGACTATTTTTTGCAGGCTCCAAAATCACTGCAGATGGTGACTGCAGTTATGAAATTAAAAGACGTTTGCTCCTTGGAGGAAAAGCTATGACCAACCTAGACAGCATATTAAAAAGCCAAGACATTACTTTGCCAACAAAGGTCCTTTTAATCAAAGATATGGTTTTCTCCAGTAGTCACATATGGATGTGAGCATTGGACTATAAAGAAAGCTGAGCACTAAAGAATTGATGCTTTTGAACTGTGGTGTTGGAGAAGACTCTTGAGAGTCCCTTGGACTGCAAGGAGATCAAACCGGTCAATCCTAAATAAATCAGTCCTGAATATTCATCGGAAGGACTGATGCTAAAGCTGAAACTCTAATACTTTGACCACCTTATGCGAAGAACTGACTCACTGGAAAAGACCCTGATGCTGGAAAGGATTGAAGAAGGGGATGACAGAGGATGAGATGGTTGGATGGCATCACTGACTTGATGGACATGAGTCTGAACAAGCTCTGGGAGTTGGTGATGGACAGAGAAGCTCGGTATACTGCAGTCCATGGGGTTACAAATAGTTGGACATGACCGAGTGACTGAACTGAATTGAACCAAGCACTGGGCATTATAAAGAAGTGGCTCTATAGGTATAAAGAGCCTGAAAATATCTTCATTATTCAGTAATGTGGTTTTCTTGTAATATATGTTTTGGCTGCTGGTTTTTAAAAGTACCTGCCAAGGCTTAAAAACATTTTTATTGAAACTGAGTTTTACAAACATTGGAGATGTTACTTGTCCAGTTTTTTAAAGCTCCAATAGATTAACAAGATAATCTTTTTAATAAACTGATTTTTCTTTCTTCAATGGTCAAATCATGAATTTCAGAGATATTTAGGATATTTGGTCTAATTGGTGGTGAAATCATGTTCTCATCAGACGCAGTCAGTGTATAGGCAGATGCACAATTCTTTACTGATTCACCATTCAACTAAGGGGGAAAATCACACTTTATAGTTTTCTAAATAAAGTCTAGGAGGGCATGAGTGAATGCTAAGTTGCTTCACTTGTGTCTGACTCTGTATGACCTATAGACTGCAGACTTCCAGGCTCCTCTGTCCAGAAAATTTCCAGGCAAGAATACTGGAGTGGGTTGCCATTCCCTTCTCCAGGGAATCTTCCCAACCTGGGGATGGAACCTGCATTTCTCACATCTAACCTGCATTGGCAGGTGGGTTCTTTAGCACTAGCGTCACCTGGGAAGTGCAGTTTGATCCAGTTAGTGAACCGGTCTGGAGCAGGGTGGCCAAAGTCACTTCTGAAACTGGGCTAGTCTGCTTTGCCCACAGGCAAGGTTAATTGTCCTAATCAACTAGGGCCACCATAACAAAATAGCAGAGACTGGGTGGCAAAAACAACAAAAAAATTATTTCTCACAGTTCTGGAGGCTGGGAAGTCTGGCAAGGTAGGTTTCATTCTGAGGCCTCTTAACTTGGCTTGTGATTACATGACCTCTTCTTTGTGTATTCTCAGAGAGAGAAAGAGAACAAGCTCTTCGGTGTCTCTTCTTACAGGGGCACTATTCCCAGCATGAGGGCCCAACTTTCACAACCTCATCTAATGGAGGTGAGAGCTAGACAATAAGAAAGGTTGAGTGCTGAAGAATTGGTGCCTTTGAACTGTAGTGCTGGAGAAGACTCTGGAGAGTCCCTTAGACAGGAGGAAGATCAAACCAGTCAATCCTAAAAGAAATCAACCCTGAATATTCATTGGAAGGACAGATGCTGAAGCTGAAGCTCCGATATTTTTGGCCACCTGATGAGAAGAGTCGACTCATTGGAAAAGACCCTGATGTTTGGAAAGACTGAAGGCGGGAGGAGAAGGGGACGACAGAGGATGAGATGGTTAGATGGCATCACCGACTCAATGGACACGAATCTGAGTAAACTCCGGGAGATGGTGAAGACGGGAAGCCTGGCGTGCCGCAGTCCATGGGCTCGCAAAGAGTTGGACGCGACTGAGTGACTGAACAACAAAGCCCCGTTGCCAAATACTGTTTATTGGGGGTAGGGCTTCAACATGTGGATTTTGGGTAGACACAAGCATTCAGCCTATAACTAGAATCTATTCCAAACCCACAAATTGAAACTTCTATCAGGTCAAGGGAACTCATGAACAAAGCAATCAACAGAGGAACTAGGCAATGGGGTAGAATGGCAGCCCAGGCTAACCAATCCCCTTTTCCTCACTTTCATGATCATTATCTCAAGTGTTTTATACCTGGCACAGAGGATGTGCTAAATACATGCTTAAAAATAGCACCCAGTATACCTTGAAGCTTACTTTCAGAGCACCTACTCTCTACTGTATGATAAGGCTCCAAATACTAAAGGTATTATCATAACTGCATATTGTACATGTTCAAGTAATGGCGATGTTTATTTGCAATGAGAATTTTAATATCAGAATATTGTACTATGCCATAGGAGTCAGACACATGCCACATTCCTTTAGTGGCTATGGTATTTCTGATAAATGTATCTTCAGACCAAAGGGTGCCAGGCTCCTAGAGTCACACCTCATCCCCTGCTCTGCCATGCAAACATTTCATCAGACAATGCTTCAAAACTTGCCTCCAAGTCTTTCCTTTAAGCAATATTTAAAAATTTTCAATAACGTGGTAAAATGCATCTCTTTTTCTCAAACCTGAGGATAAGTAGTCTACATAGAATATCTACTTTAATCCACACTGCAGTGACTGTGACCATGTGATCCGTTATTCCCTTCCAGCGTAGTTAGCAAACGGAGACAATATGATATTTTTATCTATATTTGTAAATGTCTTACTGGTAGTAAAACTTGCATTTATGTTATTGAAATTGCTGCATATGCATTTATACACTGAAATGTGTGTGATACATACTCTAATGCATATGGCTTAGGTAAGAGCAAAACTCTGAAAACTGTTCAACAACTGAATACAGATGAGTTTGGCAAGTTCCTCTCGCCTTTTGCTCAGCATAACTACCATTCAATTTCATCAGTGATTTGTAACATACCACACAGTGAACATCTCACTTATCCAGAATTTCCTTTGCTGGTAATTTCAAGTATCCAAAATATAACAAAAATATTAAGTTGTAAATGTTATTCTCTGCTGACCAAAATGGATGACATGAAGTTATTTTTACTCTGAAAATGATATTAATAAGTTTGGTCATCTCATTTCCCAAAACATAATTGAAGACAGTTGCCAAGATAAGTCTAGAACAATGCCCAAAAATGACAGCCTGACAAAGAAGGATGCAGACAAACTGCATCTAAACTACTGCATATGCAAACTAAACTACTAAGACAACAACAAAAACAGGTATTAAAAGCTACAAAATTATAGGAGTTTGAAGCAATTGATTTTGGTGCTAGTAGCTAAGCAAATGATATTAGCTTCTGAAAGTATACCAATATATGTTATGTTCCAGTGTTGACTGAACAATTGATATAAAATTTAGTTATGTTCAGTATGAGTTTTAGCAGGTATCATAGAATGTTTTTCATAAAAGAGTTTAACATATATTTTTAAAGCTTTGTTTAAAAGAAGAGAAACACCTGTGGTCTACAGAATTGACTTGCTTTTGTACCAAGTGAAATCCTAAGATCAAAAATCAAGAAAGAGAAAAAAAAAATCTTCCCTAAATATTTTATTATACCCTCCAAATCCTTAACCATTTAAATACTTGTGAATTTTGACTGTTATAGCTGTACTGAAAGTTTAGAAGCTGAATCCAATTTATGCACACACAGCACTATGGCATACAAACAGTGACTCTTGTGTACTGGAAAAAATTCAGGATGTGAAATACAGTACTTTTAGTTGTCTAACCCTAGTAGACTGCCCTGTATAAAGTAAATGGTCACCAGATATAATATGCTGATAACTGTAATACTAACTACAATATATAATTAGAATTATATAATTACTAATTAATTACAATTATAATACTAATTATAGGAATTATCCACTATGATGGAAAGAAAGAAAGACTGGAATTTCCTAAGGGCAGAGATCATCCAGCAGTCCACCCTTAAAGGACTGGTGTGAGTGGGAATGAGTGTGTGTACGCTGGCACGTCCTGGGAGCCCTGGGGCAATGCAACTCTCGGTTTCTGAAACTAGTCAATGTCCCCTCCCCATCAAGTCACTCCTAAGCCTCCAGCTTCCTGGGGTTTCGCCAACAACACAATGTTTTGCTAAGAACTGCCTATTAAGGAACTACTCTTGTCTCAGCTAGATAAAGTCCTTCAGGGGCTTCCCAAGAGTAATCCTCAGACTACAGAGGTTTCTGGAAGATAAGAAGTCCCTTTCTGTTACAAGCATGCTCTGTTCTTCTCCTTTTAACTGACAGGAGTAAAAACTGCAACTTTCCCTTTCCTTAGGATTGAAACTACAGCTACTGACCCCGACACCAGATCACAGAACAACATAAACCTTAGGATATAGGAGAAAAAAAATACTACAACAGTAGAGAGATCTAAGAGAACACATCATTTCTCCCCCCTCAAAATGCCTTTCAATGAATCAGTTGTTAGATAACTGCAGCGAATAATCTTAGAAGATGCACCTTTTAAACTTTTCAGTAGTTTTTCTTTACAATACCTACAAAGTGCCATTTAGTTTTGTTTTCTTCTTTTTTCTTTTAAAAAATCAGAGTGGGCTTGGGGCCAAAATTCTACTGCCAAACAAAAGTACCACTTTATCAAGCAACTGCCTAAAAATAAAAGCGTATTATTTTTGAGACAGAACCAAATTTAGTATTCTGCCACTGTACTTGGAACATGTACTTTAAAAGGCTCTCTTTGTGGCCTGGGAAAATAAGCGACAGCATTGTACCCACCCAATGGGCAGCTGTCCCACTTCATGTAGATGGTACGTGGCTGGTGTGGTTCGTGGAAGATGTTCTGGGCACTCATTGGTCCAGCATCTCTCCTGCACACAGTCACCAAATGAAAGCTTGGGTTTTGGTGCAAGCTAATGTATCATAATGTCTTAGGGACCATCTTTTTATGACCAGAAGCTACAGGTCTCAATTTTAAGGCTAAAGGCAAAAAAGACAACAACCCCAAAAAACAAACAAACAAAAAATTCTGTGGATTTCCTATTTTGAAATATCTAGAAATTTCCTCTTTTGCTGGAATCACCTATAACTTTCAAATAGAGCTACACCCTGTGAGTCTACCAGATTTATGATATTTTAGTGGTTCCCAAATTTGGTTGCAGTCCATGGGGTCGCAAAGAGTCAGACACAACTGAGCAACTGAGCAATGACAAATTTGGTTGCTCATTGTAAGGACCCAGGGAATTATTTTAGAAAGCTCGTTCTCAGGGTCTCACTGAGATCTACCTCCAGAAATCTATATTTGATAAGGCTCTCCAGGTACTTACGATGAACATAATTCAGTTTTATTTGGGAACCACCGTCACAACCCATCTTTCCTAAATTAATTGTCCTTCCAGTTTTCCCTTGTGCACAATGATGTTTGTCTTTTTCTCCCCAATTAAATATTTTCTTAGATTTATCTACCTTTATATATTCTCCCTGTAAACTGCCTTAACTACTTTGGTAAGATAAGTGATGATAAAACTATCAAAATACATAGATGGTATTCTTTTTGGTATTTCTGTAAGTGGAAACACATTTTAGCAATAACATTGTCAAGTTCTGTTTCATGATGGTATAAGCGTCAGTCACATAGTCATGTTCAACTCTTTGCGACCCCATGGACTTGTAGTTTGCCAGGTTCCTCTGTCCATGGAATTCTCCAGGCAAGAATACTGGAGAGGGTTGCCACTCTCTTTTCCTGGGGATCTTCCTGACCCAGGGATCAAACCCAGGTGTCCTAGTTTGCAGGCAGATTCTTTATCGTCTGAGCCACCAGGGAAGCCCTTATGATGGTAAGAAAACAATCAAAATTATAAAACTCCTGAACATAGGCAATCATTTTACAGTCAGTGACAAAATCCAGTTTTACTTATTTCCTGGCAATTATATACTATGTTTATTTAATTCACAATCCATTGTACACTATTGATTAGATCAAATCAATACAGCTCAACAAATTTTATCGAGTCCAATCTTAGGCACATGGGATACAGAATTAAGTCCTAGATTCTACCGTTCTTCAAAGAATTCATGATAGAGTAAGAAAGACATTTAAAAAATAGTGTGAAAAAGGTGAAGCAAGTACAAGTTGTTGAAGGAACACATCTGAGAAGGATCAACTCTATCAGGGTGGACAGATGTGATGAAAAGAAAGGTTTACCATCACCTAGAGGAGGTGATACTCTGGGGATGGGTTGAAGTTTGCCAGCCTATCAGTGAGGGGCTTGAATGGCCTGGAGGGCATCTAAGGGAGATGAATCAGCCTGTGGAAACTATGAACGTGTGAGTTTTCCGTGTGTGTATAGGGCGCAGTGTCTGGGGCTTACCGCTATGGGAGGCTAGTGCCTTCTAGTGGCAAGGAATGAGGCTCCAAACTAGATTTCTAGCCTTGAATAGACTTTAAGACTTGAATGCCCCAGTAGAGAGCTTGGACTTCAACTTTAGACGCAGGTTTTGAAGTCAAGGAAAAGTCATGTGATCAGATGGGAATTTTGAGAGGGAAAACCTGGCTGACAGTGTAGGCTGGACTGGGGTGGGTTTGGGGGGGATTAGACGAGAGACAGAGCCCAGTAGAAGGCTGCTATTCCAAGGAGTTGTAACAGGAATGGCAGGAGGGGGCAACTTACAAGACATTCTGAGAGCAGAACGTTCAGTATACTCAGTGGCCCGCTGAATGTGGGACAGAATTGAGGGTGTCATTTCAGCCCAGGTTTCTGGCTTGGGCGTCTAGGAAGACAGAGACCACCAACCTAGACAGGAAAATCAGACTTGAGAGAAATAGAGTTCACTCATAGACATGTTAAATATATTTTAGAATATTTGTTAATAAGTTTGGTAACACCCAGATACACAGTAACAAAAAAGTTAAATTATAAACATGATGTGGTTTATCGTGAACTAACCCATTAGTTAACACATCACCAACCTGTCATTTATGTAACTATATATTGTTCTGAACCCAATCTAATAGGAATCACACCTTTGTCTCTGTTCTAAACTAAATGTTCCTTTTAATGTAGCTTAAAGCCATATATATACATATATATATGTGTGTGTGTGTATATATATATATTTCCCTATGAGAAGAGTTAGGTTTTTTAAATAATCTGGCCCCAAATTTACATTTAAAATATTACACACATGGTCACAACTCCATGCCCTGTTTTCAATAGAGTACCCAAAGCCATGTGATCCAAAACAGCAGATTTAAAAAATAACTCCAAATTTCCTTGACAAAGATTTGTAAGTCACATCAGGTTATAAACTCTTAACTTCCCGTTTAGGTTTTACAAAGAAAATTATTAATTACAAAATTAGTTGACTTACCCCAAAGATGTTCCCTACCCTGAAGGAGAGAAATGATCCACGGGCTGTTTGGGTATCTGGAGATGAATTTAGCATTGAAGAGTGGCTTAACAGCAGAGAATGTGATTACTCAGAGAGGACTATCTCCCGCCAACCCCCCATCTGCCCCACCAGCTCCTTGTTGGAAGAAGACCCTTCGAGGTCCTACTCACCTGTGGGCTGTTGTCTACAGATGTGGGTTTTGTCCCAGGCTACAGTCTCTTGCTGCTGTAAGCTTCTGTTCAAAATTATCTCCCTACTGTCCTCAGAATTGCAACCTGCACATACTACGTCCATTTTGGATATTTTTAACTTCCATCTCTGTCAAATAATCACGAGATATTTTTCTAGTTTTTTAAAAAAATCACTATCAAACCAAGTATATTTGTTGAATATATCTGATCTCCAAGCAGAAACACTTTGGCCAAGGGAAACAATTCTATTATTGGCCCAAAGTATCTACCATATCAGCATCTTTCATTGATGTCCTTAAACAGTGTGGTTAGATACTGGAAACTGTGCCTAGGAGGCAGCTCTAGGGAATCAAGAGTAATTCTGTGGTGGATGCTGGGTTGTACCATGCTCAGGTACCTCGTCCTCCAGCTCTGAGTTGAATTTTGAGTTGTATTTATATGTGTAACAGGCACTTAATGTTGACCAAATTTTAAAACACATTTAGCACTTCTGGTGACTGTACTTTATTAAAGAATAGTCCTATGACTATTTTTTATACTATCATAGCCATCCTTTTGTGTTTTTAAAAGTTGTAGACAAATGACAAAATCTGTAGCAAAAATAACAGTAAGAATGCTTAAAAATAACAACAGTCATATTTACAGAGCACTGCCTTTGTGTCAAGCATTTTCCAGGTATTATTTCATGGAAGAGTAAGTATACAGATTAAATCTTCTCCCTTCCACAGACAAGAAAACAAAACTTAGAGAACTTATGTAACTTGCCTAAGGTGAAAGTGGATGCCTGAGCAGGGCTTCTGTGGAGTTTGATGCAGAATTCTCATTCCTGTACATACCTCAGCATCCCTTAAAAAGTAACGTAGGGGCAATGGAGGACGGCATTTGGAAAGACATTGAACAAAAGATAGTGGTAGTGGTTGGGTTATTCTGTTCACACAGGTAGAAAAATGATACAATTTGTCAACTAGTAAATTTTTTCTCTTTCAAAGAACAGGAGGACAATATTTCTCTGTGTGTGGCTATGCTATGCATCATGTGGAATCTTAGTTTCCTGACAGGGTTGGAACCCATGCCCTCTGCAGTGGAAGCATGGAGTCTAAACCACTGGACCACCAGGGAAGTCCCAGAAACAATTCTTTGAGATCTGAAGAAGTGGTTTTCCAGCATGGTCTGAGGACTCCTGAGGATCCCACAGATGCTTTTAGAGGGTCTGTGAGGTCAAAATAATTTTTATAGCCATACTGTAAGATAAAAACTGTTTTCATGGTAATATTAAGATGCTCATTTTTTTCACAAGTGTGCTCACGGTGAAATATTCCATGACTACATGACGTATTGCAACAGATTGAATATAGAAGCACATATAAAAATGTAGCTGTCTTCTGTTAAGTCTATCATTAAAGAGGTTAAAGATAGCAAAACAATATCACTCTAATTTTTTTAAATTGGGATTTTTCATAAAAATATTTCACTAAAGTTACTATAGAATAGTTTTAATATTTTAAAAAATGAATTATTTAAAATATTCTCAGTTTTAATTTCTAACATAGTAAGTATTGACAGACATAAGCCATGCAAACAAATACGTTTCAGGGAATTCCCTGGCAGTTTGGTGGTTAGACTCCATGTGTCCATGGCAAGGGGCCTGGGTTTGATCCGTGGTTGGGATCAAATATCCCTGGTGGAACTAATATCCCACCAGGCAGTGCGGCCAAAAAAAAAAAAAAAATTTTTTTTTTTTTTTTCAAATTTTAGTTCTGAAAATACAGAGTTTGAACACCTCTGTTTTGTGATCACATATAGAATACTTAATTATAGAATCAATGATAGCGTGGCTTCCTATTTCAGAATCACTTGAGGAGACATGTTGTAAGTGGAAATGAACTTGGATGATTCAATGCTGTAGCTCTGACAGTTTAGTGACCGTTATCACTAAACCACAAAATCTTGCTCCCTCACACATTTTCACTCATACAGGAGACCTGAATAGTGTACACAGCAGGGAAAGGTGCTGTCAGCAAGGCTATGAGAAACAGAAGTTTTCTTACAGTCCAAGAGGATGAGTAACAAACTACCACAAAGTCTGTTGCCTCAGAAGTATAGACCAACATGCCTTTTAAACTAAGACAACACACATTTCATCAACCAATTCCACACATGAAACACTGTCATTACTGCTCCAAGACCATGCTGGTTTTTCCACGTTCAAAATTTGGGGATCTACTCCTAAAGGTGTGTCTATTTAAGAGGCAGAAAGAGGACTTTGCACATTTTACCTTTCTGTGACTGAGTTCTTATGTATTTTTTCATGTCCACTCCTTTCTTCCTCTTCTGAACCCCATGACTCCTCCCTCAAAGTCTCTATTCCTTTTAAAGCACAATAAATAACATGAAAGACACAGAACACAGGAGACACGTTTGTACTAAGAGAACCACCAGTAATTATTTCACCATATATGAAGTAATTCAAACCTGCAGCTCAGGATGGGTTTTCAATTGTTCATTTTTCCACTGCAATGAGCTGAGAGGGAGCTACTCAAATCCCAGCAACATGTGACAATAAATGCACAAGAATTATTCTTCAGTCATCAGAAATATGGTAACAGCTGAGTAGGTTAAGTGGTAAGGCCTCTAAGAACTAACATTATTATGTTTATCCTGCAGACACATGCCTACTGAAGTGCTAACTGCTGAATGTTTGAGCAAGAGAAGATGTTTCCTGCCTTTCACGCTCCCAAATGGCCAGGGCAGAAGCCACCTTCCCAGATAATGATAACACAGTATGTCAAGTGCTGTGAAGGCTTATGAAAGTTGGGCCCTGAGAAGAGGAAGGTAGGGAGCCATGATGGACAGAGGAGTGAGTCGCACTGTGGGGTTGGAGAGCGGATTTAGGCAGAGGGGCATGTGTTGGCTGGCAAACTGACCCCTTGTGTGAGCAGTGGTGTGGTCACAACCCAAACAGTGTACTTGTGCTCACGTGTGCATGCATGCAGAGCCCAGGTGAGGCAGGACAGACACCCTTACCACACAGAAGAACACCATGGCTAAAATGGACTTGTGTTGAAGGTTCTTCAGAAAGATGAGTTGTTTGAGCAGAGGACCTTATCTAGCATCTCCTCTATGAGACAATTCTCCCGACAAGGACATGAAGAATCTTAGCACAGCAAAGTTTCAGCATCCAAGTTAAAAATAATGCTCTTATATCTTTGCCTATTAAGAATTTATACCACATGGGCCAATGAACAGACAAAGCATATTAAAATGCAATACTAAAAGCTTAAAATGATTTACAATCTGAAATACAACAGTTTATTACAATATGCCCGCAAAGTAACATATGATCAAACTATAATCTATAAAAATCATATTATATGATCAGATACTAGTATCTGAAAGCTAGTTCTTAAGAAAGAAATCCTATGTAATTCAGGGAAGACAATTTAGAAATAGAAATATGCTTCTACTTGAGGAATAATGGCTTCCCTGATAGCTCAGTTGGTAAAGAATTCACCTGCAATGCAGGAGACCCTAGTTTGATTCCTGGGTCAGAAAGATCTGCTGGAGAAGGGATAGGCTACCCACTCCAGTATTCCTGGGCTTCCCTTGTGGCTCAACTGGTAAAGAATCCACCTGCAATGCAGAAGACCTGGGTTTGATCCCTGGATTGGGAAGATCTGCTGGAGAAGGGAAAGGCTGCCCACTCCAGTATTCTGACCTGGAGAATTCCATAGACTGTATAATTCATGGGGTCATAAAGAGCTGGACTTGACTGAGAGACTTTCACTTTCACTTTCTGCTTGAGGAACACTTATATTTGAGATTGGACTACTTTTTGAGACATTGTAACAATCTAGTTATAGGCATCAAGTCATGCAAATTTACTAAAACTAGCTAATCTAGATTTTGTGTCTGAGTATCTGCGCACGCCAGTGTGTGAGTGTGTAAGCAAAGTGAAAGTTGCTCAGTCGTGTCCAACTCTTTGCGTCCCCATGGGTTATACAATCCATGGAGTTCTCCAGGCCAGAATACTAGAGTGAGCAGCCTTTCCCTTCCCCAGGGGATCTTCCCAACCTAGGGATTGAACCCAGGTCTCTCGCATTGCAGGCGGATTCCTTACCAGCTGAGCCACAAAGGAAGCCCATAAGCATGGAAACTATGACCTAAAATCATTAACTCTTCAACTTCCATGGAAAATTCATGCAAAAATAAGAATTTAATTGCATATTTTAAAAGGAAGTTCATCCTTTTCTTTTTTGTAATATGGGGTTTCAATTTATTTGGCAGCAGCCATGGAGTCCCAAGTTTAATGACAGCTGATTAAAATGGTTCTTTTTTTCCTTGCTTTGACTTTACTGAAAAAGAATCAAAACTATGTCGGCACAGACAGTATTTCTCATCCTAAATGGTTTAACATTTGCAATATTTTGTATATTATATGTGTGTCATCTGAAACAGACTTTTTCCCATAAAAAATAATCAAACAGAGAAAGATGATGTTTGCATTTTCTTTGTTCAAGGTGTTTATTGCATCTCAGAGGGCGTACATGCACTGGATTTTTGAACTGAAATACAAAGAAAAGCCATGTTGAAATTGGTTTTAGGTAATTTTTCCCCATTACAGTGTATGTTATCCCCACAGTAAATTCAGATACAACCACTTTTAAATGGTACCATACATCTATTGAGTAATTTGAAAAAAAGGCAAACACCTTTCCAACCCAATATGCTTTAACAAAGAGCGGCCAAGCCACTAGCAACACTGATCAACAGTGACCTCATGTATGCATCAAAATCTTAAGCCAAGCCATCAGCACAGACAATATGACAACAACTTAAAAATTAAAGAATACAGTATGTACAGTAAAGAATACAATTCTCTGATTTTGTTTAAATTCTAGTCACAATGGTACAACAAAACCTACTTTGAGCTCAATTGAGGGATGGAAGAACACTAGTCTACAGAACACACAAAGAAATACTAAATTAACAGATGTACATAAACCCCACAAGAAAATAAAAAGATTTGCAGTAAACTTTAAATTACAGCTATACCTTGGGGTGCCTTCATAATCACTTAAATAGCACACGTCAAATTGCATTTTCACAGACAAGATGGAAACAGACCCTTTACTTTTAGTGCACTGAATCAAGAATGAACAAGTAGGTTAATTTTAGATGCAAAACCTGTCAAACATAATTAAAATAGATAATACAGCAGTGATTAAATATGGAATTCTTCCCATATGATTTTTCATTCTTGATTAAGGTAGCTTTGAGGGGAAATATTTGTTATGGACATTAACCTTTATATTTTTTTTTAAAATAAAATTTCTTAACATATACAGTGCCACAAAAATAAACATTTCCCACCACAGCTGAAGTTCCTGTGATTGGAAAAGTGTACTCCACACCGAAAAAAGTTCTGTATATTTAAGAGTGTTTTCCGTACTATCTGATATTATCACACTATATTTGTAATGCAGATACAGAAGAAAAGAGAATTTATGGGGAGAGTTCAGGTGTGTCCAAAAGTTATATATACATTGAAACCCTCAAAAACACAGACACGTCTTTCCCAATGGCTCACCACACAACAGCTGCATCATCCGTCCATGGGCGAGGTCCAGAGAGCACTAAAGGCATCAGAAACATCCATTCATTGTTTACATCACGCAACACAGAAAGAACCCACATACACTACAATTCTGAGAGTAGGGATAACAGCTAAGGTAGTACACATTCCTAACGTTCACTTTCACAGCTGTGCTACAGTTTGGAAGAGAAGGTATGAATAAGCATTGGGATTGGTACTGGTGGCTCCCTTTGAAACTCTGAGCGTCAATTTTATTTGAAGTCTCCAAAGTCATTATTTTTTTTTTCCTATTCAGTCACAAAAATTGCAGCTGTAAAGATAAAAAAGCACTTGAATTAGAAAACGGTATTATGTAGTTCTCAAACATTTTACCTTCCTTGCAATTTTACTTCGATCTTTTACACAGCAGGTCTTCATATTACCAAAGTCACATTTAAACACTTTTCACCATTCTTTAAGACAAGCTTAAAATTTCATCCAGGAAAATGAAAAAAAAAAACTTTTTTCAAAGTATAGCTTCATTTTAAGTAAGCAAATTCTATTGGCAAAATTTGGAAATTGGATACTTAGGAAGTATCCAATTTCCAAGTATACTTAGAAAAAATCTTAGCAAGATATTCAGTATCAATTAAAAACAGTTAACCTTTAAAAAGGGCAGTGAAAAATAAAGAGGGGGGGCAGGGACTCCCTTTTCTGGGGCTCTTTTCAGTTAAGGTTTTCAAGGAGCCATAAGTATTTGTACAAGTGACGGAACAGAGTGGGGAGACATCCCCAGTGATGCAAAGCCTTCATTTACACGCCCTCTCCTCCCTGCTATCTCCCATGCTATGTCATCTCTGCCAGGAAACCCTTCCTGGGGTCTTCAGGCTTAAGCATGGGGTAACTCTCCTTTGTAACACAGTCTGTGTCTGTCCCTCTTTTGACTGTGACTCTGGGAGCAGAGGGTGTCTCAAGCACTTCTGTTTCAGGCACTTCTCAGAATTCCTGCACCTGCTGACAGCAACACTTCTGAATAACAAGTGGATAGAAGGCTGCTTCCTGCTGCACTCTTGGTCATTTCTGAAACTTCAGCTGCTAAGAAATAAGTGCTTGTTGTCTTATTTATGCATCTACATGATGCCTACCTCAGCCCAATCCAGCCCAAAGTGGAACAGAAAAGTTGGGCTCAAGGAGAATGACTTGGCTGAGATGTCAAGGCCTTAAAATGATAAATTATTAATGTTGTATGAGGAAAAAAATCACAAGGCAGAAATCCACAAAAGTCGCCATAGGCATAACAGGAAGTTTAAATATATATATATAGTAGATGTACGATACGGAGAAGGCACTGGCACCCCACTCCAGTACTCTTGCCTGGAAAATCCCACGGACAGAGGAGCCTGGTAGGCTACGGTCCATGCAGTCGCGAAGAGCTGGGCACGACTGAGCGACTTCACTTTCACTTTTCACTTTTAAGCACTGGAGAAGGAAATGGCAACCCACTCCAGTGTTCTTGCCTGGAGAATCCCAGGGATGGGGGAGCCTGGTGGGCTGCCGTCTATGGGGTCTCACAGAGTCGGACATGACTGATGCGACTTAGCAGCAGCAGCAGATTTATGATAAAAAGAATACCAGACACGGGTTCAAAAACTTCAACGCTTATACTTCTCTTCCAGTGTGACCCTGGGCAAATCACTTAATGCCAAGGGACAGTTTCTTTTGCTGTGAAATGCAGGCCAAAGTATCTGGCTAGCTTATCCTGCAGGGTTTGATCTCCAACAGAGGTGATCAAAGAGTTAATTACTGGAAAGAACGAAAAATACTGTGTAAATGAAAAGCATCATTACTAGTGTTCACCCACATTCAGCAAGTATTGGGTTGGCCAAAAAGCTCGCTCTGGTTTTTCTGTAACATGAAAAATTTGAATGAACTTTTTGGCCAACTTAATATTTGTTGAGAAGCTATCCACTGTGCCAGGTTCTGGGGTTAACAGCAAATCGCTGTCTTCATTAGTTTCCTTCTAGAAGTCCTCTATTAGCCATAGTGTAATTTCACAAATTACATTAGAAATTTAAAACTAGAATGTTAGAAATGAAAATTTTGCCTGAATGCAGAGATGCAAAGGGTAATTAATCTAAGTTTTACTTGAGGAGGCCAAATAAGAATAAGCAAAATAAAATTAACAATTGTCACCAAATATATTCTTAGACAATTTCTAAATGAAGTATTATAAATGTTACCTTTCTATAAATTCTAGTCATCATAGAATGCACTAGTAATTTTCTAATTTATGAAGTAGCTTGGGCAACCTTTTGCTTTATTAGTATAATCTGTGTGCTTTCCAGGGTAAGGACAATTTGGAGGTTTCTCTCCCGCTTAGTTTTGCAAATTAAGCAAGATTAAAAAATCACTGACAAAGATAGCTTCCAATATGGATTTCAAAAGCATACACATTCAAACAATTATTATTACATATATGTATTAAGGACACAGAAGTACAAATATTATACCTAATAAAATAGCTAAGCATAGCATAGGTCACTATTACAAGCCCACAGGAAAAGCTCATTATTAGATACCTTAAATTGTTTACAAGAAATCCTTGATGTTAAGATCCGCTAATGGGTCCTTTGCTGGAGGTTTCTTGGGACTCTGAGAGGCAGGTGTAGGGCTTGGAGAAAGCTAATGAGGAAAAGCCAGCCCAAGACAGTGGAAACAGAAAGCAAACAGAGATAGATAAGCATTAGGCCAAGCACATACCACAGAAAACAAACATGCAGAAGATTAGATGGCTAAAAGTTTACAAAATCTACTTTGTTCTACTTAGTCACAGGGTTGTTTTAGATTTTGGATTTAAAAAACACACTTCAAAGGATATTGGCTTTCTCGAAATTATTTGACATCAAATTTAGTCAAAGTAAAATTTGAGGACTCTTGTAGAACAATATGGATATTAGTTAGGGAAGATGTGAAAAACTAGTCACATTAAAGCTACTATGAATACATAGTGAAAAAAAACAACTTCTCTATTCAAAGCATTTTGACTTTGAGTTATTAGTACCTCTAAACTAAAAAAGGAATATAAACGACTTTTCTCAGACTGAAAGTGAGTTTGAAGGAAAAATGGAAAGAAAACAGCTTGCAGAAAGTCACTTAAGAAATTACTTTAAAATATTAGCTAAATAGACTAGAATTTCATATAAAGTATTTTAAGTGAACACCTGTCAAATCTGGGGGCACTGTTTGTTTTTGGATGAGCAAATAGTGTAGTTGTGAATGTCACCGAATTCCAATCTTGCCTGTCCAGCTTGTAGAGAAGATTAATTATTAGATACTACAGAGAAGAATCATATTACACCTGAAGCAAAAGCAACCAAAAATTTACTTACCTTGTTTCTGTTTAATGAATACTTAGATTATTCCATTGTGTGACAAACATAAGTTTTGGGAACAGGCTTTTGCAGGAATGTTAGGGTCCAAGGCCTTGAAAAAGGTCATGGAGTCTACATAGAACAACAACTAACATGTATCCTTTGAGCTAATTAATCTTCTACGCTTGTAACAAGATGGAAACTCAGGAATATGGGTTGAAGGGCAGGGATGTATGTTTTCTTTTTTGGTTCTGTAAACAAAGCTCCAGAAATAAGCAGTTTTAGATTTGTTCCTCTGTCCAGGAACTATTGATTAACTGTAGTATGTATCCGTCAAATTTCCATTTTTAAAACTGGGATCCTATCTCATAGAAAGGCCAGGAAAAAATAAATATAAAGGGTCAAAGTTGTTTGGAAGATAAGAAACTCAAGGACTGGTCCATAATTAATAATTAGGTGATATGACATTGTGACACCAACCAAGTGATTTACAGTGCAAGAGTCCACACACCAATAAAGAAAAACTTCTATGTCTTCCAAAGCTACTAACTCATGTTTGCTTTCTTATTTAATATCTAGTCAGCTATGATTCTTCTCTGATGTAGGAAATACAGCTTAGAAATTGAATAACTATGGCATACCATTTCCCAAATTGCCATAAATTCAACTAAATTATTAAAACAGTTTTCATTGTATCATCTATTTTTCATTTTCATCCTTTGAATTAAGTAAACAAATTGATGCTATGCAACACTGGTATCAAGCAGGAAAACTACCTTATATAATAAAATTGAATTATTTCTAAAGCATTCAGCACGCCAAATACAATAAGACTTTTAAAAATCTCAGTGACATCCTTTCAATTTCTTTTTTTTCAAAAAGGTGGTAGATAGTCGTGGATATATTTAACCATCAAGGAAATATTCATAAGTGAGATCTTTCTTGGAATTTAAATATATCTAGATTGACTGTAATCCCAACTATGAAAACCAAAACCTCCATTAATATCCACTCCCCGCCCACCACCCTCCCCTACCCCAAGCAACTTTAGGTGGCATTCATTATCTCAGAGCAGAGAGCAAATTCCTCAGGAAACCAGTGCTTTGGTGATGGTGTTGAAGGCTGGAGTCTCTTACATTTTAAATTTATCTTTTTGGACACCCAATATCACTCTCCTGGTCATTATGGCTTTTGAAGGGTTAAAGTAAAGAAACTAAAGCCAATTTTGGGAAGAAGTAGAGAATGAATTTAGAGATGATCCAAGGAAAAAAAGGGGATTAAAGTATACTCAGAAGGTTCACAACAGGATTCCTATTGTGAGGCTGAGACAATATAAACAGATGTGGTAAATTTAAAAATTATACAATAGAAGCGAAATCATTTACTGATATCCTTAAAATATATTTCAGCCATATGTTTTGAGTGCTCAGCACGGTGCTAGAAGTTACAATGTTCTTCCTACATCCTAAATCAATTTCACATGGTGAAAACTTCTTTGGTTCTACATATACCTTCACTTGGGCCAGGCAATTTATGAGAGAAATAAACAAAGGGTGATTTATCCGATTGAACATCATTATTAGCAGCAAAACAGTTCAACAAAGTGCATATATTTTAGCATCTTTGCAAATAAAGGTGGCACGCTATATAGTAAGAAACTTGGCCTCACCTTAAGAGAGATTTACCCTTTTTCCTGGACCCTGATAGATAACTTCTAAACCTTTGGAATTTTCCTAGTAATAGGAATGTCTTTGTTATTCAGAGTGGGTTTGTGGCACCACACCTGATAATTTATGCTAACTAGGTAACTCAGGGTTGGGGGCTGGCCATGCCAAAAAATCAACCATGCGATTAAACAGTTCTTTCTTTGGGCCACAGGATATGAACCTGACCTTAGGGAGGGAGGAAGCCTGGAGATGGAGTTCAACCACGTGAGAAATAATTCAGTTAGTCATTCCTATATAATGAGAGCTTAATACAAACTCTGCATACTGAAGCTCAAGCAAGCTTTCCGGATTAGCAGTATTGCATGTGTATCCTCAGACAGTGATACCAGGTGGGTGATGCATCCCTGAGGACAAAGCAGCTTTATGTGGGATCCTCCCAGACTTTGCCCAGTGCATCTCTTCTTTTGTCTGGATCTGTTTGTATCTTTTCACTACAATAAAACTGTCATTGTAAAGTTAGTGCTTCCCCGAGTTCTATGAGTCTTTCTAGAAAACTGTCTAATCTGAGGGTGGTCCTGGGAACACTTAAATCTGCAGGCAGCTGGTCTGAAGTGAGGGTGGCCTTTGGGACCTGAAGGGTCTGATGAGGACAGTGTTGTGGGAATTGCTCCTTCAGGCTTTGTTGTTGTTGCTATTGTTCAGCCATGCAGTCGCGTCTGACTCTCTGTGACCCCACGGACTGTAGCACACTAGACTTCCCTGTCCTTCACCATCTCCTGCAGTTTGCTCAAACTCACGTCCATTGAGTCGGTGATGCCATCCAAGTACCTCAACGCTCTGTTGCCCCCTTCTCCTCCTGCCTCAATCTTTCCCAGCAACAGGGTCTTTTCCAGTGAGTTAGCTCTTCGTATCACGTGACCAAAATACTGGAGCTTCAGCTTCAGCATCAGCCCTTCCAATGAATATTCAGGGTTGATTTCCTTTAGGATGGATTGTTTGATCTCTCTGCTGTCCAAGGGACTCTGAAGAGTCCTCCAGCACCACAGATAGAAAATATCAATTCTTCAGCACTCAGCCTTCGTTATGGTTCAGCTCTCACATCCGTTCATGACTTGGAAAAACCATATCTTTGACTAGACAGAACTTTGTCAGTAAAGTGATGTCTCTGCTTTTTATTTATTTATTTATTTTTAGTTCTAATATCTCTGCTTTTTAATATGCTGTCTAGGTTGGTCATAGCTTTTCTTCCAAGGAGCAAGTGTCTTTTAATTTCATGGTTGCAGTCACCATCTGCAGTGATTTTGGAGCCCAAGGAAATAAAGTCTGTCACTGTTTCCATTTTTCCTCCATACATTTGCCATGAAGTGATGGGACCAGATGCCAAGATCTAGGCTTTACAGTTTGGCAGACTCACTGCAGTTAGTGTCACTAGTCTTGGGCAAACTTAGCAGCCAGGAGTATGGTGTCCCTAACCTTAATTTTGGCTAACTCTAGGAACATGTAGTAAGACAATGGATTAGAGCTACTCTTTTTTTCCTGGAATAAATGCCTAGATATTTTAAACGCCTGGCAGTTCTCAGGAAACATTCCAAATCAAGGAAAGGAAGGGAGGGACCTTAGGACAGTTAGTTTTTTCTATCACTTTCCTTTAAATGTCACCACTGTTCACCTGTCTTCCATGTTCCCTTTACTTCTTCCCAAGCAGCAAACAAGGAGATAGCATCAGGGAAAAACATTTTTAAACTGTTGGTCACATGACAATTTACACTTATAAATTAATGTTATTCTTTTGTGGACATTTTAAAACTGACCTGTGTACCAGGTACAGCTGCAACTCCAAAGGGTGGCCTCATCATGGGCTGTGCAAACATGACAGGCTGCTGAGGCATCATGGGCATGCCTGTCCCCGCCGGAGGCTGAAAAAGCAGAGGGGTTCACAGTGTGAGTGCAGTCCACTCTGGCAGTGCTCTGACATTTACGTCTTTAATATGTTAAAGAAAATTTCTGAGGAATCCAGGTTTGTGAAAAAGTATCACTTGTAATTTTTTAAAAAGATGCTTACTTAAATTTATTTTTATTTATGTTTTTGGCTGTGCTGTGTGGCATGTGGGGATCTTAGTTCCCCGACCAGGGACTGAACCTATGCACCCTTACAATGGAAGCGTGGATTCTTAACCACTGGACCGCCAGGGTGCACGCTCAATTGTGTCTGACTCTTTGCGACTCCATGGACTGTAGGCCTCCTCTGTCCATGGGACTTCCCAGGCAAGAATACTGGAGAGGGTTGCCATTTCTTCCTCCAGGGGATCTTTCCAACCCAGGGATTGAACCCGTGTCTCCTGCATAGGCAGGCAGATTCTTTGCTACTGAGCCCACCCTGGAAACTCCAGACTACATCCTTACCCCAACCAGGCTTCGCTGTTGTTTATCTATCTTCTGTATGTATAGTTCTTAAAGAGGTAAAGACTTGTTTCTTTATGGAAAATGGCCCTAAAATTTGCTAGTGATAAAAGTGGTAAGTGAAAAGTCAGTATACTGATGAAAAGTTGATTTTGATGACTGAGCTAAGAGCCCAGGTCACTGGTTTGGTAAACAGTACTCCAAAAATGACATTATCAGTGCACTACAAAAATTATTTTGATGGTGGAAAATTATTTTAAGTGTCTTATAACTGACTTGATCATGTCCTGTGTAGACTACTTAATGTCTAAAGCACATGACTTAATTTTAAAATTCTATTCTACTGCATTATGGGGAGAATTACATTCTATAGTTAATCTGGGATTTGGCAAAGTCCTTAGAAGTATTAATTACAATTTTTAAAACAGGTCATCACTCACCATTCCAAACCCTGCTCCAGGCTGTCCGACAGATGGGGCCCCGGCAACAGGAGGAACTGAACTGGTTGGAGGTACAGCTCCTTGCTATCAAAAAACCCACAACACACACACAGACACAGACACAGACACAGACACAGACACACACACACACACACACACACACACACAATCAACAAACAAAAAGAACCAATATAATATGGCTTTAAAAGGACAGAATATAACTTCTAAATGCATGCTCTTAAGTATGTGTAAAGATATAAAGAAATTTCAAATTTCAGTTTCAATTTTAAAAATAGGACTAGCACCATGCCAGTGATACAAAGGTTACTAGCGTGATGTTCACAACTGTGGAGCTCTTTGGGCTCAGCTTATGCTCTCTACCTACTTATGCCACCTTCAATGTAAAGAGGTCAAGTTTTTCTAAACTTTTTTTGGTCTAATCGTTATATTCTCCAATAGGCATTGAATTAGAAATTTGAGGAATGCTTTTATCGACAGGTTTAAAGCTTGGTTTCCATTTCTCCCCACTTAAAAAAATTAATTTATTTTTTAATTGAAGGATAATTGCTTTATAGAATATTGTTGTTTTCTGCCAAACATCAACATGAGTCAGCCATAGGTATACACATGTCCCCTTCCGTCTGAACCTCCCTCCCATCTCCCTCCCCATCCCACCCCTCTGGGTTGTTACAGAGCCTCTATTTGAGTTCCCTGAGCCATACAGCAAATTCCTGTTGGCTGTCTATTTTACATATGGTAATGTAAGTTTCCATGTTACTCTCTCCATACATCTCATCCTCTCCTTCCTCTCCGTGTCCATAAGTCTGTTTTTTATGTCTGTTTCTCCATTGCTGCCCTGCAAATAAATTCATTGGTACCATCTTTCTAGATTCCATATACATGCATTAGTATACAATATTTATCTTTCTCTTTCTGACTTCACTCTGTATAACAGGCTCCAGATTCATCCACCTCATTAGAACTGACTCAAATGCATTATATTATATGGCCAAGTAATATTCCATTGTGTATATGTACCACAGCTTCTTTACCCATTCATCTGTCAATGGACATCTAGGTTGCTTCCATGTTCTAGCTAATGTAAGTAGAGATGCAATGAACATTAGGGTGCATGTATCTTTTTCAGTTTTGATTTCCTCAGGATATATGCCTAATAGTGGGATTGCTGGGTCATATGGTGGTTTTATTCCCAGTTTTTTATATTATTCTTTTTTGTGTTATATTTGCTTCTCTCTGACTTCTGTTGTATGTTTGTACAAAGACCAAAATTAACTCCAAGTTTTAGAAAGCATTTATAAGACTACATGTAATACTATTCACATATCCCATTTCAGGCTCAGGTTTGAGAGTTTTCAGTCATATACCAAAACCCCTAATACTTCCCTTAGGCATAAAATTAACCCTACTGCAATCCCTTGAAATTTATACTGTCCTCCAGTTCAGCTGTAGCCTTGAAAACAACAGCATACACTCCCAGGAATAGTATCACAAGGAGCAGAAAAAATTTTAATAATTTGCTTTGTCTTGTCTCTTGTCTAGGTGGCTCCCTAGAAACACTGGCTTAAAAGGCTTGCTGTTATCTTGTCAAACTGGGAGCCCATCTAGTGCTAAAGCTGTTATCTGAAGACATTTGTGGAAAATACTTAAAGGCAAATTTTTCAGTTGTTGCTGTATCAGGTAATGGATATCAGTCACAGCAAATAGCAGCCTAAACAAAAAGCTCAGAGGAAAGGCTGGAGAATGAGACGCTTTGAGGATTAAGGGTTTGAAAAATCCAGACATCCTCCTGGGAAATTAGATAGCTGTGCACATACTCCGGAAAGACTTGAGATGCCTCTGGGCTGACCTGGAGGCTTTAAGCAAGCAGCAGTGATTGCTAAGGCAGAGTTGCAACCTGCCTGGTTGTCTCAGGTCGTGCCTAACACACACGCAGAGCCCCTCTGTAAAGATCGGGAGATATTTTTGGTTCCAGGAGTTCCAGGAGAATCTGCCTAATTCTCAGCTGACCAATTAGCTAAAGGAAAAAACAAACAAGCAAATAACTCCCTCTACCAAAGTAGCAAAACAACAATAACAAAAAAAGTAGCAACAACAAACCTTGGGGAAGGGTAGAATATGATTTTCAGTGCTGCCGTATTATAATATTCAATGTATCCAGGTTCCAATATAAAAATTATGAGATATGAAAAGAAACAAGAACATATAGCTCATATACAGGAAAAAGATCTCAACTCAATAATCTAAACTTCTACCATAAGAAATTACAAAAAAGAAGAACTAATTCTAAAGTGAGCAGAGAAAGGAAATAAAAACAATTAGAGCAGAGAAAAATGAAAAAAAGAATGAGAAAACAAAAGAGGAAAGAAAAGACCTCTGAAAAGATCAATAAAATGAATAAACATTCAAGTAGACAAGAAAAAAGAGAAACTTAAACGACCAAAATCAGGAAAGGAAGTGGAGATATCACTACCAATCTTATAGAAATAAAAAGAATTAAAAGGATATAAGAAATTATATGCTAAAACATTAGATAATCTAGATGTAACAGTCAAACTCCAAGAAAGACACAAACTACCAAACCTGACTCAAGAAGAAATAAAAAAATCTAAACAGATGTATAGCAAGTAAAGAGACTGAGTTAGTAGTCAAAAACTTTTGATCACAGAGAAGCCCAGAATCAGATGGCTTCACTTGTCCATTCTACTAAAGGTATAAAGAAGAATTAATATTAATCCTTCTCAAGCTCTCAAAAAAAAAAACAGAAAAGGAGCATTTTCTAATCATTCTTTGATGCTGGTATTACTGTGATGCCAAATACACACAAGGACATCATAAGAAAACTACACCCAAATTCTTTACAAATATCAATATAAAAAATTTTAACAAATTACTAGCATACCACATGCAGCAGCATATTAAAAGAATTACACACCATGACCAAGTGAGATTTATTCTAGGAATGTAAGGTTGGATCAATTAATGTAATATATCATATTTAAAATATGATAAATAAAAGAAAATAAAATAAAAGAAAAACTCATCTCAGTACATGCAGAAAAAGCATTTGACAAAACCCACAATCCATTCATGACACAACAACACTAAAAAAACTAGAAATAGAAGGGGAATTTCTACAACTGATAAAGGACATTTACAAATAACTCACAACGAGGTCAGGAGTGGCGGTGGGGAGGAGCTACCCCATGTCCAAGGTAAGGAGCAGCGGCTGTGCTTTACTGGAGCAGCCGTGGAGAGACACCCCACGTCCAAGGTAAGGGAAAACCAGTAAGATGGTAGGCACTGAGAGAGGGCATCAGAGGGCAGACAGACTGAAACCACAATCACAGACAACTAGCCAGTCTGATCACAGGGACCACAGCCTTGTCTAACTCAATGAAAGTCAGCCACGCCGTGTGGGGCCACCTAAGACGGACGGGTCATGGTGGAGAGGTCTGACAGAATGTGGTCCACTGGAGAAGGGAACGGCAAACCACTTCAGTATTCTTGCCTTGAGAACCGCATGAACAGTATGAGAAGGCAAAAAGATAGGACACAGGAAGATGAACTCCATAGGTTGGTAGGTGCCCAGTATGCTACTGAAGATCAGTGGAGAAATAACTCCAGAAAGAATGAAGGGATGGAGCCAAACCAAAAACACACCCAGTTGTGGATGGGACTGGTGATAGAAGCAAGGCTCAATGTTGTAAAGAGCAATATTGCATAGGAACCTGGAATGTTAGGTCCATGAATCAAGGCAAATTGGAAGTGGTCAAACAGGAAATGACAAGAGTAAACATTGACATTCTAGGAATCAGCGAACTAAGATGGACTGGAATGGGTGAATTTAACTCAGATGACCATTATATCTACTACTGTGGGCAGGAATCCCTTAGAAGAAATGGAGTAGCCATCATAGTCAACAAAAGAGTCTGAAATGCAGTACTTGGATACAATCTCAAAAATGACAGAATGATCTCTGTTTGTTTCCAAGGCAAACCATTCAATATCATAGTAATCCAAGTCTATGCCCCAACCAGTAACGATGAATAAGCTGAAGTTGAACAGTTCTATGAAGACCTACAAGACCTTCTAGAACTAACACCAAAAAAGACATCCTTTTCATTATAGGGGACTGGAATGCAAAAGTAGGAAGTCAAGAAACACCTGGAGTAACAGGCAAATTTGGCCTTGGAGTATGGAATGAAGCAGGGTAAAGGCTGATATAGTTCTGCCAAGAGAACGCACTGGTCATAGCAAACACTCTCTCCCAACAACACAAGAGAAGACTCTACACATGGACATCACCAGATGGTCAACACCAAAATCAGACTGATTATGTTCTTTGCAGCCAAAGACGAAGAAGCTCTATACAGTCAGCAAAAACAAGACCAGGAGCTGACTGGCTCAGATCATGAACTCCTTATTGCCAAATTCAGACTGAAATTGAAGAAAGTGGAGAAAATCACTAGACCATTCAGGTTTGACCTAAATCAAATCCCTTGTGACTATACAGTGGAAATGAGAAATAGATTTAAGGGACTAGATCTGATAAGACAGAGTACCTGATGAACTATGGATGGAAGTTTGGGACATTGTACAGGAGACAGGAATCAAGACCATCCCCAAGAAAAAGAAATGCAAAGAAGCAAAATGGCTGTCTGAGGAGGCCTTACAAATAGCTGTGAAAAGAAGGGAAGCGAAAAGCAAAGGGGAACAGGAAACATATACCCATCTGAATGGAGAGTTCCAAAGAATAGCAAGGAGAGATAAGAAAGCCTTCCTCAGTGATCAGTGCAAAAAAGTAGAGGAAAACAACAGAATGGGAAAGACTAGAGATCTCCTCAAGAAAATTAGAGATACCAAGCGAACATTTTATGCAAAGATGGGCTTGATAAAGGACAGAAATGGTATGGACCTAACAGAAGCAGAAGATATTAAGAAGAGGTGGCAAGAATACACAGAATAACTGTACAAAAAAGGTTTTCATGACCCAGATAATCATGATGGTGTGATCACTCACCTAGAGTGAGACATCCTGGAATGTGAAGTCAAGTGGGCCTTAGGAAGTATCACTACGAACAAAGCTAGCGGATGTGATGGAATTCCAGTTGAGCTATTTCAAATCCTGAAAGATGATGCTGTTAAAGTGCTGCACTCAATATGCCAGCAAATCTGGAAAACTCAGCAGTGGCCACAGGACTGGAAAATGAAAGTTTTCATTCCAATCCCAAAGAAAGGCAATGCCAAAGAATGTTCAAACTACCACACCATTGCACTCATCTCACATGCTAGTAAAGTAATGCTTAAAATTCTCCAAGCCAGGCTTTAGCAATACATGAACTGTGAACTTCCAGATGTTCAAGCTGGTTTTAAAAAAGGCAGAGGAACCAGAGATCCAATTGCCAACATCCACTGGATCATCAAAAAAGCAAGAGAGTTCCAGAAAAACATCTATTTCTGCTTTATTGACTATACCAAAGCCTTTGACTGTGTGGATCACAGTAAACTGTGGAAAATTCTGAAAGAGATGGGAATACCAGACCACCTGACCTGTCTCTTGAGAAACCGGTATGCAGGTCAGGAAGCAACAGTTAGAACTGAACATGGAACAACACACTGGTTCCAAATAGGAAAAGGAGTATGTCAAGGCTGTATATTGTCACCCTACTTATTTAACTTATATGCGGAGTACATCATGAGAAATGCTGGGCTGGAGGAAGCACAAGTTGGAATCATGATTGCTGGGAGAAATATCAATATCCTCAGATATGGAGAGGACACCACCCTTATGGCAGAAAGTGATGAAGAACTAAAGAGCCTCTTGATGAAAGTGAAAGAGGAGAGTGAAAAAGTTGGCTTAAAGCTCAACATTCAGAAAACTAAGATCATGGCATCTGGTCCCATCACTTCATGGCAAATAGATGGGGAAACAGAGGCTGACTTTATTTTTCTGGGCTCCAAAATCACTGCAGATGGTGATTGCAGTCATGAAATTAAGAGATGCTTACTCCTTGAAAGGAAAGTTATGACCAACCTAGACAGCATATTAAAAAGCAGAGACATTACATTGCCAACAAAGGTCCGTCTAATCAAGGCTATGATTTTTCCAGTGGTATGTATGGATGTGAGAGTTGGACTATAAAGAAAGCTAAGTGCAGAAATTGATGCTTTTGAACTGTGGTGTTGGAGAAGACTCTTGAGACTCCCTTGGACTGCAAGGAGATCCAACCAGTCCATCCTAAAGGAGATCAGTCCTGGATATTCATTGGAAGGACTGATGTTGAAGCTGAAACTCGAATACTGTGGCCACCTGAGGTGAAGACCTGACTCACTGGAAAAGACCCTGATGCTGGGAAAGATTGAGGGCAGCAGGAGAAGGGGATGACAGAGGATGAGATGGTTGGATGGCATCACTGACTTGATGGACATGGGTTTGGGTGGACTCTAGGAACTGGTGATGGACAGGGAGGCCTGGTGTGCTGCAGTTCATGGGGTTGCAAAGAGTCAGACACGACTGAGCGACTGAACTGAACTGAATATCAAATTTAATGTTGAATGAATGAAAGTTTTCTCCCTAAGAACAAGATAAAGAGGTACTGGGAGATCTCGTCAGTGCAATTAGGTAAGAAAAAGAAATAGCTTTCAAATAAGAAAGGAAGAAATAAGTCTATCTCTATTTGCAGATGACATCATCTTATATGGAGAAAATCAAAGAATTCACACACAAAAAACCGTCAGAGTTAATAGACAAGTTCAGCAAAGTTGCAAGATACAAGATAAATATACAAAAATCAATGTGGTGTTCAGACTAGCAATGAACAATAAAAAATGCAATTATAAAGAATTTAATCTATAACAGCATTGAAAATAACACACTTAGACATAAATTTAACAAGACAGTACAAAACTTATACACTGACAGCTATAAAATATTGTTGAAAAAATTAAAGACAACTTGGAAAATAGATATCCTCTAATCTATTAACGACTAGAAGACTTAATATTGTTAAGATGACAATACTATCCAATTCGCTTTATAGATTCAGTGTGATTCCTATCAAAATTTCAATCCCTGTCAACTTTAACTGCTTCTCTTGGAAAAATGGACAATCTGAACCTGAAATTTATATGGAAATCCAATGGACCAGAATAGACAAAACAATCTTGAAAAACAAGAATGAATTTGGGGGACTAACACTTTCTGGTTTCAAAACTTACAACTAAGCTACCTTGATCAAAACACTGTGGTACTGGCAGGGGGACAGACACACAGATCCATACAGTAGAATAGAGAGTCTGGAAATAAATCCATACATCTATGGTCAACTGATATTTGAGAAGACTGAGAAGAATATTGTGGAAAAAAACAGTATTTTCAACAAATGGTTCTCGGATTAACTGGATTTGTGCATGTAACACATACAGTCTGGACCCCTATCTCATACCGCATATGAAAATGAGCCTATAATAGGTCAAAGACCTAACGTAACAGATAAAATTATACAACTCTTAGAAAGAAGTCTAGGTATAAATCTTTAAGACCTTGGATTAGGCAATGGTTTCTTAAACATGACACCAAAAGCACAAGCAACGGCAACAAAAATAGATAAAATTGGAGTTTATCAGAATTTAAAACTCTGTGCATTAAAAGATACTATCAAGAAAATGAAGACAACTCACAGAATGGGAGAAATATTGCAAATCATATATCTCATAAGCATCTAGTGTTCAGAATAATAAAGATCCCTTAGAACTCACCACATTTCTCAAAAAAAGAAAAAAAAGAAGATATACAAATGACCATTAGGCACATGAAAAGATTCTCAAGATCTCTATTCATTAAGGAAATGCTTATGAAAGTCACAATTGAAACCCTATGCACTGATGGTGTAAATATATAAGATGATGCAGCTGCTGTGGAAAAGTCTGTCAGTTCCTCAAAAAGCTCAACAGTGTCACACAAGTCCTGGCAATTCCACTCCTGGGTATATTCCTAAGAGAACTGAGGACATATATCCTTACCAAAACTTGTATACAAATAACAGAAGTACCTTTCATAATACCAAAACATGCAAACAACACAATTCATTCATTAATGAATGAATAAACAAAATGTGGTATATCCAAACAACAGAACTGTCAGCCATAAAATAATAAAGTACTATTATATGCTACAACACAGATCAACCTTGAAAACATTATGCTAAGTGGAAGAAGCCATGCACGTAAGCCTCCTGAGTGTAGGATTCTGTTTATATTAAAAATCCAGAAGAGGCAAATCCACAGAGATATATGATTTGCAAATATTTCTCCCATTCTGAGAAGTCACTGACTTATACGTAAATAACAAATTTCTAGAATAATTCTACTTATTTATTTTTGGCTGTGCTGGGTCTTTGTCGCTGCACGGGCTTTTCTCTAGCTGCAGCAAGCGTGGGCTCCTTTCCAGTTGCAGTATGCAGGCTTCTCATCGCAGTGGCTTCTTGTTGCAGAGCGCAGGTTTCAGGGCATGCGGGCTTCAGCATGCGACTCCCAGGCTCTCGAGCACAGGCGCAGTGGTTGTGATGCTCAGGGCTCTGCGGCATGTGAGACCTTCTTGGCTCAGGGGTCAAACTCCTGTCTCCTGCACTGGCAGTCGGATTCTACACCGCTGAGCCATCAGAGAAGCCCTGTGTAACAAATCTTACCTCTGTTGACCCTGCTTTTCCTGGTAACCTCTCCATTAACTGGCCAGCCTATATTTTTCTTTCTTTTGTCTTTAGCTGAAGATGGTTACTTAAGCCAGTGGCTTAGACCACCTCAGGGAGTTACTCATTTCTTCCCCTTGGTATCTCCCATGTCTATATGAGGCATACATGTTAACAAGTTTCTGTTTTTCTCTTGTTAATATGTGTTACTACAGGAGTCTCCACTAAGAACTTAGAAGGGTAGAGGGAAAGTTATTTTTCTTCCTCTAAAAGAGAAATATTATATTTCAGATTCACTCTCCTCATTATTTCAACAGTCTAGGGGCAGACTACTCACCAGACCAATTGTATCACTGACTGGAATTGCTTTATTTATCAGAATTGTACCTTACAATAACAATTGTATTTTTTATAAGAATTGCATCATTAGCATTTAGGGCTGTGAAAGCAAAAAGGTTTTTAACTAGTTATCAAAACAAAATCAATCTGCACATATTCCTGATCAAATAAATAGGTCAAATATTTAAGGAGAGTCTAAGCGTGTCATTTTGTTCAAATGGTAGATTAACTCAATAATTTATTCCCTCCATATTATTTATCCTAAGGTTTAAAAAGTTATTTTCTTTTTTAACACTCAACAAAATGTTTCACCTATAGATGTATAAAGATAAGCTGTTTTTAGGGGCAGAACTGTGGCCTCCTACAAAATGCACATACTTCTGAGTTGCAAGTACCTTCCTAGTTTGTCTAATGGAAACTTAGCAGGTCTGTTAAACTAGGAATGAATAACCCTATTGATGACCATGGCAGTATGCCAGTTCTGTTAAAGGTTTCTAGATTTAATTTGGGTTCTGTCATCTGAAAAATTTTAGAGTTGCACCTTTAAGCAGCATTTAAGGGAAATTTAAAACAAACTGAGGAAAGTAACCTTAGCTCTTGTCTCTTAATAAAAACTATAAAAGGCAGCAGAAGGGTCTTCACCCTGACATCTGCCCTTTCATGTGCTACTCAAAAACAAAGGCCCGCAGATTAATGGGAAAATTTGCAAACCCTCCCTCATTGCTTCTGAAGCACACATTTCAGCTCTCTTCTTTTTCTTGACTGTCCTTAGAAAAAAAGACTCAAATGTATTTTAAGGAATAGAAAAATGCAAGAGACATTTTATGAGAGAAATGGGGTGGACAGAAGCCAGAGAAACTCAGAATGATTAAAGTGAAAGCAAAGCAGAATTTTGATCGGGAAGAAGAGTTCTGCAGTAACTGGAGCAAATGGTAGTAAATTTTCATGTGACTAAGTGAGGGTTAACAATGAAAAAAACAACTGCCTTCATATTACTGCCTAAAACGTTAAGGAAAATACACAAAAGGAAGAGAACTACATGTAACTCTGTCCTCCTTAAAAGATTACTTTTGTTGTTCTAATTTCTCTTTCCACAGCTGCTGTGTACATTTTATGCTAAAGCCTACTGTCTTTGACTTTCTGGAGTTCCATTACTAACAGTGTAAAGTTTTCTGCTTCATAAACAAAAATATGGTGCTTGGGGGTTTAAAAGAAACAAGAAGTCCTGGTTTCTGAGTGATTCCCTGGGCCCAGCAAAGGGACCAAGTTTCCAGAGCCTTGAAGACAAGGGGTAACACCCCAAAATACAGACTCATTTTCCACTCTACCTTCATTGGCCGAGCAGCTGCCAAGAACAAAGGTCGCATCTCCCGATACCTGGCAAACAAATGCAGTATTGCCTCACGAATTGATTGCTTCTCTGAGGTGCCCACCAGTGTTTTTGGGGATAAACTTCGAGAACAAGTTGAGGAGCAGTTGTCCTTCTATGAGACTGGAGAGATTCCCCGAAAAAATCTGGATGTCATGAAGGAGGCAATGGTTTAGGCAGAGGAAGCGGCTGCTGAGATTACTAGGAAGCTCGAGAAACAGGAGAAGAAACGCTTGAAGAAGGAAAAGAAAAGGCTGGCTGCAATTGCCCTGGCTTCTTCAGAAAATAGCAGTGTCCCAGAGGAGTGTGAGGAGACAAGTGAAAGACCCAAAAAGAAGAAAAAGCAAAAGCCCCAGGAGGCTCTTCAGGAGAATGGAATGGAAGACCCATCTGTCTCTTTTTCCAAGAAAAAGAAATATTTTTCCAAGGAAGAGCTAGTTAGTAGTGATCTTGAAGAGACAGCTGGTACTGGAGGTCTTCCCAAAAGGAAGAAATCTTTTCCCAAAGAGGAACCAGTTACTGACCCTGATGAGTCAGAAAACAAGAGGGCACCCAAGAAAAAGCAGAAACTGTCTTCCAAGGAGGAGCCAGTCAGCGGTGGACCTGAAGAGGCTGCTGCCAGCAAGAGCAGCGGCTCCAAGAAAAAGAAAAAGCTCCAAAAGCTATCCCAGGAAAGTTAGAATGGACATCTTCCTAGTGGGACATAACTTACAGAGGTATTCCCCATCCCATCCCCTAGAGCCCAATTAAAATAAAAACAAATTCAAGGAAAAAAAAAAAAAATGAGAATGTTAACCTCAGTCTCCAGGATGCTGCCTGCCAATCAGATAACTTGGTGGCCTTGTGGCCCTGAAGAAGCAAAAGAGTTGTTCGCTAAGTATCTGATGAATTCTTAACTGTGTATGATTAAAATCTTCATCTTAGGGGAGGTGATGGTCAAGGAAGGTCTCCAGCTCAATACTGTTTTTAAAATACTTTTCCCTTGTTCCCCTTCGGGGATAACGGCCTCATTACTCAGCAAACTGCCCCATGTAGAAACCTGGCAGCCAGTGTCTTGCTGAGTTTGTTCACAATAATCCCCAGTTGAGTGGATTCTGCCTGGGACTTTTCTTTCCTATCTTACTCTCCACCTCTGGCTCCAAACCTTTTTCTTTTAACCTATGGTTGATCTGCCAGATATCAGCCTTCTCACCACCTTCCCTCCACTCCCCTACCCTCTTCTTTGACTTTGCTATCACCATGACTGTTTTTTAACTAACCAGTTAAAAAACACTGAATGGGGGTGGGTAGTTGAGAAAGAGGTCCAAGAGGGAGGGCTACATATACATACAAAAAGCTGATTCCCTTTGTTGAACAGTAGAAGCTAACACAACATTGTAAAACAACTACACCCTAACTGAAAAAAAAAAAAAAAAAAAACCCAAATCAAAACACTGAACAGCTTTATCTTGCTGATAAGAGCAACACTACTAAAGTATAAACTACTTAGGACTGCGTATAAGATCTCTTTAATTTTGCATAGAAGAGAATAAAAAAATGAGTTCTTTTAATTTGGTGATGATAATACAAATTATGAGATTTCTTGACAATATGCAGTATTAACAGATGTATAAGATGCGTTCTAAAGAAGCTTTTTCTTTCTTTAGGGATTTTATTTACAGTTATTGAATCTCTCTCCCTCTAAACCCGACACTGTTTTTGTATTTAAGAATGGAGTGCAGTTGAGGGATGGAGTGGGAGTTTCGGGTTAGCAAAAGCAAAGTCTTATACAGAGAATGGATAAACAACAAAGTCCTACTGTACAGTGCAGGGAAATATATTCAACATCCTGTGATAAACCATAATGGAAAAGAGTATGAAAAAGAATATGTACATATATATGTGTAGCTGAATCACTTTGCTGTACAGCAGAAATTAACACAACACTGTAAATCAACTATACTTCAGAAAAATAAATGAAGAAAATAAAGAATGGAACGCAGCTGCCTAGGCCCAGAGTGCTGCCTGCTGATGGTCGCAGCATCTATGGGGGCCACCAGACACATGCTTGGGGTCCCAGAGTAACAATTATGCTTCCTTTCACCCTCAAAGAGCACTAGTTTGTACAATAAATTATATGGTTATCCTGGGCACGGTGGTGGTGGTTTAGTCGCTAAGTCGTGTCTGACTCTTGCGACCCCATGGACTACTGTAGCCTGCCAGGCTCCTCTGTCCATGGGATTCTCCAGGCAAAAATACTGGAGTGGGCTGCCATTCCCTTCTCTAGGGGATCTTCCCGATCCATAGGTCAGTTTAAAAGATATGGGTAGTTTTCTATTAAGTATCCTTTACAAAAATTTAAATGGAACTTTATTTATAGATAAATACAAAAATGGCCCTCTTAAGCATTGTTTTATGCAAAGAAAGATTTTAAAAGGTAAACATCCAGATTTTAAAAGGTAACAAACTTCTCATTGTTACCTTTTAGAAATCACTTCTTAAAATTAAATTAAGAGACACAGAAGTACAGAACAGACTTTTGAACTCTGTGGGAGAAGGTGAGGGTGAGATGTTTCGAAAGAACAGCATGTATATTATCTATGGTGAAACAGACCACCAGCCCAGGTGGGATGCATGAGTCAAGTGCTCGGACCTGGTGCACTGGGAAGACCCAGAGGAATCGGGTGGAGAGGGAGGTGGGAGGGGGGATCGGGATGGGGAATACGTGTAACTCTATGGCTGATTCATATCAATGTATGACAAAACCCACTGAAAAAAAAAAAAAACTAAATAAAATTTTTAAAAAAGATATAAAATAAGCTACAAGGCTATATTTTACAATATGGGGAATATAGTCAATGTTTACAATAACAATAAATGGAGTAAAAATATTAAAAAAAAAAAATTAAGTTCTTTCAGACTTTGAACTCACCAAAGGCAGAGAGTATTAGTCCTTGAGTTTCCTGCTCTCTTACAAACACCAGGGGGTGGAGTGGTGTGACCAGAGGAAGTGAGTTTTGGAAACCAAGTCTGAGTACAGAATGTATTGACATTTTCCTATAGAAACTACCACTTAAGTTGTAGTTCAATTAATAGTATTGAAAACGAAAGTGTTATTTTACAATCAGGTCTAACTCTTTGCAACTCTGTAGACTACAGCCTGCCAGGCTCCTTTGTCCATGGGATTCTCCAGAGAAGAATATGGAGTGGGTTGCTATTTTCTACTCCAGGGGATACAGAAGTGAGACCTATCTAAATTTCACAGGAAAGGTAGTAATAGTAGTTTCAAATTTAAAAAACAGTGAGAAGACTTCATAGGGTTTTAAAATAAAACTTCAGGTACACAATAGAAAACAATTCAGTCTTTCTGCTAAGAATAAAAGTCTTCATTATTCATGACCATCAGAAAATGTGGGCAAGAGATGTGGTAAAAACACAGACAAAGATCAATGGTACTGCATGTTTTGAAATATCAAAATATCATTTCTATAATTGTAGAAATAAAAAACTAATGTCTGAAGAAGTATAAATACTATTTTGAAATACTTAAAAAGCTAGGTCATAATCTTTAGTAAATATAAAGTCAATGAAATTTGCCTTTTGGTAAATATTGCATCTTGCTCCATTTCTTCAGCATGGATCAAGAAGTACAGCATCAGTAGCAAAATTCAGCAACGTGCTCCCTGCTCCATACACCTGGAAACTGGCACAGTGCCTGCACCACTCTGGCCTCTGGGAGCTACGTACCAAGGGTGCGCTGGGGGGAACGCCTGCCGACCAGGTGGCGGGGGCTACTTTCGGCTGCCAGTTGGCTCCCCCAGTCAACTTCTTCTCTCCAGCATTCCACTGAAGATCTCCCCTAAAATCAACCATGCAACACACACACACAATCAGAAAAGAACAGCATGTGGCTCCTTAAATGTTTATTTTTATTTGGGATCAAGAAGAAATAAAGAGAATGGGATAAAACAAAGGGAAGAGTCTTACTACACTGTACCTACGAGAGTTTAAGAGCATTTGACAAAAAAATCAATTAGAGTTTTGATCTCAGGGATAACAGGAATTTCCTGTCACTGTTAATGGAAAAATGTGCCACAAAATTCAACTGAATTCATCACTGTTTACAAAAAGTTCCAAATAAGTATGTCATAAATACTGTGTATCCTTTGCTGAACTGAAAATGAATCCATGATGGCACTCTCTGGATCTTAGTGGTTTCAACAGAAGGTTTCATACAATTTAATCATGACTACCACCTGCCTTCTGGCGATTTTAAGATTATGTCTATTGTTAAATGCATCCCAATTCAGAGATGTAGAAATATGCATCTAAAAAAGGTGTACATTGTTTGTCATTTTTACTATTCTTCCTTAGAATTGACTCCATGAGACACTTTTTAAAATCAAGTTAGCTAGGAATATTACAATGAATCTAGAATTTAAAGCTATTAAAGTATCCAAATCACAATTTCCAAGTATTTCTAGATTATAATTTAGTGTGAATCTGGAGACTGAAACAGATTATTTCTTCTCATTGCAGAGTCAATAGTTTGGATGTTCCAGTAGAATAAAAACAAAAACAAAAACTGAGAATGAAATAAAAACCAATTTAGAAGTTACCTAGCTTGAGAATGAGTTAATACTCCATTAAGTACAAGGTTTGAGAGTCTCAAGCAAGTACAAATACACTGTCATAAGAAAACCAGACAGTTTCAAAAATACTTACTTTTTGGATGTGGTACCAGAAATTCCAAGATCTATAAATGGATAAGAGAAAAAAGAATTTAAATCTCTATACTTAGCTTAAATGATATGACATTAAAAAAAATCAAAGAATCAGAGGTCTAAAAAAAAGTCCATATTTTGCATACAAATGACTGCATTTAGTTTTACAGAGGAGAAACCACTTTAGGAAACATATTCACAAGTCCAACATCTTCTTTCACTTCACGTTATTCTTAAGGATCAAACTTTCAAGTCAACTGGTGTTGAAATGAGTGAACTTGGGAGGCTTGAGACTGCTATCTTAGGAAGGCCTGCGTGGCTGGGAACTTGGCGAATATAACCTTCTTCTGTGCTCAGTGGCTAGGTCATATCCCACTCTTTGAGACTCCATGAGATTTCCCAGGCAACAATACTGGAGTGGCTTGCCATTTCCTTCTCCAGGGGATCTTCCTGACCCAGGGATGATTGGCTGGCAGGTTCTTTATCACTGAGCCACCAGGGAAGCCAAATTGTTCTTTACACTGAGATAATAATTCCCTAATGATAAGCGTGGCTCGCTTGTCTGAACTGTACAATCAACTAGATTTATGCTGAAAATCTGCTTTCCTTTCAGGAGACTGGCTGGTATTTTGGTACATGTTAGGCAGAGTGCCTACAGGATGAGAACCCAATAAAAACCTTGGCTGTCGAATCTCTATAAAGGGCTTTCCTGGGCAGAAAACTGTGTGTGTTGTTGCATGTTTGTGTGTTCTTCCCTCTTGGGGAAGAGAGAGCATAAGGAAGTCCATGTGTGGATTCTTCTGGGCTTTTCCCTTGATGATCCAGCTGTAATCTTAGCTGACTCCCTTGGGTCCTTCTAGTGAATCTATGAATTATGTGAATTGTCTTGGCAACTCCTGATCCAATGGGTTAAATCATTCTGCTCTAATCTCAATTCACTTACTACTACAGCAAATATTTATTGAGCCCCCATATGCCAGGCATGGTTCTAAGCACTTGAGATAAGCCAGTGAGGCAAATAAAGATCCCAGTCCCAGAGGAATTTGTATTCTCTTGGGGTGAGATGCATGATAAAACAACAAAATAATAGAAGAGTATGTAAGCTACTAGAGGCGATACAGCGAGCCTATAGAAAATGAATATGAAGAACAGGGTAAGAGAGAGCTGGTGGGTTAGGTTGAGAGTGAGGCTCAATGAAGCCTCTTGGGGTGAAGCTTGTGCAAAGCTGCACAGAGATCTGGGGAAGAGCTTTCTAGGCGAGTCACCTGGTACCCTCTCTGGTGAATGGTAACTGTATGTTTAACATTTCCAGAAACTGCCAAATCATTTTTCATGGCAGCTGCTCAATGTTATCAATACAATCTCCTCAGCAATGTTAGAGGGTTTTAATTTTTCCTTGTCTTCTTCAAGACTAGTTATGGTCTCTCTTCTTTATTACAGCCATCCTAATAGGTGTGAACTAGCTTCCTTGGTAGCTCAGCGGTAAAGAATCCACCTGCAGTGCGGCAGACTTGGGTTCCATCCCTGGGTTGGGAAGATCCCCTGGAGAAGGAAATGGCAACCCACTCCAGTATTCTGGCCTGGAGAATTTCACAGACAGAGAAGCCTGGCGGGTTACAGTACATGGGGTCATGAAAGATTTGGACATGATATAGCAACTAAATGACAAAAAATGTTTGTGAAGTGATATTTCACTGTGGTTTTGATAGGCATTTCACAGATGACTGACGTTGAGCCCCCTTTCATGTGTATATTGGCCATATGTATATATTCTTTGGAGAAAAGTCTTCTTTAAATCATGGGAAACAAAAATATGTCTGCAGGAATACTGCATAGGAAAAAAGCTGTCTCAGGGATCTGCTAAACTTTTGATATAGCCTTGAGTGAAACAAAAGTTATCGGTGATGGTGAGCCCATTCACCTTAACAAAAGAATTAAATTCAGAGTTAAAACAAGGCCAACCTTTTAATACCTCTCTCATCTCCTAGGATCCTCTCCTTCACTTACCCAGCTCCAGTCACTAATGTCTGTGGAACTCCTTGAATATGCCAGGCAATCATCTGTCCCAGTGCTTTTGCACTGGCCATCTCCTTTGCCCGCAAATGTTTTCCTTCAGATATCCATATAATTCATTCCTTTACCTTCAAATCTTTGCTCAAATTTTACCTTCTCAGTGAGGGCTACTCTGTAGCACTTACAAACCCTCTTTGACAGTCCTGTTTTTTCTTCATGGCACTTACAACCTAACATATTAGAGCATTTATTTATTTGAAAGTATTTAATGTTGTCTCTGCCCTGCTAAGCACTGTAAGAACAGAAATTTCTATCTGCTTTGTTCACTGATTTATCTCTAGAGCCTGGAAGACTGCCTGGTGCTCAATAAATATTTGTTCAATGAATAACTGAAACTAACTTGGATACTCAATTGGTAAATATGTTATTTCCAAATGAAATAAAAAATTAAGTAATTTATTTAAGATAATACACTTAGATTTCATTCTACATGCTCTCTAATTACACCTTTGGTAATTCAGATTAAAAGTGGCCTTCATGTTGCTTGCGAGACAATGGCACAGGGACTGTGTATCTTCCAAGGAATTTTATTGGGTAAAACACTTAAGAATTTCTGTATACTCCTTGACATACTCACCTGTAAGTGAATCCAGAAACAATACACACACACAAAAAAAGAGAGAGAGAAATTCACATATGATTCTGTTAAAGAAAACTATTCTATTACTCACTGCCTACTAAGCTGGCAAGAGATGAGTCAAGGTCACTCCCAAGGGCTTTGCTTGCCGCCATTGCAGGACTTGGTGGTACCAGTGAGATGGGTGCAGGCTGCCCCGTTGGTGCCATGGTTGGCATCAGAAGATCACCTAGACCATCAAACACTGGAAATCAAATAGAACAGGTTCAGAATAATCGCAAAAGGAATATGTAAAATCAAAGGGAAACTCTTTTGAAAAAGAATGAAACAAGTACACTTACAATCTTACCAAAGAAGGCATTTAATCCATACTTTTAATGACTATAACACAAAAAGAGCATCTCTACATATGTCTACTCATAAAGTATGGAGATATTAATGAACATGAAAGTGGAAAAAAAATTGTGTAACGTTCAGGAAAGAGCACAGACTTGGCAATCAGAATTGGGCTCAATGTCAGCTGCCTGCCTCACTAGTGTGTGACTTTGAGAAAGTGACTGTCAGAGTTTTTATTACCTGTATGTAGGAAGAGTACAACTAAAACATGGATTTGTTGTGAAGATTAAACTAGATGATATATGTCCTGCCTTAACTATAATGCTCACTCAAAATAGGCATTCAATATGTGGTAGTTACAAAGCTTACTTTTAAAAAAATTCTTAAATGAGAAAGAAAGTCTGAATGTCCTAATTCCTATGAAATCAGTGCTGGAATAAAATCTGATCTGATGATTAGTACCTATTAATAAATGCCTGAAAAACATAGTGTAGAAGTAAGAATTTTGATTTTTGTTTCTTTCATTGTAGTACTCACTTTTGGTTCTAACTTTAAGGGCATAGCTACAGTATATGCTATTTTCAGTATTAAGAATCATGCTATTATTGATGGTTCCTGATCAGCATGTAACAAATGACTATTTGTTTAGTTCCTGGAATACAGAAAGACTATTCAAAAATGCTGGCTCACAGGATTTGTAAATAAGCTTCTGCTGATAAACCAAAAACAAAAGTTTCATGGTTGCTAACTGTTTATATATATAAAAAAAACAATGCATATTTACCATACACACACCACTCTACAATAATTCTAAATTAAAAGAAGGACAGCATTCAACTCAGCACTGGCAATGGAAGCAACCAAATTGTCAGGCAGAGGATATAGTTAGGGTGTTTCTGAAACACAATTACCAAAAACTCACCAATTGGGAATTTGTAGTAGGGACCCAGCATGAGAAGAGGAGAATGGAAGAAAATACAAACAAAACGACAGCAGGATGAAAGGTTAAAGGCAGGCAGAGAATACTATTTGTGTCAACGTCATCAAACGAGGGCCAGGCAAACTTCAGAGAGTGTAAGCAACAGCAGTGGGAGTGTCTACACCCTGAGATGCTGCACAAAGATCTAGCACAAAGTATTTGTTTTCCCTTAACTTTCTCTAAACATGTGCACATAAGCTCATGCAAACAGATGGTGTGCATGTTAAGTTAAATTTCTGCTAAAAAATAAAAACAAAAACAGAAAGAGACTGCAGGTTATTCTTAAAGCCACCAAAATGTATGGAAAATATTTATTTAGGTTATAGAAGGAGAGGTTTATTGAACAGTTTTAAAACCAGGTCTTCATTCAATATTTGCTTATAAATTTCCTGATATCACACAAACCTGAGGTGGTGTATTTTAGAAACAGAACAAATAAAAAGAATGTTTGAAAAATCACTGCCTCACCTGAAGGATCAAAGGAGCTGCTGCTAGAAGTTGAAGGCGTTGTTCCAAAAGCTGCCTCAAAATTGGGCTGTAGCAGGTTATTCTGAGCTGGAGTCACTGGAGATGGAGAAGGAGCCATGAAAGAACCCCCAAATCCTGGGAAAAAATAGTTTCAGAAAAATATAAGCAGAAACAACTAAAGATAGGTAAAGGCCAATAAAACAGAGTCAGCAGAAGTAACAGAAAACCAAAAAGGTATTGAGTGCATATGGATGAGAAGGCAATGAAACCCAGGAAGTTATGCTTTTGGAATAGTTTTTCAAGTATCTCAAAATTTGACACGTAATAATGAGAGATTTAACTTAATTGGAAATCAGACAGTACACAAGACTTCATGTCCCTGTTAAGAGAACCTGCAGCAATCCAATCTACTGTTATGATGGAGTACATAAAGCTGAGATGGTTTCACTATGGCTAAACTTCAGATAGCTATTTTTGTATTTAAATTTTGTTTCTTCAAATCACAATACCAGGTACCTCGAAAATGCTTAGTTTACACATTGGCTCTGTATAATAATAAAATGCAAATCAGAAAAATATGCATGTATCCTGCCATCAACTCCTTAACGTCTTTTTTTTTATTTTTTATTTTTCAGTGGGTTTTGTCATACATTGATATGAATCAGCCATAGCATTACATGTATTAACGTATTTCTTATATGTTCCAGTCCCATTGTTGCCATTGACAAGTTTAGGCACACCCAATACAATGCAAAGCGGCTATCTGCCTTTAATTTGTAGCTCCTCCAACCTAGCCTTTATAGTGCAGACAGAGTGATCTTTCTGAGTAGAAAATGCTGACAAAGTTACTTCTCTAATATCCTTCACAGGCTCCCCAGAACTTTCAGATTCATATAATGTGGCTTCCTTTATATAGCAAACAAGCGCATCCGTCTCTGGACCCCCTTTTCCCCTCCCTGCAAACTTAGTTGCACTCATAATACATCACAATGAGTCAAATACCAGCCCTGGGAGGGCTTCTTTGCCTCCTACTGCCACCCACAGCTACCAGCCAGAACAACCCTGCCCCTCCCACACCTGGTATACATGGGTGATGTGTCCTGCCTCTGTGCTCTCAGCACTGGTACATCGCCCCACCCTACCTGTATACCATACTTTATTTCCACCCCCAGACCCCACCCTGGGGGTGGCTTTTTTAAAAAAAATAAATTATAAATATTTTTTTTCAATTTTCAGCAAGGAACTCCCAAAGTTATTGAATCTTCTTCATTTTTCAGGAACTATTCACTCCCAGAGTGCAGAACTATTCACTCCCACCATTTCATATCTTAAATCCCAGGGCTCTCATGCACTCCTTGTGGGCTTCAATTAGGTGTCCACATTGCTCTTCTCCTTTCTCAATGATGCACGCATCGCGCGCCTTCTTGGTCTCCGGGCAGGCGCAGCAGGGCTTCAGCGGCTTCTTCTCCTGCGACCCAGATGGGGCAGGGCTTGCGGCCGCCAGACCTGGCATTGTTCGTGCCCGAAAGCAGCAACTAGTGCAGACATCCTGAACTCGCCAGACTTGGCAAAGCCGATTTGCGTGCACTCACTTCCGGCAGTTGGGGATGGCTTTTTGGTGTCAGGAACCATCTTTTTTCATCTTTTCCACAAATACTCAGTCAAATGTCTAAAACACTGAATTAACACTTAACACTTATTGAATGAAGGGTACTTTTGAATTTAAAAGGTGAGGAGAAAGCAAAGACCTCAAATTAAGTGTTTCTCTTTTGAAGCCTGGAAGTAAATTACTGCTCTCAGTCAACAGACAGAAGCAGAGCTCACTGTGTATTGCTTCTGTACAAAAAGATGCAGCCCATGAAGAAAGTGACTCCTTAAGAAGACATTAGATGGTGTCCTATTATTAAACATGTATCAAAATTAAAGAAGTCTTTTTTTTTTTTTAAGAAGTCTTTTTAATACTCAGTTTGGGTATATATATAATATATATATAAATGTATTCTTTTCTCATCTAGCTATATCTTCTCTTCACAAAATGCTTGCCAAAAAACATAAAGAATGTTTACAAAAAACCTTCAGCTTACACTTCGTAACAGTCAATTTATAATTTTGGAAATGACTTCCATTGAAGTTCTCCAGTTACTATTTCTAACCAGAAAGTCATGCTGCCCCTGGAAATGGATAGCGACATTGGCTTAGGTTTCCTTGTTTATGTATGAAAAAATGCAACTTGGAGGACTGTTACCTATTAGAAGATGCTCTCTAAAATTCATGGGGACTTAACATGATTTTAGCAGTTTTCAAGTGATTTAAGGATCATGTAACCTTCCTAAATGAAGATAAGACATCCTGTAGATATTTAAAAATTAATATCATAATGAAGCAAAGATGGGATAAATGCAATTATTTTTGAGGATATGACCATTTTGGTTTTAGGAAGGTTGGTTGCTGCGTTAAGGCTAACTTCTTGGAAACATCCCCCACAAGTTGGAATACGGTTGTGGGAAATCTAGGCAAAGGGTGTGGTTTTCTTTGTTACAGGTGAACATGGAAACAACTGTACTTGACGCTCAGTTTCTTAAAATTTGGTCAAAAAAGGACAATTTATTCTAGGGTCACAGCATATCAGTGTTGGAAAGGACATTAAGATCAGCTGATTCAATCCTATCTTTTCACAGCTAGAAAAGATGCAAAGGGAAGTTAACACACCACCATGACTCGGTAATAAAAAGAGAAAACCATGTGCATTTACCCAGGGCTCAACTGCTTAGTGCTGCTGAGTTTCATAAGGTAAGGGGATCATTCCCACAGATGAATAAATAACACCATTTAATGAAAAAAAAATCACTGCTTTCTCTATGAAAGTGGTGCAGCCAAAATTGGCATGAGGCTCACCAAATGACAGGCACATTCTGAGCAATTTTTTGAATTATCTGAGCCACATACGCTGCCAATATTCGACCATTTTGATCCCACAAAAATAGCAATTTTATATCATTTGACCTAAGACATGTATTAGCTCATTTAAACCTCACAAGCACTCCAAGAATTTTCATGAATGAGGAAACTGGGGTCACAGAGGTTAAATAATTTGACTCAGGTGACTTGATGGCAAGTGCGGAGCCAGGATTTCAGAAAGGAATCTTCCAGAACCCTGGTTCTTCCCCACAACGCTACTTGGCCTCTTTCCTAAAGCCAGGAGTTAGGTCAGAGTTATCCCCTTTTGATAGGTTTATAAAGTCAACAGAGATCTGGAAAGATGGCTTTTCCCCATTATACTCAGTTCTTATGAAGCAGGCACCTTCACAAACCTAGGCTAATTACAAAGCTATAAAGTGATATAAAATAGCCAACTGATTATTATGTTAAGGAAGAAAAATCTGTCACTTTACTCTAAAGGAAGAGTTCAGTAGGAAAATGATAGACATTAACAAGGAGTTTGGAGAACTCCTGTTAAGTGAAAAGTTTTAGAGACTTGGAATAGAGGTAAGGAGTAAGAGACCACTAATAACCACTCTTTCTTTCTCTTTGGTTCTGAATTATATTAAGAAAGTCTGTGCAACTGAAAATAAAGTAATAACTACTAGGCTTCCTGCCTATTTATGTATGTCTCAGATGTCCGGCAGACATGTTTGAGCTGTCCTACAACGGAATCACCAGCAAAAGACATACTGCCTTTTATCACAGATGATCAGTCTTATGAATGCATCTCTCTACAGGGGAATGGCATACACACTTAACGGAAGTTCTATTAATAGAGACATATCAAAACTGACAGTCGTCATCTACACACATCACTTGGGTCGAGGGAGTACCATGTTAAAATTACTGGTAGATAAATACACTCCCACACACATTTCCCCACACTCACATATGCTCTATTATGTTAAAGATGCTGTCATTTCCTTTATTCTCAGTGGTACAGTTATTAAGTCCATTTATTAAGATCAATTTGAGAAGAGTCAATATTTCTAAGAATAACAGCCTGAGAACCTTCTGCCTGACAATTTTCTGTTTCTGACCCCCAGAGAAGATGAAATGATTGGTCCTCTATAAACCATACCAGTTAGTGGGAACTGTTATTAATTGCATGCTGAAAGTTTTTATATTTTAAATCAGTTCAAGAACTTCCACGGCCCTGCTAAAGCGACCTGTGCCATGTGGTTAACAGAAAATGCGAAACTATGAAAGGGCTCGCTCTTACTGCAGGACGTTATTCTCCCAAACCCGTGGAATTAAAACTAGGAACAGGCACAGTCCTATGCTAGTACAGATTATGGTGCAGTCATCCCAGAATTGTCTGTTATGGAAGAAAATGCTTTTCCTGTTTGGTGTCAACCTCAGAAGTTAGGCATATCCCTCAACATACCTAACCTCCCTTAATAGTCCATTTTTACATGGCCATCCAGGAAGCTGTCTCCATCTTTCAAACATCTGTATCTTCAGCTGATATCTCATGAGAGGAATTTGATGGTTTTACTCTTCACTGGGAGAAATAACATTTCATTTGTTATAATAACTCTCAAGTTTCCAGCCAGACTGTCTGAGATGTGGGTGATACCTGTATACCACCAGCAACCTCAATGACTTGGAGAGATTTATTCTGTTAGCTTCTCCTCCTTGGACACAGAAATTTCTAGAAAGTTCTCTAGTTTCACCACACTGGGTATACCAAATAGAAGCTGAAATTTTTACTCAAGGAGGTGACTAAGATGATATTTTATTCACAGTTCAATTCTGGAATTGCAATTATGTCATAGCTCTAGAAGTAAATTAAATGAAAAATAACTAGTTTTTCTGGGATATGTGTCCTTTCAAGAGATTATCCATTTAGTCTTTGTTTTTGAGTTTTAAATTACACACTTAAATCTTTTTTGGGGGTGCTACAATATATGAACTTTTTTATTAGTACATCAAATTATAAGATCTTATTCACTAAAAACAATGTGAAAAGACAACCCTCAGAATGGGAGAAGAAAAGCTATGACCAACCTAGAAAGCATATTAAAAAGCAGAGACATTACTTTGCCAACAAAGGCCCATCTAGTCAAAGCTATGATCTTTCCAGTAGTCATGTATAGATGTGAGAGTTGGACTATAAAGAAAGCTGAGTGCTGAAGAATTGATGTTTTTGAACTGTGGTGTTGGAGAAGACTCTTGAGAGTCCCTTAGACTGCAAGGAGATCAAACCAGTCAGTCCGACAGGAAATCAGTACTAAATATTCATTGGAAGGACTGATGCTAAAGCTGAAACTCCAATACTTTGGCCACCTGATGCGAAGAACTGACTTCTTTGAAAAGACCCTGATGCTGGGAAAGGTTGAAGGCAGGAGGAGAAGGGGACGACAGAGGATGAGATGGTTGGATGGCATTGCTGACTCAATGAACATGAGCTTGAGCAAGCTCCGGGAGTCGGTGATGGGCAGGGAAGCCTGGCATGCTTCAGTCCATGGGGTCTCAAAGAGTTGGACACAATTGAGCAACTAAACTGAACAGGATGGGAGAAAATAATAGTAAATGAAACAACTGACAAAGAATTAATTTCCAAAATATATAAGCAGCTCATACAACTCAAAACCAGAAAAACAAACAGCCCAATCAAAGAGTGGGAAAAAGAAATAAAAAGGCATTTCTCCAAAGAAGACACACAGATGACGAAGAAACACATGAAAAGATGCTCAATATCACTCACCATTAGAGAAATGCAAATGAAAACTACAATGATATACCACCTCACACCAGTCAGAATGGCCATCGTCAAAAAGTCTACGAACAGTGCATGCCAGAGAGGATGTGGAGAAAAGGGAACCCTCTTGCACTGCTGGTAGGAATGTAAATAGGAATGTAAACTGATACAGCCACTATGGAAGATGGTATGGAGATCCCTTAAAAAGCTAGGAACAAAACCACCATATGACTCAGCAATCCCACTCCTAAGCATATACCCTGAGGAAACTAAAACTGAAAAAAACACATGTACCCCACTGTTCACTGCAGCACTATTTACAATAGCTAGAACATGGAAGCAACCTACATGTCCCTTCACAGATGAATGGGAAAAGAGGCTGTGGTACATATATACAATGGAATACCATCAGTCATAAAAAGAAACGCATTTGAGTCAGTCCAATGAGTTGGACAAACCTAGAGCCCATCGCACAGAGTGAAGTAAGCCAGAAAGAGAAATACAAACATCATATACTGACACACATATATGGAATCCAAAAAGATGGTACTGATAAATTTACTTTCAGGGAAGCAATGGAGAAAGAGACACAGAGAACAGACCCATGGACATGGGGGAGTGGACGAGGGACAGGGTGAGACGTACACAGAGAGCAATATGGAAACCTACCACATGTAAAACAGACAGCCAACGGGAACCTGTGGTATGACCCAGGGAACTCAAACAGGGGCCCTGTTTGACAATTCCTGTGACAGGGGTGCGATGCAGAGGGAGCTGGGAGGGGACCTGAGTGCACCTATGGCTGACCCCTGTTGATGTACATCAGAAAACCACAAAATTCTTCAAAGCAATTATCCTTTAATCAAAATGACCAATTAAAAAAAAAGATCTTATTCAAAGTAGTGACCAAAGTGAACAGTATTTCAAGATGTCTGCAACAACTACAATATAACATTAAACAAGTAACTGTGATCTCTATTGGTGGAAAAGTTGCAGACACTGCTTTTACTATTGTAAAAGTAATTTTACAATACTGATTTGCTGCCAGCATTCAGATTCTGGAGTAAAGCTAAAATTTCAGTTAGTGAAAAAATAAAGATGTAATATTTCCCTCCATCAAGTTCACAGATACCCCTGCCTTCTACCCATGGTTAAGAAGCCCTGCTTTCAGGGTGAGTTCTGGACATATCTGGGACCCATGGCTGGAAAGATTTAGAGAAGCAAGACCCCCACTTAAGAATCCCCTCTGTAGTGAAGATGGACATTCCAAGATGTTTCTTTCCTCCTATTTGTGGCAGTTGCTGGAGGTTCCCACTTGGAGCTTATATGTTCAGAACTGTTGAGGAGACACTTGAAAACAAGTTCATCAACTCAAGTTCTGGTTTTTCTGACTGCAATCAGCTTCCCAGTCCTTATCAGACTGTCAGCTAACTTAACATGTTAAGACGAATAATTCATTGCACTGTCTTCCACCTCAGAGGGCTGCAAGGTCTTGCGCTGTGGAGCAGTCAGGGACTGGGGCAACCTGTCCACTGTGCTCATGGGGCAGTCCTGGGGGCGGATCTCCTTGGCAAACTTCCCTTTCTTCAATGTGCACGCCTCCTGGTAGGGTGGTGAGATTGGGGGCTACCTGGGTGGAGTGTACTTGTATTCTGAGCCGTCCTCTAGGTCCAGTACGTAACTGCGGTCTGAATCATAGGCACTCAGGTCCCCAGAGGTCACAAATGGCACAATGATGCGACTGGGGCCATCCAATTGGTTGAAATTCTGAGTGATCCAGCAAGGGTTTGGTCAGGTCCAGCAGGAAGCCCTCAGGGGGGGTCGTAACCCTTACAGATAGCAAAGGCCTCAATGCTGGAATTCCGGCTGCTCCTGGGCTTGGCACATAGCACATTGGAGAAGAAGACACGCAGCTGGCTGTAGATCAGTATCACATCCCGGCCTCAGAAGATCTTGGCCACAAAGCAGCCCCCTGGCTTCAAGACGTGCGTAGCAGGGTTCAGAGCAGCTAGGAGGAGCTGGGCCTGCATGTACTCATCAACATCGTGAAGGCCGGTTACATCAGGAGCCCGTCACACACCACTAGGTCGGCGGGGCAGTCTTCAAAGTGCTGGATGCTCTCTTTGGCAGTGGACAGCTGGGTGATATCCCCCTGGAACTGTAACACGCCTGGTAGTGGAGCCATTGCCTGAAGGTCCACAGCCACCACACGGCCAGAACCCTGGCCCCCAATCTTCTGGCTCAGCACTTGGCTGCAGCTGCCTGGGGCCGCACACAGGTCAACCGCCCGAGTCACGCCTTGGAAGAGCTGGAATTCCTCGTCAAGTTGTAACAGCTTGAAGGCAGTGCGGGCGCGCCAGCCATTCTCCTTGGCTTGGCGGTAGTAGACATCTCGCTTGTCCTTTGACGACCGTCCCATCTCACACACCGTTTGCCCAGGGTAAGCTCAAACTTTCGGGGTGGGGAGAAGAGGAACGAAGACAGCCGGTCCATGAGCAGCACGAGCCACAAGCCCATGAGAAGTCGTAGGTTTTCGGCTTGTGTCCTTAGTCGCTCTGAAAGCCTGTCGCGCATGCCTAACGGCGGCCAGAGTGTGTCACGTCTGTCATCGTGGAACGCAGTGGCTCGTGTGAAGCCGGACCGGACCAGAACTCACCACCTGAGTTCCGGCATCTCATGGAGATGTAGCCAGTCTGACGAACTGCCGTTCCCAACATGCAACGGGCGCGAGTAAAGCCACTAGTCTCGCATGGTGAGGCAGAAACATCGCGAGGCATGAGAACTCACATACTAATTTTTGATAGCGTTTTCTCCGCAATTTTGAGATGCTCCTTAATTTTTAGTTTAAAATCTCTAAAAATAATTTTTAACATTTAGTTATGCTATATCTTTATTGTATTTCCCTTGGTATTTACATATAATTTATTCACTCAAAAAACACTGTAAAGCAATTATATTCCAATAAAAAAAAGAGGGAAAAAAATCTAACCAATAATGGAAATGCAGAAAAGCTTCTCTTAGAGTATTCACATATTACAGAACTAACTGTCAAATATCATGGTACCTTTCCCCAGAAATCCTTTAAAAAAAAAAAAGGAAATACAAGATAAAAATTGCTGAATTAAGCATATTACTTCTTTAATAAAAAAGAAACATGCTAACTTAAAGTAAGGCATCTAATGAGCTGCAGGGGTGGCTTACATACATATGTGATTTTAAGACCAATTTCATCAACTCCTGGGAAATAATCAACTTTCTTTTATACAATGTCTTGTTTTTCAATTTCATGTCTAAAAGGAAAAGAAGACATGCACTTTGAAATTTATATATTATGTTAGTTATAAAAATACAGCCAAACTTAACTTTCATAAAATACTATTTTATTTTAATGCAATTAATTACCAGCTAGTAGGTCTGCCGATGCTGACGAGCTAGAAGCAGCCTGAGGTGCAGGTTGGGGTTCAGAAGCACTACTTCCGAATGCATCTACCCATTATCCATTATGCAGCAAAAAAGTAAAAGAGTGTAAACAGTAAGTAAGTGAAGTGATTTGCTGAGAAATGCATAGACATGACACTCTGTGGTAAGCTTGTCACCTGTGGATATGTGAAATGACTGAATGGACTGAATTATGCTCTGACAAGTTCATTCTCTCAAAAGAAGAGTTCTAGGATATTTAAGAATTAACACCTCTTTGTAAGAGTAAGAAAATTATTTTTCTTCTTTTTTTTTTTAAGGCTAAATCCTATAATCTGTCAAAACAGGATCAATGTTTTAAAACTTTTTGCTCAAAGCAAAGAATCCCCTCCCACTTAGAACTCTAGTAAACAAAATTTAACAAACTTAATTCAAGCAGCAGCTGCCCTACTTGCATCAAAGTTTAATGATTTTGCCACAGGTTTTGAACCTCTGAATGTCACAAACTGTGACACCTTTGTACCTCTCATATTTCTTTCATGGCATTCACCATAATGCATCAATGTATCCTAACTATTCAATGTGGGTTTCACTTGCTAAGGATGGTATTTTAGCCCACAGCACACACATTTATGGAAATTCATAAAGAAATCACTCCAAACTTGGACTTTTCCCAATAAATTTACTGCTAACAGAAGACATTGAATGTATCATCTAAATGAGTAGTTCTAGAGTTAATTCAGTACATCTGCCTTTCTTCCAATAGCATACAGGAAAAGAAAAATGCATTTAAGTCAGTGAAACATCTTCTAGTTCTCAGGGAGGATTTAGGAACATTAAACTCAACATAAATAAACCCTATGGAATAATGCATGACATCTAGAGCTTATGCTTTCTTTGTGACTGGCTTATCTTTTTTCAATTCCAAATTATCTATGTTTATATTGCTTTAAAGAACTTGGGAACACTGATTTAGCCGACAGATCAGGACCACCAAGGAAGAGCAGTAGCAGGAAATTCCAATCAGTTGATTCTACATTAGGATGAATGAAAAGTTAAAAACACAAGACTGCAAATGAAAAATCATCTGGTTTTGTTAGGACATGCACTAAAAAATAGGATGAGCTGATGAGGATGAAGATGATGATGACAAAGAAATTGAAAGATCTTAAAAACATAAGTTCACATTTAAAAGATGAAAATAACTTCACATAGTCAAAAGAAAAAAAAATGAAGTACAATGAAGTACAAGATCTCAAAGCTATTCTGGGGGAGGGGGAAGGATTTTGTGAATGTTGAAGGAGGAGAGATACGCACCCCCAAAAAGGTCTATCACACCTGAAGAATCCACTTTTGCTGGCGAGGCAGTGGTTGCAGGAGATGGTGCTACAAACGTATCCACTGCAGCAAAGCACATAACAGGACAAAGGGTACGTCACCCAAAGGAAAATGAAACCCTGGGCCTCGACAAATAGCTTTTTGAGATTTCACATTGAATAGCAGGAAGATCTATCCTCTTAAGTTAGACAGTCTTAACAGCTAACTAAAAGCCAACAGATTTAAAAATACATACTTCACAGAAGAAAATAAAACTTGACTCCCTGAGGTCACAGGATGTAGTGTGAAAAAGAGTTTTTCTCTTTCCAGTTGGTAGTAGATTTGAAATATAGGGGGTCACCAATTGGGGATGGACAGAAAATGAGATTTTTTTTAAAAAGTGAATTTTGAGTGTAAAAGAACTCAAGACAACCCTCAGATTTTCCCATCTGTCTCTCCACACATACTGCCCACTCCCCGCCCCCACCACCAAGACATCTAGGAAGGCTTGACCTTGGCAGAAGCACTCACCGGATAGGAGGTCAGCAGTGAGAGAGCTCTCAGGCACAGGAGAGGCCCCTTGTGGTGGAGAGGAGAAAGCATCTTCCCAGAGTGAAACAAACCAAAACCAAGCAGAAGTGAGTAGAGAGCTGAAATCACAGTCAGAAATCTAACAAGTGCATTATCACAGGGGTGGACCAGGGGTTTTGTCATGAAAACATCGAGGCAAACTCACGTAAAGAGAGGGGGCTTTGGCTTTACCTGTCCCGAACAGGTCTATGCTAGGAGCAGCCTCTGGCTTAGGCGCGGGGGCGACTTCAGGAGCAGACTCAAACAAATCTAAGACCAAGAAGACACATGCCTTTACTCAGCTGGAGGAACCTGCCAGAAACCGCCGCACTTTCCAGCTGCGGGCGAGCCCTTTTGGAAGAGTTCTGAAATGAGCTGCAAATGGTTTCTGGAGAACCATTTCACGACACAGACATCATGCAGTCAAGAGGTGCGTATGCAGGACACCGCAGGGACTGGAATACAATCCACCGGGTGGCAAGAGTTCAGTGACATCGACAGTGACAACAAAAACATTACCACCAAAGATATCTAGAGCAGGAGGAGCGGAGGTGGCGGCGGCGGAGGTGGTGGCAGCGGCGGCGGCGGCGGTGGAGGCAGCGGTGGTGGCGGCAGCGGCGGTGGCGGCCGCGACGGCGGGAGCAGGAGAAGGAGCAGTGGCGGGAACCGGAGGGGCTGCGCTAGCTGTAGGGGTAACTACAGGAACACTGGTCTCGGGTGGCTTCATGGCAAAGAGGTCCAGCTCGGGTGCAGCCTCTGCACTACCTTCAGACGGGGCAAAGGGGTCTTGGGGAAAGGAAAGTGGAGACACACACACAGCATCAGTAAGGAAATGGGCAAAAGAGCAGCGCCGTAACTACGGGGACCAAGACACCCGGCGCAGACATTCACACGCTAGCTAGGCTACGCTGCTTGCTAGGCATTAGCTGCTGGCTCCACATTAGCTGCTGGCTAGGCATTACGCTGCCTGCTTTGAGCTACTACCCTTACTAGTGGGGAGGTCAGTGATTAGTATGTTCTTCTAAAGAGAAAAGAAAATTTAGCAGGTACCACGAATTCAGAAACTGAAACACTTCCAAGTGTTTGTCAGGTTAGACTACAGTCCAGGATTGGAGATTGTTATTTTTTAAACGCTCACTTAATCTGGTCAACTTGGTAGCTTGGAAGATTCATGAAAACATGCCTGTATATTGGAATTCAGTGTTACAAAAAGAGTACAATACATTGGTAGCATTTATGGTGGTTGTTGAGTTGCTAAGTCATGTCGGACTCTTTTACAACCCCATGGATTATAGCCCGTCAGGCTCCCCTGTCCATGGGGTCCATCCCAGGCAAGAATACTAGAGTGGGTTGCCATTTCCTTCTCCAAGGGATCTTCTCAACCCAGGAATCAAACCCATGTCTCCTGCATTTCAGGCAGATTCTTTACCACTAAGCCAACAGGGAAGTCCATCAGTAGCATTAGAGGGGAACAAAAACATTAAGACAGCATACTTGCAGTGACAAAAATTGTCAATCTTGAGAAATTGTCAATTTTGATAAGTATGCCCTTCGTTTTCTTAATGTTTTAAGTGTCAGCATTCTTCATTCTGTTAGGAGGAGTGATATTTTATGCTCAGAAGAAAGTAAAATTAGAAACACAGAGGGCCACGTCTAGCTACGGGGGTTTCACATCAGGACAAAACGACAACAGACGGGCTCAGGATTGGAAACCCACCATTTCCTGAACAAGCGTCAAGTGCCGCTGCTACGGGGGTTGGGGGGGCCGGCGCAGTGGCCCCTTCGGATGCTGTAGGGGCCTCCCCGGGAGAAGCTGCAAAGGCATCTTGGGTGCAGGTTTTAAAACAAAAGAAATGAAAGGGATAAAAAGAGAAGAAAAATACGGTAAAAGAACCAAGTTAAATTGCAAAGAAGGCTCCCTTATACAACATGAATTCTTAAATGCATTTTGACGGCCCATGCACTATTGACAGTCACAGAACAATGACTCCCGGCGCCCCTTCATGTTGGTTACATGCAAAGTGGTGCAGTGTGGAGCCTGCTGAGACCGTGAGGATCCAAAGGGTAACAGGATTCTCATTGTATAAGGGCTCTGAGAAGCGTGTTTTATGCATCACTAGAAAGTAATGGATGCAAAAATTAAAACACAAAAATTACTTTCTTAGGCAGTTCGAGACATTGAGCTTTCATTATTTCTATACTATGTTACTACGATGTCTCTGACTCATGGTTTCTAGCAAGCATGGAGGTCCTCTTTAATGCCAATAAAATTAAATATACAATGACATAAACCATTTAAATTTAAAATTTATTTCATAGTCTAGGCAAAATTGCACTGTTAACATGACATATATTAAATATTCATAAGTTAAACTTTCATTATCTCCGAGAAACATTTTCAGACACAACCAAGGATTTGCTTTAAAGAACTAAAGAAAGAAAAATTAGGCGATGATGCCATAATGCCTTTATTTTGACTTAGATTTATGGCTATTTTCAAATACTGCATTGTTCTAGTTATGTGGAAAATTACCTGTTTTCAATGAACTAAAAACATAGTTTCATGTTTTGAAACTACAAGTATGTAACTCTTTACAGTAAATTATAATAATATACAGTAGATCCATTAACACACAGGCAGCCTCCATTTATAAATGCCCAATTTATAAATGGCTGATGTGTGCAAAGGATCCCAATGTGTTTCTGTCAACACACCATGTTAATTATGGTAAAATTAGTTTTACCTAGAGTTTTCAAAGGAACCCCTTCATTCCAAAGTACAAAAGGAGTGAAGTTATCATAAATACAACCTGCCTAGAAGAAATTCCCAGAAAGTGGGGACCAAAAAATACCTGCCACTTACCTGCTAGACTTATATCCTAAACTGCTGCCTTCTGCAATACTTACCAGCGTTCCCTAGAACACTGCTCCTCCAGCCATTAGGAAGAATTTGTCAAACAAAATGCTACCTAGTATTTCCCCTTTCTCAGAGATTTACCGGTCTATTAAGTGGTAGGAAATCCTACAGTCAAGATACTTGTTTCTCAGTTTAACCCAGAGTGTTTCAAATGGATCTGAGTATGAGACACACTTTGGTGTCATCCTGAAACCCAGAATTAACAAACATTAAACATTAGAGACTCGTGGGTTAAAAGGTTTTTTACAAAAACACCAATATCCCTGGAATGGACAAGAGGACAATCATATGTTACAGCTTGATTTGATTGCTTCTCACAGCTACACTGAGGGAACACGGTGTGGTCAAGGGCAGTCAAGGGAGATGGTGAATAACAACAATGGCATATGAAAAACACACTCGGGGATAGGACGGCCAGCCTCCCCAGGTGCCATGTTAAGGATACTATCACAGAAGACTTAGGGCAACATGAAAGCACTAAGAACTGGGGCCAACAGTCTAAGAGAAGGTCTGTTGTTGTTTAGTCACTAAGTCGTGTCTGACTCTGCAATCCCATGGGCTGTTGGAAATATTTTGCTGTGAGTCAGGTCTGTTTTCTTTCTTTTTATTCTTATAAAATCTGGAACTGAGAATAGTGTGATTGGAAGCAATAGAAACAGTAATAGCAGTCATTATTGGTGTGCCAGTCACTATGTAAATATTTCATTGGCATTATTACATTTAATTCCTACAACTCTCTTGGGATGTAAGTTCTATCATCTCCACTTTGTAGATGAGAAAATGGAAACTTGTAAACTCTGAGGATTTGCCCAAGGTTTGGCAAATGGCGGAGTCAGGATTTGGCTGTAAGCTGTCTGACTGAAGTTTGTGGGGTTAGCCACTCTTCTGAGATAAACTGTGCCACTTTCTACTATACTGTTCCCTCCTGGTAGGACTGAATTAAGATCAGTTATATCAGTGCTGTTGGCTTCCCTGGTGGCTCAGATGATAAAGCGTCTGCCTACAATGACGGAGACCTGCGTTCGATCCCTGGGTTGGGAAAATCCCCTGGAGAAGGAAATGGCAACCCACTCCAGTATTCTTGCTGGGAAAATCCCATGGACAGAGGAGCCTGGTAGGTTACAGTCCACGGGGTCGCAAAGAGTTGGACACGACTGAGCTTTCTTTCTTTCTTTCTGCATCAGTGCTGAGTTCAAACAAGTATTCATGGGTGTGCCTCTTTAATGATCACTTCTGTGTAATCAGATGAAACCCATATTTGTAGCTATATCTTCAGTAAAGGTGGTTTTTAAATTTTTCCCCTGTCAGCAAGACATCTCCTTTTAATGTTTCTCTGAAACTAAACATTATAAACTTAACTCATCTACTACTGTCAAAACTGCTCTTAAACAAAGGACCCCCAGCTGCTCCAGCCCATGGCTTTTAAGTCCTCCCAGCAGAGGAGATGGAGATGTGAATAAATGAGACTGGATGATCCCAATCCCACAGCCACTGTATGACTATAGCCATGAAAGATAGAGAGAACTGTCCAGCTGAGCTCAGCAGACCCCCAAGACTGTGAGACTGTGAGAGATAATAAAGCAATTATGATGTTGTTTTTTAAAAAACAATAAAACTTCTTAGCTACCCAGCTTTCTTTCATAATCGATGGCAGAATTATCCTTCCAGCATTGAAAGCTAAAACCACCTCCAATCTAGTTCTCTTTCCGTTGTTACCCACTCACAGTTCATGTCTACATTCTGCCAATTACCAACCAGCCCCTGCTACTTCTAGGAAATGTGTGTTCCTGCTTTTCTACAGTTATGGACTCGGTCCAGTCTTACCCAGAAAACCAGTCTCTCAGATACTGTGCAGACTAGCCTTCTCTTCCTTCTGGCAACATAGAAGAATTGTCCCCTAAATTTTTATGTGCCTGACTTCCTATGTGAACATTTCTTACTGCTCTTGTCCTCCCCAGGCTGAACTATTCCTCCTTCTCTTCTCCAGCCACATAAGCCGTCTTTAAATCACATACGTGGCTCAAAGGTTTCAATCATTCTCAACATCTTGAGCCCAAAAGCCACCACCATTTCATTTTTTTCCCCAAAGGTCTCAGATTATAACGTTGTTCCATTAAGTCTAGTTGTGAGGGCTTATACTTAAGTATTGATTTTAAGGAAGGTAAGTTAACTTAGTTTGTTAAGCAGCCTGTACAAATGAGGTCAGGCTTGGGAAGCAAGTTCTTTGGTTTTCCAGCCACTTGGTTCTGTGCTCGCAGCCTACCATCTTCACACAGGATGCTCACCAATTAACACAGTTGACTGAAAGGGGATCCTGGCAAATGCAAGAGGAATTAGCATCAATTTAGCATTGCACTGCTTAGAAAAACACTGTGTGGTTAAAAAAAACTAATATGTTGTTGTTACTAAAGTTTACATCAATGAAAAACAGAATGTTTTAAAAATTTTTGTTTTCTCTTAATATCTGTTTTATTAATTTTTTAAAGTGCAACACTGCCTTGCAATCCTGTTCTGCCTGAACAGAGAAGACAGGTTTTATTTTTTTAAAAGTTCCTTTTAAAAAATAAAGCATTTAGAAAATATAATGTTTCTTAAAAAATGTTTTTAATGACTTACACTGAAATGACTAAAACAGTATGTAAGTATCAATCTGAGTATTTTAAAATAACAGATAGACTCTACTTTTCAAATCTATAATGAAAATATAAGACTAAAATGCACAGAAAATTTTAATGTTTAATATTTCATATTCCTGAAAATTAAAAAATTAGCCATTTTAAAATGTATTAGTCCTATTTCTGAAGTCTATTTAACCCTGCTAGCCATGTTACATAAAACCTCATAGGGGCATATTTTAAAGTCATATATGTGAAATAACTGATGCTCTTATTATTCAAAAGTTCTACCACTTGCCCATTTTAAAGATACATTTTTTTTTAAATGGCCACACAATATGACTGGAGAGATTTTAGTCTGAATTTTAATTTAAAGTCCTACCTCTAAATGATTTCTTATAAACCCATAAAGAACATGAAAGAAACAAGGGGATATCACTGAAAACTACTAACATAAAACATACAGTGAAACACATAAATTTATGAACATAAAGGTTAGAGATTTTATAGCTACCAGTGGCCAGGAGACAGTTTATAGAATTAGAAAGATTAGTAAAAATAATTGTAATGAGATTTGCAGAGGTACTCATCGCCTCAGGCTCCAGCCATTTGACTAGAAAGAATATTGGTGAAATTAGAGAAGAGCTTCCATTCTTTGGCATTAAGTAATATGATTTGCTACAGTACTGACCTTTTAAACTTGTATTGCAGGGAGAAAGAATGACATCATAAAAATATTTCCAAACACACAGATTCTTCTGCTTGATAGATGTCATCAAAGCAGTAATGATCAACACAAACAGCATAATGGCACAAAGAATATTTACAGGAAATATCTTAGGCTTTAGAGGACCATAAGAGAAGCAAAATGGAGTTGATTGATTTCTTATAGGCAATTAAGCTCCTTTAAATGGACTGAAAAACAAAAATCTAAATAGCTAAAGGAACAGAAATGTTTACATACAAAATTGTTACCACCCTGCTCATATTTTTCTTCAATTTTCCTATTAACATAAGCCTATGAGAAACCATCCATACTCAAGACCAATCATGGGGGAAGAAGGAGGGGATGAAGAAGTTGATTTTATAAATGTAAACTAAAACACTAATTTCTGGTCTCAAAAGTTAGAGAGGCATAACTGAAAAACCAACTTTCTCTGGCAAATAATTCTTTATAATAAATTATTTAAGAATCTGAAAATCCCTTCTACTTTTTTTTTTTAATAAAAGCAGATTTTTTTTCTGTAATAGCATGCAGCAAGGCAGCAGCAAATTGCCTCACATGAAACAGAGGCAAAAATGCAGTATCAAGCTGAGGACTCCTCGTCTTAGACATCGTTCTTTTTTTTTCGCATCCTCTGATTTCTTTACCATATTCTCAAAATGCCCTGGGAAAGATGTTATGTTGAAATGAAGAAACACAAAACTATGATGATTATAACACTATTCAATGTACACATCTAAAATGAGCACTTCTCCAGGTTTGGACATAAGCACGACTCAAGATGGGAAGATGTAAATAAAGTGGCTTCAGATGGTTCATTGGGTCCAGGCATGTTATACTGGCAGAGCCTAGGATATCTGAATCAGGCTTACAGCTGTAAATCAACTCTGTCAGAACTTAGATTTGCATGGAAAAAAAATATTTTCAGACTATCATTTCAAAGTCTGATATAAACCTGTTTTCAATCAGCATCGCAAATACTGACTCCAGTGATCTCTCAAAGTTCTGAAGCCAAAGATAATCCAAATCTTTGCTTGCAAAGAACAATCTTAAGGTTGCAAAAATGGATGTTCTTAAACTTTTCAGAGACCTCTAGGTCTGAACTTTCAGAGGACTTTTTCTCTTAAAACTTTAAAAATAACTTAGACCAGAATTCCTCCTCCCATAGTCCCCAAATATTTTCTTCCTTCTCAGCTAGTTCAAATCTAAAAAGAAATTCCAAAAACCCAATCCTAAATATGGGAGGATAGAAGGATCTGAGACCACCCTTATAGATACTGCAGGGCTGGAGCCCATATATGGGACAAGAGTCCTAATAGTGACTTAAATCCTAACTTTGCAAAAAAACAGAAAATAAGATAGGTCCAAAGCATTGCAACTTGTGCTCTAAAACCACGAAAATTAAATGAAGTTGACAAACTGAGCAAAGATACATATGAATAAACATTTAAAAAGTACCTAAAAGTTGTGTCATACTGTTCTATCGTGTAAAATATTTTAAACATCTTCATACTACAGTAATTTTAGTAATCCTGGAAGGAAAATGAAAGAAGAGTGACGTGACCGACTAACCTCCAAAGAGATCGACGTCAGCAGTGACAGCAGTGACAGTTGTGGTGGTTGAGGCAGAGGCTGCAGCAGCTGCAGTTTCAGCAGTTGTAGCAGGAGGAGTAGGTTCTGGTGCAAACGGATCTGAGATCTGCGCTTCGGAGGGAACAGAGGAAAGTGCAGCCAGAGAATCTACGTGGCACCAGACACGGAACAAATGCAAGAGAAGAAAAGGAAAGGACAAAAGATATACCAGGCTCCAAATGATCAAAGTGAGGGCAGTTATTAAGATATGGAAGTCTCTCAAAACAGGTTTACAGATAAAGCTTTACTCACCCTCTCCCAAAAGGTCTATTGATGTCCATGGGGTCAGCATATGAAGAAATAAGAAATAAAGCTGAAACTTTCAACCACACCAATGTCCAAGCAGGGTGCGGCACTAACTGAAGAAAATTTAGCTCTATGTACCTTTCTGGACCATTTGTAATTAAAAAGTAAATGTCACCTATTATTATCATGGAACTTTAGAGCCGGAAGTGACCTTAGGGATCCTCTAGATCAAATTTCCAATTTCACAGATGGGAAAACTGAGAGCAAGGGAGGTCAAGAGACTTACCTTAAGTTGGGTCTAAATGACTTTGATGAACTCAATTGATTTCTTTTCAGAGTTACCATTTCGTTTGCTTTGGCTGATTTCATTATACTATAATTGTCAATTCTGAAGAAACCATAGTTAACTGAGCTTTGCTGGTCCTCTTTATTTGATGTGTCACTTCAGTACAGAATACCAGACCAGGAATAGAAGCTTTAAAATGGCTATAGTTTAACTATGCAACATATTAACTTGAGTGAAAGTTTAAGGGTTAGAGAAAAGAAACTCAAACCTATTTTCTTCTTTATCAGTTTCACATTACCAGATGTTTTTCGGTTTAATATATGACTTTTACACTTATAAACATTATGTGAGAACATATGAAAATTATTTTCAAGATGAATGTGAGAGATTCTGTAGTATCAAAACTTTTCAGCCCTTCTGAGGTCAGCATTCCGTTGAGAGGTTCATACTTTCTTAGTGATCAACAGTGGGATTACAGATGACATCCTAAATAATAAGCCTAAGATATGACTTTAAGTTAAACATTTGGAGTGTCCAATGCATTCCTCTACTATCAGTCACGTGATACATCTCAGGCATCACATTCAAATTCATGAATGTTACTGGAAATTTAAACATGAAGAAACTTTATCAAAACTTATTTGGAAGCTATTTTTTTCAGAGCTTAAAAATGATATGAGAACTCAGTAAACCAAAAGTTTCAGAAGACATTTAAAAGGTTGAGAAACATAAATTTGACATTAATAATAATTACTTTAGACATAAAGATACACAGACCAAAAGTGAGGGGATGGAAAAATGTATTCTATGTAAATAGAAATGAAAAGCCAGGGTAGCAATACTTATGTGAGACAAAACACACTTGAAAATAAACACTGTTATAAACACTGACAAAGAAAAATATTACATACTAATCAAGGGATCAATTAATGAAGAAAATATGACAATTGTAAAAATATATGTACCCAACATGTATGTGTGTGTGTGCACGCTCAGTCATTCAGTCATGTCCAACTCTTTGCGAGGCCATGGATTGTAGCCCTCTAGGCTTTCTTGTTCATGGAATTTTCCAGGTAAGAATATTGGAGCAGGTTGCCATTTCCTACTCCAGAGCATCTTCCCAACCCAGGAATCAAATCTGAGTCTCCTGTGTCTCCTACGTTGGCAGGCATATTCTTTACCAAGGTACCACCTGGGAAGCCCCATGCAACCACATAGGGGCAGCTAAATACATAAAGTAAATATAAACAGACATAAAGGGAGTAACTGACAGTAACGCCAAAGGCATAGGGGACTTACATCAATGGACAGATCATCGAAACAGAAAATCAATAAGGAGACACTGGCCTTAAACTACATTATTAGATCAGATAGACTTCATACATATTTTTAAATTTTATATAAATTTAAATGTTTATGCACACATATGTATAAACATTCCATTCAAAAGTAGTAGAAAACATTTTTTTTAAGAGCACATGGAATAATCTCTAGGATAGATCATATGCTAGGCAACAAAAGAAGTCTCAGTAAATTTAAGAAGACTAAAATCATATCAAGGACCTTTTCCTAACACAATGTTGAGACTAGAAATCAACTACATGAAAAAACGTCAAAAAACACAAATCCATGGAGGCTAAACAACACATTACTAAATAAAGGATCACTGAAAAAATAAAAAAGGAAATAAAAAATACCTGGAGACAAATTAAAATTAAATACAGTGACTCAAAATCTATCGGAAGCAGCAAAAACAATTCTAAGAGGAACTTTATAGCAACACAAGCCTACTTCAGGAAGTGAGAAAAATCTCAAATACAACATAACCTTACACGTAAAAGAACTATAAAAAGGAGATTAAACAAAAGTTAGAATAAGGAAAGAAATCATAAATATCAGAGCAGAAATAAATGAAATAGAGATTCAAAAACAATAGAAAAGATCAATGAAACTGAATGCTGTCTCGTTGAAAAAATAAAATTAATAAACCTTAAGCCAGATTCATCACGGAAAAAAAAGAAGAGAGGATCCAGATCAATAAAATCAGAAATGAAAAAGGAGAAGTTATAACTAACACCACAAAGGATCGTAAGAGATTCCTACAAACAATTAAATGCCAAAAAATGGGACAATCTAAAACAAATGTATAATTTCTCAATACTGAACCAAGAAAATAAAACATACAAAATAGATCAGTTACCAGTAGTGAAACTGAATCAGTAATAAGAAAAATTCCCAACAAACAGAAGTCCAGGACCAGATATATGGGTTCACAGGTGACTTCTAACAAATATTTATTGAAGAGTTAACACCTATCCTTCTGAAACTATTTCAAAAACCTGCAGAGGAACGGACACTTCCCAACTCGTTCTACAAGGCCAGCATTACCCTGATCCAAAACCAGACAAAGATACCAAAAAAAGAAAGCTGGAGGCCAATATTACTGATGAACGCAGATGCAAAAATCCTCAAGAAAATATTAGCAAACAAAATCCAGCAATACATTAATGATCATGATCAAGTGGGATTTACCCCAGGAATAGTTACAAATTAGTATGATACATCACACTAACAATTTGAAGAATAAAAATGATATGCTCATCTCAATGGATGTGGAAAAAACTTCTGACAGATTTCAACATTATTTATGATAAAAACTCTCAACAAAGGGGACATATAGGGAATATACCTCAACGTAATAAAGGCGACATATGACAAACCCACAGCTAACACAATACTCAACAGTGAAAATCTGAATGCTTTTCCTCTAAGATCAGGAATAGGAAAAGATTCCCATTCTTGCCACGTTTCTTCAGTATAATATTGGAACTCCTAGCCACAACAATCATACAAAGACAATCAGGAAAAAATGAAAGGAATCCAAATTGGAAAGGAAGTACTAAAACTGTCACTCTTTGCAGAAGATATAATACCATAAATAGAAAATCCTAAAGATGCCACCAAAATAAAACTACTAAACTACTAAAATCATATAAGTTCAGTAAAGTTGCAGGATACAGAATTAATATACAGAAATCTGTTGAGTTTTTATACACTAAGAGTGAACTACCAAAAAGTGAATCCACACCTATGTGGCAATTAATTTACAACAAAGGAGGTAACAATAAAGGGGAAAAAGACAGCCTCTTCAATAAATGGACGGAGGAGCCTGGTAGGCTGCAGTCCACAGGGTCACTAAGAGTCGGACACGACTGAACAACTTCACTTTCACGCATTGGAGAAGGAAATGGCAACCCACTCCAGTGTTCTTGCCTGGAGAATCCCGGGGACGGGGGAGCCTGGTGGGCTGCCATCTATGGGGTCCACAGAGTCGGACACGACTGAAGTGACTTAGCAGCAGCAGCAGCAGAGAATTTATTTCTTAGTATTTTCCTCCCCAGCTGACTTTTCTACTGCTATGAAAATAGCTATAGATATTTTGTTGAGACAAAAGACTAATGCTGTCTAACCATCAGGTCCTAAGTCAACACTATGATAAACTATAATATGCTTTGTACTAATTATGAAAAAGTGTTCCTGCTGAGCTAGCAAGTTGGAAAAGGTTTTCCTTACTCCTCAAGGACGAAAAAAGCCCACAGCTTGGCCAGCAGAAAGCAGGCTGAATTTCAGACCTCCTGCCCTGCCTTTGAGAAAGACAGACTGCAGATGCACACTGCACAGCCCTAGCTAAACCATACTCATCTGCTTTCTTCTATATCCACGGATAGCTCAATGTTTCAATCGTCAATAGCTATTCATTCCTAACAAGCAAAGACTGAAGTGTGTTGTAATAAAACTGACTACTATAACTTCTTTCTCATAGTATTGTGTCTTAGCAAAAAGTACTGAGAGAGGAATATGAATAAAAATGTTGGGAATTCCCTGGTGGTCCAGTAGTTAGGACTCTGTGCTTCCACTGCAGAGGACAGGGGTTCACCTTGGTTGGGGAATAAAGGTCCCATGTGCAGTGTGGTGTGGCCAAATTTTTTTTAAATGTTACAGTACAATTTAAAAATATCTCACCTATTCTTTTTATTATTCCTTTGGTGTAAAACAAACAAACCAAACAAACAGGACACAATTTATCTTCAGTTTGACACTGGAGAATATGGTGAAAGGAGACATTAACAACTTCACTATTTACTTACTAAAGTTTCTAAATCACTAAACCACTATGCTTGATAAGCGCTAATAATTACAAAGTGTCAAATATCTACTGATTTAATTAGTTGAGAAAATTAGTTAATACATTCATATAATACTGAAAAATTTTTGTATAACCCCACGAATTTATAATTAACACTAAATTTTAAATTATAAAGGTTCTATGAAAGCCATTCATATGAATTTTATGACAGAGAAAGTCTGATTTAAGGATATGGATTTGAAGCATTCTTTAATAAATAAGAAAACATAATATGTTGTATAAGATACTGGGGCAATGAAAATAAGTTATAAGTTGAAATAAACATTTCAAAAAGATGAAGCATAAGAACCAGAAAACCCTTATAGTACTTATAGCTGATTGACGTTGTTGTGTAGCAGCAACTAACAGCAATGGAAAACAATTATACAATTGTATACAATTGTATACAATTATACAATTAAAAAAAAATACCATGAACACTTGAATATGGTTTTAAAAAAGAAGGCCCTTTATAAACCCAATTCAACAATATTTTCCTTTACCAACAGAGAGTTAATAAAGTTAAGTGATGTTGAGACTTTTTATTTTATTTTTTCCATTTATTTTTATTAGAGACCCAGAGCAATGGGAAGGGGAGGGAGGTGGGAGGGGGGATCAGGATGGGGAACACATGTAAATCTATGGCTGATTTATGTCAATGTATGGCAAAAACCACTACAGTACTGTAAAGTAATTAGCCTCCAACTAATAAGAGACTTTTTATTTTAAAAAATGACAGCTGCCAGCTTAGGAGTTGAACATTTTAACAAGGGAGAAGTTTGAAGCATTTAAATGGAAAAGCACCAATATTTTAAATGCTCATCTATAGAGTTAGCAACTTCATTTCACAACTAGTTACTTTCATTTTGTTACCAAAGAACTTGGAAATAAAATCAAGAGATTATAGCAGGTACTTCTGATGTCACTCTGCCAATGTTTACCAAGCTCACCCAAGGATTATTTAATTACCTATGGAATGAAGCTTCATTTGATGTTGCAATTTAACATTAATTAAGGACTCTGATTCTGAAATGATGTATTGAGTTACAGTTCTTGTCTGCTAGTGATATAATACTATGTTTGAGAGAAAAGATAACCTCAAGACATGATTTTTATTGCCCTATTGGACATTAACCAGTTTTGAACCCAACCTAGCCATCTTATTTTAATATTCCTTTTCTATAAATCCCAATTCCTCAAAATGCTCTTTTAACCAGCTTTATCATCTTACTGGTTTCCTCATCAGCCAGTTAATGTCTTTTACCAGTGTTGTTTCTCCTCAACCCCCACAGCTGTACTGAGGTATAACTGATATATAAAAATTGTGTATATTTAAGATGCACAGTGTAATAATTTGTTATACATTATGAGAAGATGGCCACAATCAAACTAACACATCTGTCATCTCACATAGTTCCTGTGTTTTTGTAGTTTGAATACTTAAGATTACTCTTTTAGCAAGTTTCAAGTATACAACACAGTACTATTAACTATAGTAACTATACTGTACACTAGATCTCCAGAACTTCTTCAGCTTACAACCGACCTTTTGCACACTCTGACCAACATCTTCCCATTCCATGCCCTGCCCTCCATTGCTCAACAACAGTCCCAGGCAACAGTCCCAGAAGTAGAAACTTCTACTTTCTGCATCTGTGAGTTTGACTTTTTTAAGATTCCACATATAAGTGAGATCGTACATATTTGTCTTTCTGTGTCTGGCATATTCATTCACTTGGCACAATGTCCTTCATGTTCATCCACACTGTCACACATAGGAGGATTTCCTTCTTTTTAAAGGGCTGAATAATATTCCACTGAATATATACAACATGTTTTCCTTACCCTTTCATCTGCTGACAAATACAAGTTATTTTTTTTAATCTTGGCTATTGTGGCTAATGCCGCAATGAACATGGGAGCACAGATATCCATCCACCTAGAAGTGAGATTGGTGAGTCATGTAATAGTTCTATTTTCCATTGTTTTGAGGAACTTCTACTCTACTATTTTCCACAATGGTTGTACCAATTTACATTCCCACCAACAGTGTATGATTCCCTTTCTTCACACCCTCAACAAACACTTCTCTCTTCTCTTACTAATAATAGTCATGCTAACAAGTGTGGGGTGTTATTTCTGGTTCTGATATCCATTTTCCTGATGGTTAATGACAGTGAACACCTTCTCATATACCTGTTAGCCATCTGCACATCTTCTATAGAAATGTCCATTTATGACTTTTGCCAATTTTAAAATCAATGTATTTGGGATTTTTTTTTTTCTTGCAAATATTTTCTCCCATTCCACAGGTTGCATTTTCATTCTGTTGATTGCTTCCTTTGCTGTGTAGAGGCCTTCTAGTTTGAATGTAGTCTCACTTGCTTATCTTTGCTTTTGTTGCCTGTGTTTTTGGTGGTAAATCAAAAAATTTATTACTAAGATCAATGTTGGAGCTTTTTTCCCTATGTTTTCTCCTAGGATTTATGGTTTCAGGTTTTATATTTGTCTTAATCCATTTGAGTTAATTTTTGTGTATGATGTAAGATAAGGTTCCAATTTTATTCTTTCGCACATGGATATCTTAGTCTTGTCAATGCCAGTTATTAAAGAGACTATCTGTTTCCTGTTGCGCATTCTTGGCAACCCCGTCAAAGGTGAGCTAACTGACTATGCATGGGTTTATTTCTAGGCTAGACTCTCTACTCTCTTGTTCTTCTTTTGTTCTGGTCCAGATGTCTGTTTTCACTCCAGTACCATCCTGTTTTGGTTACTAGAGCTTTGTAATTTAGGTTGATTTCAGGAAGTTTGATGTAGTCAGCCTTGTTTTTCTTTCTCAAGAGTTCTTGGCTTATGTGGGCTTTTTCGGTCTATATGAATGATAGATTTTTTTTTCTATTTATGGGGAAATGCCATTATAGCTTTTCTACAGACTGCAGTGATTCTATAGATAATTTTGGGTAGTATGGACATTTTAACAGTATTAATTCTTCTAGTCCATGAACAAAGGATATCTATCCATTTATTTGTGTCTTCAATTTCTTTCATCAATGTTTTATAGTTTTCAGTATAGAGGATTTTCATCTCCTTGGTTAAGTCTATTGCTAAGTACTGGGTTGGCCAAAAAGTTCATTTGGGTTGTTACGGAAAAACCCAAACAAACTTTTTGGCCAACTCAATATTTTATTCTTCTTGATGCTACTATAAATGGAATTATTTTCTTCATTTCTTTTTCAGATAGTTTGTTGTTAGTGTATAGAAATGCAGTTGATTTTTATACATAAATTTTGATTCCCAAACTTTACTGAATTCACTTATTAGTTCTAACAGTTTTTTTGGTGACATCTTCTGCGTTTCTATATATAAGATCACATTATCTGCAGAGACTTTTTTTTTTTGCAGAGACAATTTTATTTCTTCCTTTCCTATTTGGATGCTTTTTATTTCTTTTTCTTGACTAATTGCTCTGGCTTAGATTTCCAGTAATATGTTGAATAGAACTCAAGAGAGTAGGCATCCTTGTCTTATTCCTAATCTTAGAGGAAAATGTTACAGTTTTTCATCATTTAGAATCGTTTAGCTGTGGACGTGTCATATACTACACTCTTTATTATGTTGAGATATATTCCTTCTCTACCTAATTTGTTGATAGTTTTTTTTTTATCATGAAAGGTTGTTGAACTCTGTTAGGTACTTTTTCTGCAACTATAGAGATCATCATATGATTTTCATCCTTTATTTTACCATGTGATGTGTATCTCTAGCAACTGTTGAACCATCCTTGCATCCCAGGGAGAAATCCCACCTGATCATAGTGTATGATCCTTTTAATGTGCTGTTGAATTCAGTTTGTAATATTTTGTGAAGGATTTTTGTAGTTTTATGTTCATCAGGAATGATGGCCTGTTATTTTCTTTTCTTATAGTGTGTGTATCTGGCTTTGGTATGAGCATAAAACTAGCCTCAAAAAAGTAAAGGTTGGAAGTGTTTCCTCGTTTCAATTTTTGGAGAAGAATTTGAGTAGGACTGGCATTAATTTCTACTTAAATGTTTGGTAGAATTCACTCATGAAGCTATATGATCATGGGTTTTTCTTTGTTGGGAGGTTTTTGAGTTCTACTTCAATGTCCTTATTCATGTAAGTCTGTTCAGATTCTCTATTTCTTCTTGACTGTCAGTTGTATCTTGGTCAGCTGTACATTTCTAGGAATTTATCCATTCCTTTTAGGTTATCCAATCATGGCATATAATTGCCCACGACAATCTCTTATGATTCTTTGCATTTTTATGGTATCAGCGATATGTTTCCTCTTTCATTTATAATTTTAGTTTGGGTCATTGCCCTTTTATCTTATTTAGTCTAGCCAAAGGTAATTTTGGGCTTTCCAGGTGACTCAGTGGTAAAGAATCCACCTGGCAATGAAGGAGACACAAGAGATGTTGGTTCGATCTCTGGGTCAAGAAGATTCCCTGGAGTAGGAAATGGCAACCTATTCAGTATTTTCACCTGGAAAATTCCACTGACAGAGGAGCCTGGTGGGCTACAGTCCTTGGGGTCACAAAGAGTGAAATACAACTAAGCATGCACACACACAAAAGTAATTTTATCTTTTCAAAAAACCAACTCAGTTTTGTTGATCTTTTCTAATATCTTTCTGCCCTCTATTTCATTTATTTCTGCTCTAATCTTTATTATTTCCTTCCTTCTGCTATCTTTGGGCTAAGTTTGTTCTTTACCTCATTCCATGAGATGTAAAGCTAGATTGTTTGAGGTCTTTTTTTTCTTAATGGAGGCATTTAGCACTGTAAACGTCCCTCTTAGTATTGCTTTCGCAGCATCAGGTACGTTTTGATATACTGTGTTTCCATTTTCTTTCCTCTCAAGATTCTTTAAAATTTCTTTTTAATTTTTTCTTTGACCCATTGGTTAGCTATATGTTATAAAATCTCCATGCATTTGTGAATTTTCAAAGTTTTGTTATGTTACTGATTTCTAGTTTCATACCACTGAAGGTCAGGAATTAATACTTGATATGACTTCAATCTTCTTCATCAAAATTTTTTTCTTGTCCCAACATTCTCCACCCTGGAGAATTTTCTAAGTGCAATTGAGGAGAAAGTATATTTGGCTCCATTGAAAGAAATTTTCTGTATATGTCTGTAGGTTCACTTGGGGTAAGCTGTTATTCAAGTTTTCTATTTCCTAACTGACTTTCCGTCTGGATGACCTATCTATTGTTGTTTAAAGTGGCATACTGAAGCCCCCTACTATTATCGTATGGCTGTCTATTTCCTCCTTCAGTTCTGTTAATATGTGCTTCACATGTTTAGGTATTTTGATGTTTATATCCTCTGAATGAATTATTGTTGTTCAGTTGCTCTGTTGTATTCGACTCTTTGAGACCCTGTGGACTGCAGCATGCCGGGATTCTCTGTCCTTCATCACATCCTAGAGCTTGTTCAAACATATGTCCATCGAGTCGGTGATGCCATCCAACCATCTCGTCCTCTGTCATCCCCTTTTCCTCCTGCCTTCAATCTTTCCCAGCATCAGGGTCTTTTCTAATGAGTCAGGTCTCCGCATCAGGTGGCCAAAGTACTGGAGCTTCAGCTTCAGCATCAGTCCTTTCAATGAATATTTAGGAATGATTTCCTTTACAGTTGACCAATTTGATCTCCCTGCAATCCAAGGGACTCTCAAGAGTCTTCTCCAACACCACAGTTCAAAAGCATCAATTCTTTAGCACTCAGCCTTCTTTATGGCCCAACTTTCACATCCATACATGACTATGGAAAAAAACCATAGCCTTGACTATATGGAGCATTGTAGGCAAAGGTCTCTGCTTTTTAATATGCTGTCTAGGTTTGTCATAGCTTTTCTTCCAAGGAGCAAGTGTCTTAATGAATTGATTTTATCATTATATGCTGATAGCCTTACCAGGATTCCCTTGTATAGGAGAAACTGCTTTTCTTTTGTCGTTTTCAAATTTTTCTCTTTGTCTTTGACTTATGACAATTGGATTATATACTGTGTCTTAGCTAATATTCTTTGGATTGATCTTGCTTGGAGACTTTGGAATTTCATGAATTTAAATGTCCATATCTCTCTCATGATTTAGTTAGTTTTCAGCCACTATTTCGGGCTTCCCTGGTAGCTCAGTTGGTAAAGAATCTGCCTGCAATGCAGAAGACCTTGATTCAATTCCTGAGTTGGGAAGATACCCTGGAGATGGAAATGGCAACCCACTCTTGCCTGGAGAATCCCATGGACAGAGGAGCCTGGCAGGCTACTCTCCATGGGGTTGCAACAGTCCGACACGACTTAGCGACTAAACCACCACCACCACAAGCCACTATTTCTTTAAATAAGCTTTCCTTCTGAAATGGCAACCCACTCCAGTACTCTTGCCTGGAAAATACCATGGACAGAGGAGCCTGGCAGGCTACAGTCCGTGGGGTCACAAAGAGTCAGACATGACTGAGTGACTTCACTTTCTTTGTTTCTTCCTTTCTGAGATTTCTACAACGCATATCTTCATTCATTTTATGATGTCCCATAGGTCCTGTATGCATCCTTTTTTCCCTTTTTATTCTTTTAATTGGCTATTTTCTAATGACCTATCTTTGAGTTTGTGGATTTTTACTCTGTCTGATTCAGTCTTCCGTTGAAGCTCTCTACAGAGTTTTTCTTTTCAGTTCAGTCACTGTATTCTATTTCATTCAGAATTTGTTTTGTTCTCTTTTATAGTTTCTATTTTCTTATTTTGTTCGTGTATAGTTTTCCTGATTTTGTTTTCTTGCCTGCGTATGTTCCCTTGAATCTCACTGAGCTTCTTTAGGATGATTATTTTGAATTCATTGGCAGACAATCTAGATTTCTTTAGGGTAAGTTACTGAGCTTTCTTAGTTTCCTTTGGCAGTGTCATGGAGGGTTTTTTTTTTTTTTTGCCTGATTCTTTGTATTTCATATAGCCTTGTGATGGTGCCTGTGCATTTGAAGGAAAAACACCTCTTCCTGTTTTTAAACACTAGTTTTGGCAGGTGAAGACCTTCTCCTGTCAGGTCCTTGGGGTGATGATATTGCCTCTGGGATTGCAGTTGAATGGGGTTGGGGCAAGTTCACGTGGCTACTCTTGGGTCTGCTGCAGTGCTCATGTTGGTGGGGCTGTTACCAGGGTCTTAGGTGGGTGCGGATCCTGCCTCCTGGTCCCTGAGTGGAGGGGACTGCCTTCACAACCTTGGTTAGTAGGGCTGGAACTGGAACAAGGGTCCACTTAAGGGTCTTCAGTCGAGTTCATGGGTGGTGGGCTTGTTACCAAGTGCATGTTTGGCTGTAGTTTCTACGAGGTCTCTGGGCTGGGAAGGACTAACCCTGGACTATAGCCAAGTGGGGCTGAATCAAGTCTGATATTTGCTTGAAGGTCCAAAGTTGGGACCAAGGTCTGTAGGCCTGCCCTTATGAGTATGGATAAGTCTGTCTCCCACAAAGTCCCCAGGTGGGCAGGACAGCTTCCTGACTGCAGCTGGAAGGGGCTGAGCCTAGTCACAAAGCTTCTTTAGGATCTGAGGTTAGACTACAGTCACTGGGCCTGTCTCTAAGTGCACAGACAGGTATGTCTTCTGGCTGGGCAGGCGAGACTGCTCCTAGACCAAGACTGAGAGAGGCTGGAGCTGGGTCACAGGCAGTTTCAGGGTCCACAGCTGAGACAGTTTCAAGGTCAGCAGGCCTGTTACCTAATGCATGGGTGACTGTAATAAGTCCATGGGGGCGTGGCGGTGTTTCCAGGTTTGTTGCCCCTGATGACCCTCCTACGTGGACCTGCCTTCTCAAATCAAGCCTTCTTGATCTTGGGCTTTGCAACCTCTTTCCTGGATCCCAAAGCACCCACAAAGGCACTTTTGTCTGTGGATGGCCGCCAAATGGTTACTTCTGTGGGGAGGTATGATGGGACACCTCCTATTTGACCATCTTGCTTATGTCATTCCCTCTGTGTTATTTCTATAGTTGTATGAGCCATTTTCAAATTAAAAAAAATTTTTTTACTTTGATAGTTGATGGTTGATGTGGTAGAGTAAGGTATTTAATACCAACTCTGTGAAACTTTAGGAATGAAGCAATAATCAACTTTAACTTTATACTGGTATTAACTATCCTTTTAAATCAAATATGTATAGAAGTGTAATTTTTCCCAAGATCCATGAATAAAGTGGAAATCAAGTACTTACATGTGATTGCTCTTAACAAGTTTAGTATAGATCTTTTCTGGCACAAATAAGAATCTAACCCAGATTTCCAATTGCATGAAATCAAATACAATATGAATAAAACCAATTCAGATCTAAAGAAATCAACTAGGAAGGTCGCACTTAAACAAACCAAATTCAAAATGCTGCCTTTCAGTAATCTCATAATTTCTGAAGGAAACACACAATCTTCTAAGGCCTGAACTCTTAGAGAGCAATTACTAAAAATAATCAGGATTTGAGAACAGCTAAGAAAAAATACTCTCATTGTTTCAACTTTAATAATAAAACTATGTGATTCCTTGAATATTTTAACTGTATTTTGGGTACTTTGGGTCAGTGGTAAAGAATTCGCCTTGCAATGAAGGAGACACAGAAGACATGGGTTGCATCCCTGGGTCGAGAAGATCCCCTGGAGGAGGTAATGGCAACCCACTCCAGTATTCTTGTCTGGAGAATCCCGTGGACAGAGGAGCCTGGAGGGCTACAGTCCGTGGGGTTGGGAAGAGTCGGACATGACTGAGCAATAGACCACACACACATAACACATACGGGTACCTTTTGTCTCTCTTTCAATACATATTTCAATCAATCGATGCCATTTTTAGCATTTTCTCCCCCAGTTTCTAGCACCATTTTGGATAGTCAGAAGGAAAGAGTAACAAATATAACCTGAATGAAAACAGCTAAATAGAAAAATGGCAGCGCTGTCTGATTCCACTCACCTCCCCACGCAGTGGCGCCTCCTGAAGGTGGTGCTGGTGCTGGTGCCGCTGCCGCTGCCCCTGCAGGGGAGAAGTCTGGCTGGAGGTCCAGGAGATCGCTAGACGGTTTCGAAGTGCTGAAAGGCAAATATCACTTTACAATCAGATTTTTGAAATTTTAAAATGTAGAGATGTTTTTCAAATAAAGACTTAGGCAGAAAACATCACAGATTTTGGATATTTTAAATCCAGCAAGAGAATAATATTTGTGAAAGTACAGCAGTAAAACATATGTTCCTCTATACCAAGAGCTGGCCGACTACCTCTGTCAAGGGCCAGATGCTAAGCATCTAAGGTTTGTGGGCTAGACAGCCTCTGTCACTACTTGACTCTGCCAGTGCAGCATGAAAAAAGACACAGTGTGTAAACAAACAAACATGCCTTTGTTGCAATAAAAATTTATTTACAAAGACAGGAGGCTAGATCTGATCTATGGGCCATCGTCTGCCAACTCCTGCTCCACAGATAACAAAGTTAAATCACACTTCAAGCAATGGCTTACTCAGCGAATCATAGAGCAGAAAGAAAAAGGGAAAATCTAAATGCCTCAAAGTAAGGGGGAATTTTAAACATGTTATATCCACTGGGTAGCATCTGAAATGCTGATTATGAGGACTCTTGTCAGCAAAAGGAAACATGCTCCAAATATTAAAGAGAATTATTGGTAATTTTTTCCTTTTCTCTATTTCCTAAAATTTTTTGTATTTTTTTTTTGTATCATGGTAAATAATTCTTATCTTGAAAAGAAGAATTTATTTATAAACCAAAGAACACTAACATGAATAATCACTATTGTACCTTTTTTCTACGTTAAATTGCAACATGTCAAGTTGGCCTGTAAAAGGCCTCATCCATAAACAATTCCATATTTTTTCACTCTTACTCAGATGGGGCTGTGCTTTCCAAAGCTCTTTCATCTATAGAAGTTCCGAGAAAGAGCCTAGAGCTTTGCTATTCAAAGTATGATCTCCAAACTAACAGCATCTTGGGACCTTGTTAGAAATGTAAAGTCCCAGGCTTACCCCACATCTACTATATCAGAGTCTTTATTTTAATGTGACCCCAGATGTTCACTGTCCATTCAGCTTTAAGGAGCACTGGCTTAAAGGCTGCAAGATCAGGTACTAAGCCATCAGGGTCCAGGTTCCCCAATCCTCTTTAAAAATAGCAGTTCAATCCCTATCTGTTTTACATATTAGATTTGCAAGTAATATTCTTTGAAACTTGCCTAGTTTTGATATCTGTTTCATAAGTACAACTGATTTAAAAGCCAGAATAGAGAAACATTTATTAATAAGACCTGAATCAATGCTTTTATAAGAAGCAATTTATCTTGGTATAGAGGCAGAAAGGACTTGGCCTTTCCAAGTGAGTGGCTTTCCACTCCAAGCCAAGTGATTATAAAACTAGAGTTAAGTGAGTGGAGACAAACAGGCATAGTTTACATGGATACGTTATGTGGATTTATTTTTCAGTTCAAAATGCAAGTCTCCAAGTACAGGGCATTCATAATCAGAGTCACAGATACTACAAGATGGGACAGAATCTTGTCAAGGCAAAAGAACAAAACAAAGAGTTGACCTAAAATTAATACCTGAGGAAGCCTCTCTTAGTTGGGGCTTCCTTTTAGGCACCTCAGAGATTTCATACAACACACAGCCATCCCCATCTTTCTCACTACTATTCTGACTTTTAGGTGCTATAAAAGCAATTAGGAGCATCCTGACAGTTTCTTTCTACAAGTGGAGTTTGAGTTCGTCGTATGTACCACCTACTCAACCTACAATTGCATTTCACTTCACTTCATTTCATTTTATAGCACTTCAAGACATCCTTTAAATTTCACAAAAGAAGAAATGAATTTCAGAAAACACTGTCCGTATCATCCTTTTCAGAAGAACCTGAAATGTGTGCATCTTTCTTCCACTTTCTTTCCCAAATATCTGAGCAACAAGGCAATTCCCAGAGCTTAGGTCTTTCTTACACTTTGAGAGGTACAAACTTAAATTAACTGTATAAGGTGTAAAAAGAACTTACTCCGTGTACCTGAAAATAACGCAGAATAGCATACATTCACTAGACCAACATTTCATTTTGTGAAGTCATTTGGGTTCAGTACATAAAAATAAAATGAAAACCCCATCAAAATATTAATAAACAGTTTGCTGCATTCTCATGAACTAACCTGACTGGCACAGCTGCCGATGCAGTTGCAAACAAATCAACTGGAGGCGATGTGTCAATAGTTTTAGCTGGTGTAGAATTAGGCGACGTAACAGTTGTGGCTGGAGAAGACTGAAAGGGAAGAGGCACAGCATGCTCTGGTCAAATCTGAATCTACAGGACACAGGGTGACAGGCCCCCCACTCTGCAGACCTACGCCATTTGGTAGCTCCTCATGGGAGGAAAAAACTCAAGAAAATTTCAAATTGAGAATTATAATAAATAATCAATAGTGGACAAAGCATGTTTCAAATATTACAAGTTATATGTAATTTATATAGAATTATGACAAAGTATTTGTCCTAACATTGCAATGACTTTTATGCATATATTTATAATCAAAGTCAAATAATAAATTAGGAGCTTGGGATTAACAAATACACACTACTATATGTAAAACAGACAAAAAGGTCCTACTGAATATGTATAGAGCATGGTGAACTACATTTAACACCTGGTAATAACCTATAATGGAAAAAAAACTGAAAAGAATTAATACACATATATAAAACTGAATCACTCTGCTGAACATCAGAAACTACTACCACATTGTAAATCAACTATACTTCAATTAAAAAAAATGAAGGCCAAACATATTTCCTAAACAAAAAATTAGTGGGAAAGATCTTGCTAGCTGCAAAAATGGAAAAAAAAAATCAATTGCAATGATTGCTTTAAAACCAAGGCCATTCTTTTCTGTGTCTTAAACAGACTGCATGCAAAATCTTCTCAGATGCCTGTAACATCTAGAAACCTAACTTAAAAAATAGTTTACAGACAGCAGAGAACAATCCCCAAACAAGATTCAAGTCACTGACAGCTTGAGGATAGACCTTCACTGATGTGAAAAGATGAAAATTTAAAAAGTGAAATAAAACCCAACATTTATTGTCCTAAGCTGGTTTAAGAAGAGGACCTGATAGTCAGCTAATATATTAAAAAAATAAGATGCTTGTATAGTAACTCTCCTAATTCTATTTTTTTTAACTTGGTATATTTAATTTGCCTGTATTCACAAGAGAAAGATGAATGGATCATCTCAAAACAGTCCACTGATACTCAGTTCTGTAAGTGGAAATGAGACATAACAGCAAGCAAAATGCACAAAGACCAAGACCAAGCAAGGGCCATCAGCCACTGCTGTAACAGGACGTCTAATTTCAAGCAGACCAAATGTAGAGGAAATTTGAAAAAGAATAAATTAAGAAAAAGGACTGAGGAGATAAGCAATGTATAGGAGTTTTCAGACTTAAATAGTATCTATTTAATAGGTCCATATAGTCAAAGCTATAGTCTTCCCAGGAATCATGTACAGATGTTAAGAGTTGGACCATAAAGAAGGCTGTGTGCCAAAGAAATGATGCTTTCCAACTGTGGTGCTGGAGAAGACTCTTGAGAGTCCCTTGAACAGCAAGGATATCAAACCAGTCATTCCTAAAAGAAATCAATCCTGAATATTCTTTGGAAGGACTGATGCTGAAACTGAAGCTTCAATACTCTGGCCACCTGAAATGAAGAACCGACCCATTGGAAAAGACCCAGATGGGGGGAAAGATTGAGGACAGGAGGAGAAGGGGAGAACAGATGATGAAATGATTGGATGGCATCACCAACTCAACGGACATAAGTTTGAGCAAACTCTGGGAGATAGTGAAGGACAGGGAAGCCTGGCATGCTGCAGTCCAGGTGTCTCGAAAAGAGTGGGACATCACCTAGCAACTGAATAACAAACAGCTATTTGCCTAAGAATATGCTTCCCAGGTGGTAAAGAACTGTCCTGCAAATGCAGGAGGCCACAGGAGATGGGTTTGATCCCTGGATTAGGAAGATCTCCAGGAGGAGGAAATTGCAACCTGATCCAGTATTCTTACTTGGGCTTCCCAGGTGGCTCAGTAGTAAAGGATCCACCTGCCAATGCAGGAGACATGAGACGCAGGTTCAATCCCTGGGTCAGGAAGATCCCCTGGAGGAGGAAGTGGCAACCCACTCTACTATTCTTGCCAGGATAATCTGCGGACAGAGGAGGCTGGCACTGTCCATAGGGTTGCAAAGAGTCAGAAACAACTGAGTATGGGCAGAAGCACTAAGAATATAGCTAATAACGAATTCAAAATCCAAAGATGTACAAGTGCCAAGCACTCAGCACTTCCAAAAAAGATAAAAGATAAACCTAAGAGCAGTATGAACACTGCTGCTCAGAAAGGGTCAAGCTTTGTTCTTCACCAAAAATTCAAAGTTTCCAAACAGAATGTGAAAGAGTAACAAGGGATTAGAAACTGACAAAAACGAATTTGCATGCTGTCCGCTGTGGACACTGACAACTCTGAAATAAATTTGTGGCTTTTGTTTCAACTGACACATGTAAATAAGCTTAGAAAGTGATGTTTAGGAAATACCAAGGAGGATGTACTGACAGCAATGAATCTACAAACAGAAATGCAGAAATGGTCTCCAAAGGCTTATTAAAAACTGCCTTGTAATAATAAGCTCTGAAGAGATGAGGAAGGGAGGAAAACAGAACCAAAATAATCCTGTTATTACAAAAAGAAAAAAAGTCAAAATTTGATTTGGCCAAAACGCCAAAACAGACCATCTTAAAAGGATTCCAGAATCTTATCACACTCTACTGGCAGGCCTATGACAGAACTCTTCCACAGACATGATTTTAGAGTCAGCTGCGTAGCAGAATCACCAGGGAGCTTCAGTTGTGTGTTTGTTTGACTGGTGGCTCTCCCTGAGGGACTCTTAGGCAGGTGGCCACGTATTGACAGAGTACAGGGTGTCTGGGGTACCCTGGGCAGTCATAATGCCATCTTTCTTGCCTGTAATAATATTAGTTACATGACAGAAATTCGGCAAAGAGGAAAGAGCACATTTATCATATTTTTGCCTGAAAAATACAATGGCAAATCTAAACTACCGACCTATAGAACTAAATCACTCTTGTCACTGACAACCCTAATCCTGTCTTTACAAGAGGCTAAAGGAGAAAGGGAGTGGAGGGAGCTCAGACAGTTATTACGACAGACTGTCTAAAAGGCATGTTTGGAAGGATACCCAACGACAATTGGTTTCGTTACCATTCCAGGTGGCACTAGTGGTCAAGAACCCATGTATCAGTGCAGAGAGACGTTAAGAGACTCAGGTTCAATTCCTGGGTTGGGAAAATCCCCTGAAGGAGGGCATGGTAACCCACTCCAATATTCTCGCCTGGAGAATCCCATGGACAGAGAAGCCTGGTAGGCTATAGTCCATACTATAGTAAAGAGTCGGACACAACTGAAGCGACGTAACACGCATGCACCATCAAGGCAGGCACGATATCACGTGCCTTATTTATCTCACCAGGCTATGATTCAGAGTTCTTGAAAGTCCTTTGAAACTAGTGAGATGTTACACTGATATATTTGTTCTCAGTTGTAATATAAATGTATGAAAATTTCTCCTACTTAAAAAAATTTTTAGTCCAGATAGAGGGCTAAGTAGACATTGCCATATGATATTGGATTGAGAAACTAATGTAAGAGGAAATACAAAAAAAAATTACCTTACCTTTTCTCAAAAAATTCAAAATAAAATTACCATGAAAGTGAAGGTGTTAGTCAGTCGGCCCGACTTTTTGCAACCCCATGGACTGTAACCCACCACCGTCTATGGGATTCTCCAGGCAAGAATACTGGAGTGGGTTGCCACGCCCTCCTCCAAAATTATCATATGATTCAGCAATTTCACTTCTGGGTGCAGACTCTAAAGAACTGCAAACAGGGACTCGAACAGATATTTGTATACCATGTTCACGAAAGCATTATTTACAATAATCAAAAGGTGGAAGTGACCTAAGTGATCATCTATGGAGGGATGGATGAACAATACGTGGTCTATACACAGAATGGAATGGTATTCAGACTTCAAAAGAAAGGAAATTTCTGATATATGCTAAGATCTTAAGGGAAAACTCAAACGAACTTTTTGGCCAACCCAATAACAACATGGATGAACGTGAAAGATACTCTGCTAAGTAAAATATGCCAGTCACAAAAGAATAGATACTGAGAGGTTCAATTTATTTGAGGCACCTAGAGTTGTCAAAATCATAGCGAAGAGAAGTAGAACGGTGCCTTGCCAGGAGCTGGGGGTGTAGGGGATGAGGGTGGGGAATGATGAGTAAGTGTTTAAAGGGTACAGAGTTTCAGCTTGGGAAGAAAATATTCTCCAAAATGGATAATAGCGATGGCTGCCCAACAATGTGAATGTACTTACTGTCACTGAACTCTACAATTGAAAGTTGTTAAAAAAAGTCAAAACACAAGACAAACTTACCTTACTTAATGGAGAGGGAGCACCAGATCTAAAAGGAAACCAAAAAGAATAAAAACTAAATAAACCTGAATACATTAGTAGAAGCATTTAAGTCTGATGCTTGGTCAAGCATTAACTTGTTTATATACAGACTTTTTTTTAGTGATGCATAAACTATTTTCTAAAAACAAGTTTTATCTGATATCTGCTTCTAATATTTTCCATCCACTTAATTCCTAGTGCTAAAAATTCTTAAATTCAAAATCTTTTTTTTGTATCTCTAGCAACTCAGTTAACTACTGGAGTTGATCTGTATTGCTTACATCCATCAAAAATAAACTGCTCAAGTTGCAATTTTAAAAAGTTTGCCCAAGAAGACCTGGGAAAAATAATGCTTTATAGATTTTTTTTTTCAAAACTATCTAGTTTGGTATTTTTAAAAGTTAGAAAACACATGAAGGTTAAAGTGCACTGGGATTCATTTAATCAAATTGTTATATATAAAAGGAACACTAGAATAAAAAGAAATCCCCACACACCCCATGCCTGATATGTGTCTCAGTTTTCATGTCCTAGAGTTTGTCTTTTTTTTCATGGCTGTAATGAAAACTATCTATGAGAAATGTTCTCGTTATCCTGTGAAAACTTGAGAGCTTGAAAAGAATGGTAACCTCAACGCTTGTTTCTATGGGAATGAGGGAAAATCAGGATGAAATACATTTCTTTTTTCAGTTAGATTACTGGTGGCACTGATTATTGTATATAATTTCCAGCAAAATGCTTCAGAAACAACTGCCTAAACAGCTTAGATTTTACTACCCTGAGTTGTCAGAAAATAAATTAGTAAGGAAACATGATGAAGGAAAAAAAAGAGATCTAAATAAGAAGACTATCATCAGGGTCTTAGAGGATAGTTTTGTATTTATTTACAGAGATAATAGCACATGTGGCAGGAGTAAAATAAAATTAGCAGAGATTTAGTAACTGGAGTTTGGTACAGTACCATGAATTCTTTGTTTTACTGAATATAGCAAGAGAAATTTAACAATCTTAGATGCATTTTAATACCTCTTATGTTCAACTTCACCTGCAAACACACGCCTGCCATTTCCTGTTTAGTTTTTACTGAAAATGAACATGAAAACAAGGGCTCACAGAGATCTCTGTGATATAATGTAGATAGAAGCCTAAGGGTAATGCTTGATTAGGCTATGTTTAGTTTGGCTGGTATCTTCAGTGTAAACATACCCCATGAAGAAAAGGATATATGTTTATGTATGCTGCTTATTAAGGGTCTACTGAAATAAATGGAATCACAGTATTCTCTGTATCTCAGAAACTTGGGAACCTACAAATCTAGTACTAAGGTAGAAAATTCCGTAATGAGTTTTTGGTTAATAATTTCTCCACTCCTACCATTTCTTCTCTTTAAATATGTGGAAAAGGAAAGGAGTTAGGTCTAAATAAAAACTCAAGAAAGTAATAGTCTTAACTCTGCAAAGCCAAAACAGAAACATAGAAGCCATCTGACATTGTCACTTTCTAAGAATGAGTTAATTGAAATTAATTTGTTTCTCTCTCAAGAACTTTTCACGAATCAATTCTTAGTAGTACTGACACAATGAGAAATATCAATGCAGAAAAGAGAACTGAGGATGAACAAGAACTTTTTGAACTATGGGTCCAAACTAATATATAAAAGTTTCTGACATATTCTGTGCTCTATAGCAAAATAAGGATATCGTAAAAATGATATAATTTCTCCACATACTATTAAAGAACATCATGCTCAAACCTAAGTACAAAATATCATCACTGGCACAAGAATCAGCTTGCCAAGTTCTTGCATGAATTCTATTACTAAATGACACTTGTAGTTACCCTGTGGAATAAGCAAAAATCTCCTACTGTCTGTCTCCTCCAATCATCCTTTTATTGCACTTTATCTTATTTGCCTGTCTTTCCCACTAGATGCCAAGTTTTTTGAAGGAAGCAAATCTATCTCATTGCTTTATATCAGATAAATATATTGCAGAATAAATTAGCCAAACATCTTAACAGTTATTTTGTTACGTAACTAAACTGTCAGGATGTACGATCTCTGTTTCCATGGACCAGATCCAGGTTTTGTCAAAATTTCCTCAAAAAGGTAGAAGCAGAGGTGTTCCCATTGGGGCCACTACTTTAAGAAGCATCATTCATCACTGATTAAAGTCTGAGGGCTCTGAGGTTCAAAAACGTAAATAACTTGCCCAAGCCTCATCATTCTTTAATGGTGGATTTCAGGCTCCGGCCCAAGTCTGTCTGTGAACGTTTCACATTCCAGCCTGTCCTGACGAAAAACACAGGGGAGCCCAGCACATTTGTTCCTCTCTTACATAATACACGAACTGCTTCTTTTTACCTCTTCGTTAGCTGATTTCCTACCCTACCACTGGCTGTTAACCCTTTATAAAAGAAAATGCTATAATCTTTAGATATAAAATATGACATTATTTAAAGCCTGGTACTTATTTTAATACTTATTTCAATTACTTCAGCTAGAGAAATTTAGTACACAGTGAATCATGTTGGGGAAAAATAAGGCATGAATGTAATTTAAGACAAGAAAGAATGACCTATAGTAATGTACCCTAAATCTTGTAGAACATTACAAACAAACCATGGGTTTTTATGATGAACACAGAAAATGCCAAGGTTTGCTACCAATGCATTAATGGTAAGTTATCAAAAGAAGACATTTTATCTCTTATTCATAACACTAATCCCTACACAGTTTTGGTCACAAATGCTAGCCAGAAAAATAGACAAAATGCATATGAGAAAAACCTGTCTCTTCCAAACAATTTTAATTACACTAAACTTGAGGTTTCTTGCACCCTCAACAGCTAGTAAATCCACATATAAAACAAAATCAAGTTTTCTCTTTTGTTCTGTGGAATTACCGAAACAGATAATGTACAAATGCATATCACACAGTATTGCAGAAAATTCCAAAAATGAGTTATCAGTGGATATAAGGCACTAAATATAAAAGGCCTACATATTTTTTGGCAGACATTTGAAAATGCTTCTTCTTAAGTATCTACTTAGAATATTTTATACTGCTCCTAGAAGACAAAGAAAACCTCTTTAATTAATTTTCTCTGTAACACTGTCTTTTGGCAGTTCAGCCATGAGCCATAGGGAAATCTTTTGTTTACTAAACAAGTGAAGAAGTCTTTGATTTCTAAAATCTAAGAGGAATAGCTGTACAGCCACCTAAAAGAGTTCATTATAGTCTTGATTTAACACCAAAATAAAGTAAAACCATTTATGCCAGTCACCTTGAGAGACAAATTTCAAAAGTATAATGGAAAAAACACAGATATGTAAAATGGACAGAAATCAGTTTTAAATGTTCTAAATACCAAATGTGGACTCTTAAGAGTGTTTTTTGCATTTTTAGTAATAACCAAATGCAAAAAAGTCACTCAGTATAGTACTCACCCTTCACTTAAGTTCCGAGGTAAGCACAAACATACAAAGAAATAAAGAGTTAACTACTATAGTTCATTTATTTTAAAAATAGGGAATAAGCAAAGACAAGTTCAGAGGTGGGCTTAGCCAATTCAGAAAAGAAATCTGACAAGCATAAAATGATTTTAAAGGAGAAAGGAAAATCATGCTCAAAGGTTAATTCAAAACAAAAGACCATTCAGTTTTTATTTTACTACTCTAAATGTCCATAGCGAAATAGCCCCAAAATAGTTTGTAGCAGCCACAAGAGGGCAGCTTGAGATCTGAAGTTAGGCTGATGAAACTCACTCTGGGAGATGGCTTTTCACACCAATGCTGCCCTGGCCGATTTAAGTAGGGAAAAGGGTAGACCTGTGCGGGGTGTGAGGACATGAGGGGGAAAGACGGCAGACAAGCCAGCTTATCCGCCTTGCGCCCATGCGCATCCTGCATTGCCCAGGGAGAGGCTCTCCACCGGCCAGAGGAGCAGGGACACTGCTCAGGCTTCCTGCGTCCTTCGGTTTAAATCCTAGGTAACTCAATCTGGCTTCCTAGACACCCTAACATGGTGTGGGGGAAGGGGCTGCAATGACCGGAAGTGGCCACCTTCTTTTGTGACTTAGCTCTCTCATGCCTTTTTAGTTGACGTCAGTCTACCCACAAAAGTACGATCATCCTTGGCCAACACTGAAGTGGGGACAGATCTGGGATAACAGTAGAACCCTGACAGAGCCCTTGAGAGGTCCTGCCATTCGTCACTCCAAACAGCTCTGCATCACTGCCTGAGAGAGTCCCACGTCACTGTTTATTATTGAAAATTTAAGACATGCAATAATTTTCATACTAACTTGTAATAGACAAATAACCCTTAGCTAATGAAACAACAAGCAAAAAAAGTGACTTTGAGACACAACAATCTAGATTCTAGGAGAATGCCCAGAGAGAAACAAGCAGAGAGAAGATGCATTTTAATAGCTGTACCACAGATAAAATCCATGGTCAGCCGACAGCCCTGCAATGAGCAGTTCATGGGTTGTCTCTGCCAATTTCTGCTGTCAATCTAAACAGAATCAACTTACAGCTGGGAACATCAACAAAAACAGATTTCACACTGGCTCTGTAGAGACAGCTACATCAAGTTTTTAGATGAAGATAATGAAGTACAAAATAGTCTCTGACCTTAGCAAACAGAAAATCCATTTAAACTACATAAGAGGGTGAAGGGAGGAGGAGAAGGGAAGTCATAACACAGGGCAGTGCATGATTAAGGAAGGCTTCATGAGATGGCCCTCCCGGGATGTATAAGATGCCCACACACAGAGACAGGGGGAGGCAGGCAAGGAAGATTAGCAGAATCACAGTCTAAGCAAGGTGGTAAAACAGAAAAGGATCAGGTCTTGTGAACAGACAAGTATGACCCTGGCTGGAGAGAACAAAAATGGAACCTGGACATTTTTGGCATGTGATCGGGAAAAATGTACATAAATCTAAGTGTCCAAATGCAAAGGTTGAAAATATACTAAAAGTGCACTTCTCGCTGCTCGACTGCTACTCTGTCTAGAAAAAGATTTCTGAGTCAAGTGTCAGCAGCATGCCATGCCGAAGGGTCCACGTGGGGAGAGCCTAGAGTGCAGAAAGCGATGCCAGAGGGCTTTGCTTTTTCCACAGTGGGGTTGGTAACATAACAGTGTGCAAAGGCTGCTTGGGAAATTGGGCTCATTCTTACTTGTGCCCATTGATGACAGCCTCAACTTTTAGACACAAGCAACTCTTTTTCTGAGGACTGTGAGTCCCTTCTGAGGGCAAATAAATAAGTCAGCAAGTTCAGCCAACACAGGTACAACCTACTAATCTGCTGCATTAGTCCGCAAACAGATCACCTATATACGGGGTCATGCTATCATAAGTTAACAGGAAGGGTGGGGGGTTTTGAGGGAACTGAGGAGAATTACAATAAAGCATACCATGAAACTGCAGTACCATGATAAATCTCATTGTATAAAGAACAACTCTAGTATTTTTCTGTCTTATTCAGAATATACAACTAATGCGTACTTGTTTCCAGGTTTCTTTCCTTCTAATGTATTTAGATGCTGTTCAAGGGTCTCCATAAGACTGCTGGGAGCCTACAATAAGAAAGAAGAAAATAAATGTCTGCACTGCTTTCTTTCAAAATAAACACACTGGAACATCACTGTAACTTTGACTAGCGGAGGTCTGTGTACCCCAGTACATATGGGAGATAATTTCATCCCAGGTGCTTTTGGTACTTAAGTATTTAAATTTCACACAATCTCAAAGAGGCCCATCTTACATATACATAATTTCACTGCATAACAAATAGTGTTACAGTGTGGTTTCAGTGTATAAATTACATCAGATAGACTTTTTTAAAGATATTATTTAAATGTAGTAAACAATTAAATCAAATTCACAATGTATTTCTGTAAGACCACAGTGAAAAAGTAAAGTTATTTACATCCAAATAAAAAATATAAGTGCCCAAATACAAACGTACAGATATATGAAAATACAGTAAAATCTCACTTATCCACACTCAACTTAAATAGTAGAGAAAGTCATTACTTTATTAAAAAAGGGAGAGTGAAAGTTGTGGGGGGAAATATAGTTTTAATAGTTGACCACAATTAAGATTTTCTTATTGTTGAGCTATTTATATACATAATATAAAAACTTTAGCAAATATTAATGTTATAATAAGACTACTACATTTTGACAAATTTAATACATATTTTCAACTCTTATTAAGAAGTACCTGAATGTTTGTTTTCATAATTTTTAGGCAATATAAAGTAATGGCATTTTACTGTATATTAAAAAAAGACATAATAGGTTCATGTAAATATTCTACCATATCTATTCCTCAACTATTAGAAATCTAATTTCACCTTTCTCGAAAAATCTTAACTCAAATTAGACTTTGACAGCAGTATAGGCATTCAAAGACTATCGTAACATTTATAGATAAATTAATTTTGATAACTGTTTTTTTAATTAATATAAAATTATTTTTGAAGCATTTTAAAGTAACTATGCTAAATGCTGAAATAGCTCACAGAATTCAAGGTGATTTATACAACTGTACATTTAATGTTGTACTTACAATGACAAATGAAAATTGAATTCTTATTGAAATATTTTAATTCTGGAAGTTCAGACATTTAATATTCATTTTCATTTTACTAACAGGCTCATAAGCTGTTTTAACAATAATGACTATTACATATGTAATTACATTGATTATTTCAAGTGCAAATTACTAAGTGAGCCAAACATAAATTTATAAATTAGTAAGTGAATAAAAATATTAAATTGACCAAAGTGCTGAAGGTAGGGTACAAAGAGAGAGCTAGCTCTATAAGCATTATATAAAAAGTTAATGTCTACAGAATAAATGATTATCAGAGGATATAATAAATTTTGAAAACTATAAAATTAGAATTTTTAAATACAGCTTAGGTAAAAGTGGGCCTAGCAAATTACAGTAAACTAAAACTAAGGGTACACTTCTAAGCTTTCAAAAATGAATTTTCAAGAGATAAAGGAAATTTTGCTCTACGGCAAAACTATAAACTACTAAGATGTGATCACTTAAACAGAATGTGTATTGTAACCTTGAAAAGAAGAAGACAGAAAAGGCTTCACAATATTTAGATGTAATCACACTTGATAACTTCGAAACTGCAGTATTGTCATAATTATAATCATTATAATGGTCATAATAATGGAACCTAGGAGGCCTGGGCATAGAACTTTAAAAGATTTAGGTCCTCTGAATATTAAATGCAATGTAAAAGAAATGTGATTCTGTGCTAAATCTGTTTAAAGAATGCTATTTATAGTTACAAAATAGAGAACACTACATTAAATTGACAACAAATTGATAACAAAAGAAGTAGTTTTTTCCTATATAAATAATTTCTTAATTATCTAAAACAAAAAATAAAAAACTAGGATGATAGTTTGCAGTTTCATTTTTTTAACTTCTTAATAATTTAAGAAAAAAATTAAAAACAAAGTAGTAGTTAAAAAATCACAATAGTTCAGACAAAACATAGGCTGTAAAACTGACTCTGAGGTGTCACTTTGCAATGCATTGCACATAAAATTAAGTTTGCAGCATTTTACCTTAGAGGTTCAAAAATGCTTTATTATTTATATCTCTTATTAGGACGTTTAAAATCTAACAGAAATAAACACAAATATTTTCAGAGGGGAAAAAAACTACTTTGATAAAAAAATTCATGAGTGCTGGAATGCTGGCCTTCTCAACTCCATCTATGGCACTGAGCACATCCCGCCATGCAACAGACAAAAATGAAAACTGTCTCAAATTTCCAAAGGGGCAAAATTTTGAGAATGCCTCTGCTGTTGTAAAAGGAACCTCAGAATAATTAGCAGTATCCTTAGTGGCTTATTTTAAATAATGCCGAAGTCAATAGACCAATCAGATGAAAATACCAACCCAAAGAATAAGAGGCAGCTTGTGAAAGCAAATAAATAACAGTGATATATCATGATTACTGATTCAGCGGTACAGTCTTTAAAAGGAGACTTTTCTTTACCGTAGTTTTCAGATCAACCAGAATTGCTGACATCAAAACCTAAGATGTTTTTCATAAATGTAGATATATTAAATTTGGAACATGCATGCACATACACCAAACAGGAAATAATATTTTGAAAATCCTTTTCTTGGAGCAAATTCATAGCTGATTTTGAAAGGAACCATCCATCTACAACTCAGATGCTTCAGATTCTAAAGCATCATTAAAACCAAATGAAAAAAAAAAAGCAACGAAAAGAGCACTCTAATTTTTGATCATTAGCTCTAAGAAACCATTGGAAAGGGTCGAGGAGAAATATTTCAGTTCTGCTATCACATTCACTTCTTATCCAGTACTGTACTTTTGAGTATTTAAAAATATTTTTCTTCAATATTTATAAATCATTTAAAGTGCTGTTATGATGCTATTATATACACAACTTAAGAAGGGCTACAGATGCCACACTGGTATTTATTGTGCATTTTCTAAGTTAAAAGATATCCATTCAATTTCTCTGTGTCATCTTGCTGCAAAAGGAATTCTAATCCTTTCTCAGTTAGGAACAGCCTTTTCCTACTGCCAGTCGATAGGGAGCCCTACTGGTCCCCATCTCCTCTTTAATCCTCTTCCTTGGTGGGTACTTTTGTTCATTGTCACGGCTAGATTCAATAGTCATGGCTGCCACAGAGAATGCTGGCAGAGAGCAGAATCTAATCTCAGAGATCTTCAGCCAGGTTGGCATTTCTGACCCCTTTCCAGATTAGTCCTGGTCTACCCCTATCTGAAGGACTAACCTTAGAACAGCTCACCTTTCAGCTTGGATCAGACCAGAATGTCACAATGGGTCTAAACCCCCCATCCAATGATGAGCCTCCAATAAGACCTATGGAGACTTCTAAATAAAAATTAGGGAGTGTGTTTAGTTTTGCTGCTAATGATCCCAACAAAACCACAATTAGGTTACTTGTTACGAAATATCAGAATCACACAATACTCTTGAATAGAGATTTAAATATTTGTTGGAGAAATGAAGTAGAGTATTTTTTTTAATAAGGAGTTAATTTTAAAATAAATGCTAATATTGAAGTTTATGTTACTCTTAAGGTCATAACAAAAGCAGAGGAGAGAGTGTTATCAGTGTCTAATGAATCTCTGCATCAGAACAGTTTTCTATTAATACCAGATCCAGAGCAAGATTTATCTTCTTTAAGGATGAGGGTGGGGCTCTGTTCCTCAAATTATGATAATACAGATATCATTAAATAAAATATTATGTCTCTAGACTTGAGAGATTATATAAATTATAATGAATATTACATATCATGAAAATTAAACCCAAGTTTATAAATCTTCTTTTAATAATTTTCTAATTTTAAAAACAAAAAGGTATTTAAATATTCTTCTAAACCTTTCTTTGTCTCCCTTCACACTCTGCCCAAACTAAGTGAGACAATTGAGGACCTATTTTCTTTTTACCTGCCAGCCTATTAAACAATAATACAGTTTACTTCTGTTCCATGGCAAGAACAGTCTATGTAGTTGAAATAAAGATAATTCAACAATTCTAAAAGCTAATCTCTGAGTTAAATATCCACCTTTTTTGGGGGGGGGGTTAACATATAATTTACCTGGGTTAGTTTTAAAAACTGCCATGAAAATGTTTATTATAATTAAATAATTTTAAATGAAAAAACACTGATTTTTTTGCTTTTTATTATAGTGGTACAAATTCATAAATCTTTATCTAATAAAGATATTTTAATAGTATTTTATGCACACTTAATCTTTAACCATAACCAAGATGATACCAATATCTTATTTAGGTATGTAACTGATTAAAGAACACTATCTTCTCATAGTAGCAAAAATACTTTATGCTATTGGAAGTATAAAATACTTCCATAATAGAGTATAAGATACTCTAATAGAAGGTGTTATCTCCCAAGTTTTATTGTTTTATCTTTATGTTTTGGCTATACCACACAGCATGTGGGATCTTAGTTCCCCAACCTGGGATCAAATCCACGACCCCTGCATTGGTAGTGTGAAGTCTTAACCACTGGACTGTCAGGGAAGTTTGCTATTGCCCAACTTTTAAATCAAAAAACACAATGCCCCCCCCCCCAAAAAAACCCCCACAATGCCCTCATGTTCTGAATTGTTTTTTGAGTTTTATTTATAAAGAATCCTTGGTATTTAATTGATATTTTAATACTGTAAATACAGAGATCATTACTTTGGGTTTCTCTGATTTTTAACAAAAATTTAAGGTTAACATTATTTAAATATGGAGACATTTTAAGGGGTAATAATAATAACTTTTTAAAAAATTTACAGACAGAAAACTCCTATATTCATTACTGATATACATGATGACAGTTCTATACTTTCTCCTATCATCTATCTTGAGTTAAAGAACATGTTTGGGATAGAAATTTACTATAACAGACCGACAAGCTGATTAAACAAAAACAGTTCCAGCCAATTAGGAGAAAAGTCCTACAATAACTCTGTGCATGTGTGAATGGTCTCAATTCTACATCAGAGGAGCGCTACACTGTACTCTCTAGACAGATAAAAGGATTCATAAGGAAGCACTACTATTCCTTTTGCTTTCTAGAAAGTCTCTAGAAAATCACTTATCTACCACTACTACTTTTTTAAAAAAAGGTTTTTTCATATATAGGCATTCCTCTCATTCATAGGGGAGAAAAAAATTAGTGTAGTAGAAATATGACATCAGTGTTCTCCTCATCTGTGCCCCTTCTCCATCCCTGGGACACATTGAAAGCTAGAAGAAGCAGAAAAACAGTTCAAATTGTTCTCATTACATGCCTACAAATAGTCATGTTTCATGGATAAAGCACCTTTTAAACATTATTCAAAGCTTCCTTTTGATTTAAGAATGAAAAAATGAGCTCAATAAGCATATTCAGCTGTCTTTTAAAAAGAAATGATTTTATAAGAGTAGGAAAATCTTCATATTATCTCTAGAAATATATTCAGTAGCTAGAAAAAATAAGTAAGTTAGAATGATTTCCAAGAAAGGTGATTGGTCTACATTCAAAATGCATCAAATGCTTACAAGACTCTGCTCAGTAAGACCACTTATGATAAACTATGGATTAATAATTTCATGCATACTAAGTTTTTCCCTTAGACAATCACTCACCTGAGTGAGGTCAGGAATGTCACCTTTATCAATGCCAACTTGCTGTGGATTAAAAAAAAAGTTACTTAACAGGATTTTAAAAATTAATTTCTTAGATCGCCTAGAGTATTAGTTAAAAGCAAAGCTCAATCTTGCTAAAAAATAGTTGCTATTATGTACATTAATCTCAGTCTGAATATGTGCTTTTTGTGTAGCTTTCCAATCAACAAAAGAGCAATGATTTTGGCAACAGAGTTAGAAATAACAAATGAACAGAATTTTGCTAGAACCCCAAAAAAAAATAACTTAAGAAACTGAAGTGTAAAAAATTTCCTCCATGGTTAATAGCAGCTAGAAATTTTTTTAAATGCTTAAACTAAATTTAAATGCCTGGTCAGTCCTCTGGACATGCAATACTCATTTAATTTTAATAACTCGTTCAGGGTATAGTGTCCAGGCTTCCTCATACAGAGAGAATCACCATGTTAGTTTCTTTTGTATCCTTCTGGAGTTTCTTTATGCATATACAAGGAAATAGGAAATATATAAATGCATTAATTATTTCCCACATTACTATACAATAACAGTATACCATATGCACTGGGATTATACTTTTCATTTGACAACGTTCTTAGAGCCCCATCCATATTAATATACAGAGTTTCCTCATTTTTTGAAGCAGCTTCCTTATCCTATAATTTATTTAACAAGTCACTTATTAATGAACATTTAAGTTGCTTCCCATCTCTTGCCATTGCAAGCAATTTTGCACCTGTGTGGATACATCTGTAGGGCGCATTTGTAGAAGTAGAATTACTAGATAAAAGCACATGTGAATTTTTAATCTTGGTAGATTGGGGAAGGAAGAGAAGGGAGGGAGGGATAGAAAAAGAAAGAGCTAGTAAGAATGCAAATATGGGAATAGATTCACTTTTTTAAGGTCAATCAATGAAGAGGGTATACAGGGGTTCACCATACAACTCTATCAACTCTTTTTATACATTTGAAAATTATTCAAAATAAAAAGTTGGGATAAAATACAAATCATAACTTCAATTCTCTCATGCTGTATAAATGAGGAAACTGAGGCTTACAGAAACAAAGTGGGTTATACCACGTATCTCTCTGAGAATCGAAGGGCTTTGTTAAGCTGATGGAAATGTAGAAGCACACACAGGAAGTGTAAGTGTCAGGCTTCTGCAAAGACAGCATGTCAAACTGGAGAGTGGAAAATCCACGTGAGTGACACATATGAGCTAACTTCTTCCTTTTGCCTTCTCTATATCTCCAGCAAGCTTTCTCAGCCTTGGCGGTATCAACATTTTGGGATGGTAATTCTTTGTTGGGAGCTGTCTGTGTCATTCTTAAACTCACATTCTTTCAAATTATGGAATTATAAATTAAGGCAACTTCACCCTTCCGTATATCAATATCTCTTGAGATGATCTATTAAAATACTAATATGAATGAAGTCAGCATGTCTGAAGTTAAAGCATTACGTGTGGGTAGACGCTCCCTTGTGTCCAACTCTTTGTGACTCCATGAACTGTAACCCGCCAGGTTCCTCTGTCAATGGAATTCTCCAGTCAAGAACACTAGAGTGGGTAGCTGTTCCCTTCTCCAGAGGATCTTCCCGACCCAGGGATTGAACCTGGGTCATCTGCATTGTAGGCAGATTTTTTACCGTTTGTGCCACCAGGGAAACCAAAAGCATTATAGATTCTTAATATTGGAATCATGTAGGCAAAAGGTGATGTGATTCTATTAAGTGGGTAACTTATTAAAGACACAGTTTAGGAATTCTTCCTTTATATTTCTATTTTTACCACCCCGAACACTCAACTAGGGGGATAGAGCTGAAGTGAGACTGTATTACAGAAATCTCATCACTTTCTGTCTGCAAGTATTCTGGGAGACATAACTCCTACGAGTTGGTATTTACCTTGGAATCACAAACTAAGAATAACTTAGTTCTATAAAAGGGAAGTGCGTTTAGCAGACATGCCTATTACCTGTTAAATAACCATTTTACAAAGTTTCAGCTGTCTGCTTTAGAAGCTTCAGAGTAAGAATTCAAAACATGGCAAGTTTTCTGTACTTCAAGCAATTCCTCTGCAAAATGTGGATACGGCCATAGGAACTATGGTATTTCTTTTAATATGATGGACAACTTAATGTTAACATTTGCCAAACAGCCTATAATAAAGTCATATTTCATAAACAACATTGTGGAAGTCTCCTACACATCCGTCAGACAAATGGTGTTAATGACAAGCTAGCTTACCGGAAGTCCATACATATGTACCCACACAATCACTTTTCGTAGAAAGAGAAGGGTTGTAACATTTGTTGAAAATTCTCTGTATTTAACATTCATAATCAAACCACTAAACATTGGTATTCAGTTAGTGTTTAAATTATGGACAATGTAATTTAAATATGAAAGAGAACACAGCCCCTTTCGATTAATATTTATTCTACTAAAAACAATTTTGTCAATTAGTATCCATTCTGGGCTTCCATGATAGCTCAGATGGTAAAGAATTTGCCTGCCATGCAGGAGCTGCAGGAGATTTGGGTTCGATATGTGGGTCAGGAAGATACCTGGAGGAGGGCATGCAACCCATTCTAGTATTTTTGCCAGAGAAATCCCATAGACAGAGGAGCGTGGTAGGCTACAGTGCATGGGACTGCAGAGTTGGGCATAACTGAGCAACTCATTTTTAGTTTTTTTTCATCCAATTTACAAAAAGTCTTAGTCATAAAGTCTGAATAAAATAAAAATACTTAAAACTCTCAATATGACCTCTAACTTCTGTATATCTCCTTCTCAGCAGCTTAAAATGGGTCTGAGATAACATGAAGTTATCAAGAGACACAAAATAAAATTTTACATGTAAGAATAGAATGAATTGATAATAAGCACCCCTTTTCTCATGGAGACCTTGATCCCAGCCTTTTCATGTTGATTAGAGAAATATATATCTCAAACTGTAAGATGTGCAATGCTTTATTTTTCTGATATACACAATATCAGATGAGAACACTGGAAAGAATGTATACCAGGAATTAATTGAACCGTGAAATAATCTTCTGCCCTGGATGCTTAGGTATCTTTTCACAGAAAAGAAGTAGGCAAATTTTACTAGATTATACTGATAATTATGGTTAAATCATGGGAAAATCATATAAAATACAAAAAACTTGTGTAGCAGCCAAAGTTTCAAGCAGTTCTATTCTTCTTAAAGGCCACCAACTTCAGTAAACCCATGGAAATAAACATGAATGCTTTAAAGCATTAATTTATACAGCTAGTCTTTACCTTTTGTTTTCCATATAATTTTTTTAAAAAATTCTGATTATAAACTGAACGGGTCTAGGCTCAAGAGATAGCATTCTGCAAGATTATTCTGACCTCAGAATTTGAATGTGACAATTATCCTTATGAATAAATGAAATTTGAAAAATAACACTGACTAGAGTACTTTTGAAATTACATGTATAAAATTTCTATTCTTGTGTTACAGCCTGAAAATAGTGAAAACAGCAAAAACATGGCATAAATGTCCCACGTCCACACCATTTTATTCTTTTGATGAGCTTCAGAACCCCTCTCACAAAGTTGAGGGATCAGCAATCGGTTAGCTGACATGCCAGGGATCCCATACATCATCCTGACAAAGGACTGTAGTAAAATGTCATAATCTCCACTATCAGTACGAGTTGATCATTGAATTTTGTAAAAGAAAACACCAATTTATGGATAACCCCAGGAAGAGGACTGTATAGCTACACAGTTACTGTGATTACTTATAAAGAGACATCCTTAAGAAACAATTTATAAACTTTATAAAATTAATTATACTTTGTTTCCTTTTTTTCCTTGTGTTTAAGTCATTTTGACAAAATAATAAAGTAAGAAAGGTCTGAGTTTATGGCTTGTCATTTACATACTGAGAACAATCGACAAACATTTTAAGGACTTTTTTCTAGGGTTCAATACAAAGGAATAACTTTCTTACAGTTAAGAACAGTCATTGGGTGGGATGGAGGGATGAAACACCTTGCAAAGCTGTGAGCGAGCTGAGCATCCATGAAACTTTTATTTGGACACAGAACGATCTTCTGATTGAAATGCAGAAGTATAGAGCACAGATCTGGGTGAGAACCTGGATGAGAGGACTTCTGTCCCTAATACATTTTGACTCTGTGGCAGAATGTCTTGCCAGACTATGAACTCTATTGTTTACCCCAGATATATGAGTTAATATTACTTACCTCTGCAACTTTGAGAAATTCAGACACGCGTGTCATCCTAGTTAGAAATCGTTTGTAGATTTCCAGAGCATCTTTACATTGTCCTTTCTTCATTTCAAAAAACTTTTCTAGGAGAGACAGATAAGCATTTCAAAAAGAGTATTGTATTCAATCTTCCTTTAAGCCTACACTGATACTATTACTTACAACTTAAAGTCTGAATTAAAACAACTGGCACTAAAACTTATGCTAAGTATGAAAACAAGGGAGGTCTCAGTAGTTCAAGAAAGGTATTATGTTCTAAAGTGTCTCACATGAAACAATTTAAATAATGAAAATACAGCTAAAGCAGAAGAATATATTCATTGTAACGGCAGATTTACTTCATGATCTGTATACCCTAGTACTCAGTTTTAGAAAATTGCCCCAAATTCTTGCTGATAACAATCTCAAAAGTTATGACTGCATCCTACAGCATCCTTATTTTCTTACTAGTTCATTATAAAGCAATAATCAATTTATTATAAGTAATCATCTATAAACTTCCCTGAATTAAAGAATTCTTTAAATTGTCTACATTCCATATAAATAACATTTGCTTTTACCAGTCATCAACTAATTCTTTAAAACATTATTCTTTTAGTTATAAAATAGTGGAGTTCAATATTTTTTAGTCTATAATCATATCCTCTTTCTCAATCTTTAACTTTCTAGAGAGAATTACAGAATCCTTTTGCTGCTCTCTTCTGCCTCTCTATGAGACTGGATCTTCTCCATACATGTTTTGAAGAAAACTAGCATGTTAATAGTGGTTTCCCTAGCCAATTATTCCTCCATTCATTCAGGCAAAAATTATTATTAGTACAGATAGAAACACAGTCAACTGATGTCTACAATAGCTCCGGGGCAACCTTAAATTGTAACTGATGGCTCAGTATCTTCATCATTTTATATTTGCACAAGATTAAACGTATGCTATTTTTATGCTTTCTCACATCTGAAAGTTCTGGATTTCATTCAGCATGTTATTTTACTACCTCAAAAGTATTTTTAATTTTCATAAGTTTAATAATATATAATTACACAAAGAACTAATTATCAAGGGTAGCTACTCATTACCTTCTGTTGACAGTCTTTTGGTAATTTTACTTTTTAACATATGCCCCTGTAGGGCATTCGAGAGAAGCAAAAAGATCAAGAAAACAAACACATACTGTTTTCTACTTGTTAAGATTTGAGAGGAAAGTGGGTCTTTTAAAAAATGACCAAATTTTAGGATACCTTCTTTATCCACCCTACCCTGTGTTCTAAACTGGAGACAAAATTACTTATGGTGCTATACAGGAACAAATCTTTCCAGTTTAAGCCTTTGAAAATTAGGATTTATTCTGTAAAACACACTTTTTCTCTTTTAAAATAATCTTCCCATAAACAATTTCTTCTAAGTGTCTAACTTACTTTTTGTTTTTAACTATAATCTGAGTTTATGTCTTTGAATTAGATCTTCAGCAATAACACAAAAAGAGAAATCAAGCTGAATAATCCAAATTTCCTCTTAGAACCAATGCACCAAAATTTTAAGCAATTTTTGTCTCCTCTGTATGCTTTTTAAATTGTTTATATTATTGTATTTTATTTTTCTTGGTAATTTAGGATTAAGGAACAAAAGAGATTCAATGATGATGGTTTTAGGTTATAATCTCATAAATGTTTCTGTAACAGTGGTAATGACATAGAAAGGCAACAGGTATTGATCAGTGCAAAGCTTAAGTCCTCTTATCCCCTTAGAAACCAGAGAAACTGACACTTTTAACAGAGGGGATGGGCCTAGAAATGCGTGTTTTTCCTTCATATTAAAGATAACACGTTGATTTTCAGTATTTGAAATGATCAAATACTGATATTTGTAACATGAATCTTTACAAAGTGCTAATAAAGTCCTTTGTCATATTAGTACTGACTTTCACAGAGACTGTCCTAGGAAAAGGATCTTTTTTTCTTTTTTTTTTTTTTTTTTTTGTTTAGGAAAAGGATCAGATGAAAAGGTATCTTATTCCAGTGAAACAGACTGAGACTTTGCATGTGGACTCTAATGATCATTAGTCAGTAAGGAAAGCATCTTCTTATTCGTAGGCCAGAGCGATAAAATGCTTGCAAGGATCCACACCACTGTAGATTCCAACTCTAGATACAGAGAATTGGTCATGAAGTCCTTGACTGAAACTCACCTGTAACATACAGTTAATTCCCAACACCATTTAGTAAACAAACAAAAACAGACCTGTCTCAAAACACTCAGGATACTGACTGTAGCTTTTATCTTCTAGAGTGTTACTTTTACAAGACCAAGTTGACAACAAGGCTGAACAAAGACCATTCAATGCCAGACTGTACAACTACCACTTTTGAGAACTCAGGTCTCTAACTTTAAAAGGTACAACTCTTCTTTTCTGCTCCTAATCACAGCCAAGAGACCATCTTTTCCTAATTAAATGAAAATATTTATTGAACTGTTATTATTTTAAGGAGAAAATATGTTTAGGACAATCTTTCAAAAAAGTCAACATACAGCTACGTGACATGGAAGGAAGGAACTGTTCAAGACAAGAGGAGAGAGTCATGTGACTTAATATCTTTAATCACTAAATCAATCATAAGGGCATTAAATCCAATGTTCCTGAAACAGAAGCGGGGATGAAAGTGGGGTACCCTGGGGAGAGAGGATGAGAATGAATCATTTCTGACTGGCATGGATTTTAGTAAACGGGCAACTCAAAGAGAGTTTCTAACTGAGGCTTCAGGTTTAAAAGACTAATTACTGTAACTAATTACAATTATTATAAACAAACAAGGAGGTTAAGGACAAATTTAACAGCTGTTTCAGAGACTTCCAAGTTTTAGGTAAGAACATAGTAGCTGGGACTTCCCTGGTGGTCCAGTGGTTAAGAATCTGCCTTGCAACACAGAGGACGAGGGTTCAATCCCAGGCCAGGGAACTAAGATCCCATATGCTATGACGCAACTAAGCCCATGTGCCATAACTACTGAGTTCGTGCACCACAACTAGAGAATCTGTGCCCCGCAGTGAAAGATCCTGTGTGCCACAACAAAGACCCGACACGGCCAAATTTTTTAAAAATTCCATAAAAAAGAACATGGTATCTAAATTTAAATGTCAACAAATCAGCAGACATGCAAAACTGAAGCTCAGGAGGAAGGGAAGAACTGAAAGCATAGATGTGAGACTCATCATAATGGAGATAAAAGCTTTCCAGTGAAGAGCATACAGAAAAAGCCAAATAGTACATGGCTGAAAATGAACTTCAGCAACAGCTCACATTTATGAGCCATAAAGAAGAGGAGTAAGATCAGCCAGCATAAGTGGCTGGCAAAAATCTTACTTGGCTTGCTGACAAACTCCCCCACCTGAAATAAAAGTGATGTGGTTTTGAACGGCAAGCCACAGGTAGGAATTTTTCCCCACAAAAGGCAAAACCTCCCAGGGCCCTGTATTCGACAGTCCACTCTTTTTCTATCCTCATGAGAAGCCAGGATGGCAAAATTCAGTTCTTCACATTAGACAGACTTCGGGGTGATCTGGAAGGGGAAACTGAGGCAGCAGCAGGCTTCCTATACCCATCCAGCTGTCTCTGACGGTAAGTGATGAGCTCCTGGGAGGGCAGACATCCTCCCCAGCACGCCACCGGCACCCTCCAGCTTCCTGGGCTTTGAGGGTAATGGCCACAGTCACAGCCACTGGCTTTGACTCCCTAAATCCCTGGATTGCAGCGTCCAGGGTCGCTTCTCCAGCTTTCCAGTTTGCAAGGCAGCCGAGGCGGCATCAGCACACCTTCAAGGAGGGCGTCAGAAGCAGCAGCTTCCCTAGGGCGCAGGAACTTATTACTTCAGAAGCATCTCCGGAGGCCAAGCCCAGAACCAGTTCCTGCAGGCTTCCAGCTATTACAAGAGGACCCAACCCCTTGTTTTGAATCCTCTTCTATTTAGAATACATAGCGTGGTTTCTGTTACTGGCATAAGAAACAATATTCAGGGCTGAACTGGCTTCAGAAATCAGACCCTCAAAAATAAAGTGGGGAGTCTGGGATCAGATATGCAACCTGACTGAATTTGAAGGCAGAGATGACCACCTGCAGCTAAAGGAGAAATGGATTCGTGGAATCCTTGCTGCAGAGGAGCAAAATAATTACTTAAATTATGGCCTGTGGTTTTCTGAAATGAGCACCTTAGAATGAAGCTTATCAGAACAAGCAGTGGCTGGGAGAGAACCATGATGAGAACGAGGCAGATGGAACTGTGGGGAGGGCGCCTGCTTCTGACTCCACCCGAGAGCTTAAAAAGGAAAATGACAACACAGGATTTAAAATGATTGGCTCAAGGCTCCAGTCAGACTATGGTACTCCATGCTGCCCTGCAATAATCTTATCCTTGCAGTCACAGGGCTATCATCGCTAAAGTCAGAGTCTAATCTTGTGAGTTGCTGAATTATAACATGTGTGGCTAAATTAAATTTCTAGCCTCAATGTGGTCTCCTTTGTGAACGTTAGGGCTCTTATTGAGAAAGAAAAGGACTTGGTAGATTCAAACCAAAATGAGCTACCTTTGCTGGAAAAAGTGTTTCCTTCTCAGTCTGAAGATGTTGGTCCTGCCTTGCTTGGAGATTCTATAATCACCCACCTTCCACATTCATGCTAAGGCACTTTAGTTGTGTCCAACTCTTTGTGACCCTATGGACTGTAGCCCATCAGGCTCCTCTGTCCATGGGATTCTCCAGGCAATAATATTGGAGTAGGCTGCCATTTCCTCCTCCAGGGGATCTTCCTGACCCAGGGATCAAACCTTCATCTGTCTCCTGCATTGGCAGTCAAGTTCTTTACCACCAGTGCCACCTGGGAAGCCCATCTGCCATGAGAGAATAAAAATTCTCCTTATGCCCCATCCCTCTACTTCTTACTCCTCTCCCCTTGCCAACTGCTTCAATTCAGAGAATTAGTTGTAGAATCCAGCAATCCAGCCTAACCTCGGGAGAAAAGTACAAAGTCTGCCTCAAAAGGAAAACACCATACGTGCAAAGTAGTGCAAGACTGTCCACGATCATGTTGGCAGTAGGGCTGCCAGAGAAGATACACAACCCTGAGTTAAATTTAAATTGTAAGAAAAATAATTTTTAACATAAGTAGCTCCCAGATATTCTAAGGGACTTACTTAAACTCAAAAACTTACTCATGTTGATCTGAAAACAAAGTGAACTAGATGTCTTGTAGTCTTTTTCCTCCTGAATTGGACAATCCTAATTGATATAAGTCTAGAGAAACCAAACAAATTCTAAAGGTTCTGAGCAGGAAAGAAGGACCACTATGTTCTCTTTTGTGTTGTCACTGATAATTCACCAAGGTGAGTGAACAGGCCAAAAATTACCGATTCAGAATGCTGGCCTGAGCATCCGTGAGGAGCTCCAACACAGTGGCTCCCAAATGGAAGTCCCGCAGATCAGCGGTAATAGTACTTCTCAAGCCCTTCCGAGACACACAGATTCTCAGGCCCTACCCTAGACCCGCTGAATTAGATGTGTGTGCATGCGTGCTCAGTCACGACCGACTCTGTGGCCCCATGGACTGTAGCCTGTCAGGTTCCTCTGTCCGACAGACTCTCCAGGCAAGAATACTGGAGTAGGCTTGTCATCTCCCTCTCCAGATCTACTGAATTACAAACTCTGGGTTCCAGTCCAGCAAACTCAATTTCAATAAGCCCTCCAGATATTCTTGAGTCAAAGCCTTGAAAGACAGCCCAAAGCATCTATTCCTCCTCGATGGCAAAGGGACATTTACCAGAGTGACTACACATGTGGAAAGGGATATGCCCAGTTTTCAGGGACACAGGCTCTAAGCCGATGCTATTCTCTAGGGATCCCAAAAACGTTGCTATTATTTTCTACCAATCTGAGTGGAGGCTTTCTGGGGATTAGGAGATTAAAAAAATTACAATCGGTGGATGCACAAAACTAACATTGGTTATTTTCCCAGTTTTCTGAATACGTAGATGGAACAGAAATACTCTGAACCTAGCAGAATCCTCACACCGGTTTCCTGATCTCTGCAAACCTACAGGGTAGCAATTCCATCATATTCCCAGTTAAACTTTCATATCTGGTTTGTGCAAAAGGTAAGTGGATTTTAGAGATGAACCACAGGTTACTGGAACCTTGATTAGGTGATGATTCTCACTTGCAGACATTCAGACGTGTTGTCCTTTCCAGCATAAAATCAGCACAGTTCCTGACATGGGATAAGCATCTATCAAACTAGCAAGTTCTTTTGTACGTAGTCCAGTAAGCATAGCCCATTAGAAATAGTTTGCTTTCATCTGGCAAGGATGTCAGTACATGCTCATTGTCTTAAAATTTTAAGTATATTAATCTCTCCGGCTATCCTAATGTCAATGGATACTATTTGACGACATCAGGCTGATTGTAGCTGGTGGGCAAGAATTTCATATATGCCAGGTGCCTTAATAAGTCACATGCAGGTCAAAGAGAAGGAGAGAGAGTCTACGGAAGACTAGGGATCTGCTACCTCGATGCATTTTCTGCAGGTCCAAAGGTCCCCTCCACAGGAAAGACACACTGCTTCACCTTGCACTTCCTATAACGAAAATGCAGGCGTTCTACCAAGTTTTTCTGTTTTGGAGGTAACACAGACAACACGTGTATCTGTCACAAACAGAGCGTCTGGTACAGTGTCACATGGAAGCAGGGCCCAGATCAAGGACGACTCTGCAACTGTTCCAACCTCGAGCCCCATGGGGCTTTAGATCCTGCAGATGGAAAGACACTCAGAGTGTCTGCAGCAGATCCAAATGCTGCAGGACGGCTCTGGCATACACCAGTAGGAAAATACAGTAGACACTTCTCGTGCTTTGAAGCAGGGCCATATCTTTCTTAGACAGTAACTAAACTCCTTTGGAAAAATTGCTCTTGGCTTGCTTCTAGAGACTGAGGGTTCTGACCTCAGAGAACACCAAGTGATCGTAAGTCAAGCAGTATCTAAAACACCAAATCATAAAGCTGAACAAGTGCGAGAATATAATCCATCACCAAATGGAGGTGGTAACATAAGAGATCAGCCTGGAGTAGCTCCTAAACACCCAGGTAAGGTTGTATGAACAGATGGCTCAACTCCCACTGCACCTACGTCTTCTGGATGGCTATTTCTCCCCATTCAGTGATGCCTATGGTCGCTGGGGAGTTTTCTATGACCAGTTAACAGAGAGAAAAGAGAAATCAAGCTTGACTTAGAGATATTTTCTCAAACTGGCACCAGCTGGAAGAGGTTTGCTGAACCATAACATCCCAGGAAGGGGTGACTTGTCAGTAGAAAGAAATCTTTTATTGGAGGCCAATCGTCAAGCAGTGTCTCTATGTCATTTTCACTTTATGTGGAAGGAAAGATGGTGAGACGAATGGAATTACATCAAAATAGGAGCATGTCATGGGTGGCTTCAGAGGTGGTTGTCAGTACAGTGGAAGTTATTCATCATTATGAGTCTTAATCCAAGAGACAAAGTCCAGAATCTGCTCCTTCAGGCAATCCAAAATTTTCTAAGCACCAAACCCCCCGTATGGAATCCCTTTCCGCTGAAAATACCTACAGTGCTTTCCATTCCCTGCACTTAACCTTGATGTAAGAACACACAGAGAAGTGTGACCTGAGTTATGTCTTTAGATTTTTTATGAAGTCTGCGGTATCTAAATCTCTGCATTCTGATACCGTCTCTCTTCATAGACACCATTCAGTAATTCTACCTACCAAGTAAATTAATCACTCCATCGTTGTAACAAGCAAAAAGTTTGATAAGGTCTTTGAAAAGAAGCATAAATGCAGCATTTATGACCCCATTTGTTAGTTCATTTGGATGCACCTAGAAAAAGATGAAAATTTCATCTGTTAACTGCAAGTCATCAAATGACAATTTTTCTCAGAGTGTGTTAAAAAGTCTCAAATTATTACCAAGAAATTGACTCATATTCAACAGATGCTATATAACTCTTTTAGTAATCTTACTAATATATAAAAAAAGGATTGCCAATTGTTTCCTTCAATTTAAGTCAATGAAGTTGGCCTATCAAGTATAAGAAAAATACACATTTTATTTAATTAATGATCCACAGATAAATCAAACCCAACTTCTGAACACTTGTCCTCTTGCTGCTTTCACTATGTCATAGTGCATTCTTTCCCTCCCCATATGTAGTGGTCTCTTTGGAAGGGTTCAGACACCAGGGGCCTGCAGTGGCTCAGAGAGGAAGCCTAGCATAGGGAATAGATACCTCAGCCAACTACCCCTACAATAATTCTTGAGACTCATAGCATTTACCCACCACCCACCAAATACTCTAATCACCAGCACAAAGAAGAATAATTTCTCCCCATTTCCTAATCCTTGCTCTGCTCTTTCTCATTCTATGACTTCTTTTCTCTTTTAATTAAAATAATACCAACATTAAAGGTAAGGAAAGCAAAGAAAAATGAATGAATAAAGACAAAAAGTTAAGGCAAGTAGTTCCATATATAGCTAACCGAACTCCTTACTGTAAAATCTTTCATAAGACAGTAACATGGTTTGCTGCTTTATCTGAAATTTCACGGGAGTTGGGTGCTGTGACTAGGACTTGGTGATAGACTAACCCATATAATCTTAACAGAGATTTCAAGTAATAGTATTTGAGGAAAATCTTTGTTTTAGTCAACCACCAAAATGGAGGAAAGTTAACAATGTGAGTTATAAATCTCCCTACATGTCAGAATGTTTTATTTTCATGGATCAGATATATTTCTTTAATTGAACTTTTTATTTAGAAATTACTGCACGTCCACATGTAATTATAAAAAAAAAAGAGATTCCACATACTATTTACAAAATTATAGTACAACCTCACAATCAGGATATGGATACTGATACAATATACCAATCTTATTCAGATTTCTCCAATTTTACTTGCTGCAAATGTGTTTAGTTCTATATAATCTTACCACATGTATAAACTGGTATAACTGGTATAACTGGTGTAGTTATACCAGAGTCATGACACAGGTATGGTTTTAAGAAACAAGTCATGTTGGTATCATCCAAAAGAAGGACCATGACAAAAGAAAAATAATTCTCTTCTGCAGATGGTGTCATACAAGCAGACTGTATGAAATGGTTTTTAATAGCAGGCTAGGGTATTTATTTGGACGTCCCTTCTGCAGCCACTTGATCCTGTCAAACACAACAGGAGGCCACCATCCTGCTCTGAACATAAGGATCCAAGAAGGCACTGCTTGTGGTTTTCCATGACTGAAGTTATTTAACACCTGTAAACTGCTCTGACAATCTGGGCAACCAAAATTATCTCCACTGCACTGACAGCCTAAACTAAGTGTTCATCCAGTTCACTGACATGAAAAAGAAAGTGTTAGTCGCTTAGTCATGTCCAACTTTTTGCAACCCCAGGGATTGTATCTCTGTCCATGGAATTCTGCAGGCAAGAATACTGGAGTGGGTTGCCATTGCCTTCTCCCGGGGATCTTCCCAACCCAGGGATCGAACCCAGGTTTCCCGCATGGCAGACAGATTCTTAACCAGCTGAGCCACCAGGGAAGCCCAAGAATACTGGAGTGGGTAGCCTATCCCTTCTCCAGGGAAATCTTCCTGACCCAGGAATTGAACCAGGGTCTCCTGCATTGCATGTGGATTCTTTATCAACTGAGCTACCAGGGAAGCCCCTCACTGACATGAGGGGAATCTAAATCTACTTCCTGAGAAAGTTCTTTATCTGCAGCCCACTTTCCAATAAAAGGCAACATAACTGTGTAAGATGCATTTTCTGGTGAGATACGCACATCAAATTCCAGCAGTGCATCGATTTGTCCCTGCAGTATGGGCATGCTCTTCAGCAGCTTCTCGGGAGCCATTGTCCTCATGACACCATCAGCCCTACAATTAATAAAAAAAGGAAAGGTAAAACTTACTTACATGTGGAAAACTTGAGACCACGCACATTATTCTAAGCCATTTTCCTCCTGTGCTTAGTCACTCAGTCGTGTCCAACTCTTTGCGACCCCACGGACTACAGCCCCTCAGGCTCCTCTGTCCATGGGATTCTCCAGGCAAGAAGACTGGAGTGGGTTGCCGTTTCCTCCTCCAGGGGATCCCAACCCAGGGATCAAACCCAGGTCTCCCACGCTGCAGGCAGATTCATTACCATCTGAGACCTGTAGGTTGATTTGGAGATATGAAGAGGCCGTGTTGGTTCTCCTCTCTACACTCACAATCCTCAATGACACAGGCAATGCTTTCTACGTGCTGCCCTCAGTGTGGTCTGGATGAAAGAGGCCAATTGAATTTATGAATGGACTTTTCTAAGTCTACAAAAGAAATATTAATACTAGTATTAACACTCTAGGTCCCCTAAGCCCCAGCTTGTTTGTTTTTGAGAGAGAGATAAAACATGTCTTGGAAGACTTCAAAACCTGAAGGACTAGGAGCAGAATTTATACTATTACCCATCACATGATGAAAAGGCCATTCTGATTTGCAGTTTGGTCAAAAAGAGCTGAGAGTAAATAACCAGCTGAAGAGAATGAGACTGCATGGAGCACTGCAGGGAGCATTGCAGGGAGCACTCACCGCAGGCCTCCTAAGGAGCCCCTGTATCCAAATAGTCAAGAAGCAACAGGACTGAAACCGCGGACGAAAATGCCCAAGTGATGTGAACAGGCTGATAATGGCAGCTTTTGGGGTCTCTCCCACTCCTGGGGCAGGGAATGCATCTGCAAGTGCCCTTATGTGCCTATCAGGGTGCAGAAGTTTCTAAGAAGGCTGTGGTCCTACTCTGGAGAGGTCATGATCGAGCTAGAACATCAGCTAAGGCTGCCCACAGTCACATAAGAAGTCAGAGGAAGGTATATGAACCAGAATCATCTCTAATAGAAGGGGACAAAGCCAAAATCTTAATTTTATAAAATGTTCACCCACAAGAAACTAATCTATTTTGAACAGGCAATATTAATTTTTCAGCTAAGTTTAGGTCAGCTATCAGAAAATAAGAGCTATATCTTTTGGGGGTGATTCTAGAGACTAAAATATTAAATTTTCTATAATATGTTGCCATTATTTCAAATTAGGAATGGATACAGGATCTGCAGAGGAAGAGATGGTTAGATAGCATCATCAACTCAATGGACATGAATCTGAGCAAACTCCGGGAGATACCGGAGGACAGAGGAGCTTGGCACGCTACAGTCCATGAGGTCACAAAGAGTCAGACACGACTTAGTGACTGAACAACAAGATTTGTACAGATTTATGGTTGAACACTTCTGATTACATTCAAATAAGTATTTAGAGGAAAATAAATGGTAATTATAAATTAAACATGCAAATGTTTCTGTATCAGTGAGATTTTCCTAACCAGTGGTTAGTATTATCAGTTCAATTATGGTGTGTTTGTATGTGTGCTTCTGTATGTGCACGTATAATAGTATGGGCTTCCCTGGTCGCTCAGTAGTGAATAATCTGCCTGCCAGTGCAGGAGACACAGGTTTGGTCCCTGGGTCAGAAAGATCCCCTGGAGGAGGAAAGTGGCAAACCACTCCAGTATTCCTGCTTGGGAAATCGCATGGACAGAGAGGACTGCTGGGCTACATCTACGGGGTTGCAAAAGAGTGGGACAAGGCTTAGCAGCTCAACAGCAACCACAGTGTGTAACAGTAGAACATATTAGCTGTCAAAAACAGACCTCCATGCACACACACAGTTCAGTGTCACCTCAACAAAACACACTGAAATAATTATTGTCAGCTACAGCCACATTCTTTTAAATGAAACTTGTTTAAATTCTCTCCATTTAAAATTATTTAAAAGTATTTAAGTATTCAAGAATTTTGAGTTGATTTTAACAAAATAAACTGTCGTACCATGTCAACTTTGAGCAGCAAATCAGATTTTCTGCATGAAAATAAAAGCACAGTAACATTGCAACCTCAAGGCTAACTTTCATAATATTACTAGTTGAGTTTCTCTTTTTTTTTTTAGGTGACTGTAAACTGGGCCTCCATGACCAAAATTAGTTGGTATTTAACTTAGTTAAGATAAATCAAGTATGTCTCAAAGACTTATTCTGCTCAAACAAATATGAGGGAAAAAAAAAAAAACATACCCTTTCTTCACTCTGGCAAAATCAAATGCCATCTGTCTGTAAGAGAAAGCCTTTTCATTCAAATATCTACTATAGCGCCTTATGAAGGTAGACATGTCATAACCTGGAGGAAGGACAGGAAATAAGACTAATTAATAAAATATGTTCAACTGTGCTTTGCTTAGTTCAAATTTTTTTAAACTCCTCAAATGTAAACAATTCTAAGATGAGGCGAATGAGTACCAGAAAGGCCTCATTTAAAATCCTACTTCAGGCAAAAATACTTTTGGCATGAGACATTCCAAGACTATTCCATTTGGTTATGCTACCATCTTTGCACAGAATGTCTTTTCTGATTTTTCCTTGCATTTTGGTTCACTATTTCAGACTTAATACATGTAGTTATCTGAGAACTATTCATGCTTGGTGTACTTGCCTATATAGACAAACAGAAAATACGATGAATGAACACGTGATTGTAGTACAAATCCTATTATTTTACAAAAACATTTAAAACTGAGTACTTTTAAGTTGGGAATGTATTTTTAACTTCACTGCCTCCTATACCTTCATAAACAAACAACTGTGGGTCTAGCATACCCACTGTTATTTTTTAAGGTTATATACTGAAAGACAAAAAATAAAATGAATATATAATTCATATGCTGAGTTGCCTAACAATTAAATATTTTAAAGCTACTATAAAGTAACTATATAGCTACATTTATATATACATTTATATTTTATCCAGTGGAGCTATCAGTTACAGTGATTTTCAATGAATTATTTTGAATTAATAATTTAAAAAATCAAAAGATTCTGTTTCAAAAACATTAGCAAGAAAATTAAAAAACATAATATTCTTACCATGGGATCCACTTTTGTCCAAAAAATTGCTGAGATTGAAGAGTGTATTTCTAGAAGCCAAATACTGAATAAATCTCTGAAAAACAAAAATCAGAATCAAATATCAGTATTCTCAAAGCATTAATTTCAACAATTTCTGATATTAAATGGCATTTTTAGGGAATATCTAAAAATATGCATTCTCATTGTGATTTTTTTTTTCCACTCAGTATAGTTCCTAGTCTCCCGGTTTTCTCTAATGGGGAATAAAAACTGAATCATACTCACTAAATCAGAATTACATTTTATGATCTTTCATTTCTGTGTATAACAGAAACATTTGAATTTAATAGGATTCAGTAGGCATCCCATATAAAATGGCTAATTTTTAGTTTGTCAGTATTTTCCAAAATGAAACAGTTATGTAAATAATTTTCACACAGAGGCTCATAGGAATACTTTCAATGGGAAAAACAATTTTGCTGTTCCTTTCTCCTAAGATTTTTGTCCATTAATATGTTTACATGGTATATACATATTTAACACGTGTCTAACAACATTTTTCTGAAAAAGAGCTAAACAGAATAGTAAAACTGTACTCCAGATGACTTTTCTATATACTTCCTCTTATTTTTCTAATTAGTAAAAGTGTAAAGGGACTTAGGCTTATCAGTCTCCCTCCCCTGCCAAAAAAAGAAAATGTGGGTTTATGAGTTTTACCTCATTTCCATGCACCATGAGATGATGTGTAGTGACTAAAGCTTTAAATACAACCACCCAGCTACTGTTCGTTGCCCGCTCAAAGAGCGTGTCTGCCATCTGAGGAATATTAACATTGGTCTCATTGGTAGCCTGGATCAAATCTATGAGAACAGAAGATTTCAGTCAATAACACAAATGATTGTGTAAAAAAAAAATCAATTTCAAATTTTAAACATTTAAACCTGTTTACAAAAGCATGAGTCCAAAATTGCATTGATAACAGCTAAACAAATGTTCAAAAATTGTATGCAATATTTTCACACATGGACACATATTAATAAATACATTTACCCAATGTATTTAATTTTTCTTGGGCTTTTTTTTTTTTTTTTCTATTGAATTATCTTCTGTATCCTCTTCTGAATTTAATCCATTTTCTGGCCCCAGTGTCATCTTTCAGAAATAGCAAACTCCAGGAATGCTAAGCTTCATGTTAATCTTTTTTGTTACCAGTTCTAGAACAATGTCTCAAACAAGTACACCATCTGAAGGCAATAGCATATTTTTTTGAAACAGTATATCAAAAAGCCTACTTCAAATGGATTTTAGTTTTGATGGGTGCTAATGAACACACTTGTCATGTAAGTGGCAGAGGACAGTAAACACTAAAAGAGGGAAGAATTCCTCTAAACCCATCTAAAGCTTTTACAGACCATCATACAGGTATTAAACTACTATGATTTGACCTGAGTTTATAAGAGAGCAAATCTTTGTAACACATTCACTGTCCACATCTACAAATTAGCTGTGATTTTTTTACCTCAGGGGAAAAAAAACGTCTACAGCCCCAAAAGAGGCTGGCCAGAATCCAGAAAATAGAGCACTGTCAAAAAGTTATCTGAGGCAACCAAAGATTATGTACTAAGGGACAGAATCCAAGCCACCCTGGGGGCAGTGTGGCCTTAAGACTACTGCAACAGCACAAGGTAACCTCTTCAGCAAAACAAAACTGCACGAATTCTATCAGAGGTCATCTCCACCCTACAGAGGACCATATGTGATACCCAGGGCCTGGGATACTCCATGCAGCAAACACCAACAACAAACCCACCCTGTTCCTCACTTAAAATCCACACTTAGTACTCATTAAGTTTCACATTTGTTTTATGCATCTATTTTACAAAAAAATAAACTGTTAAAAATTGACACTCCATCACTGAAATAGCTCTAAGATTAAAGGATATCAATCATTGATATGAATTATAAATGGGCCAAATCAGATTTCTTTCCTACTTTATATTTATTTTAAACGTCTAGTCCCTGAACAGCCATCCCATAATGTCTCCTTTTATTGGAATTCTACTCATTCTTCAGGAAATCTTTCCTGGTCCTATTTGAATTTAGTCACGTGTTCCTTGCTTAAAAACCTGAGGCATTTTATTCTTAGTGCCTAAAAGTTGGTGGGCTACTGTCCATGGTGTTGCAAGGAGTCGGACACAACTGAACACACACACACACACACACACACACACATCCACATCAGATGAGTGTCTGTCATAAGTTCCTATAGTTCCTGGAGGATGGAAACAATCATACCAATGTCTGTTTCCTGGCAGGGCTTTGGAGAACACAGCACGCAGTAAACATGTGTTGAACAAAATGTGTAATAACCAAAATACTTTCCCCCAAATCTAAATAAACAGTTCTTTGAAAAAGACAAATTGCTATACTCTAACATGATTTTCCAAGATTATATCATAGAACTGCTTTATACCTGAAACTCATTATCAGCTACAAGCTCTTCTATTCCTTTATTTATTAAACTGGTGATGTGGAAATGTACTGCTGATCAGAGAAGATGAATACAAGCTCAGATAATAAAGAAGTCCCTGGAAGAATACAGAGATGCAGAATGACAGAGCAGGAAAGAGCCGAGGTCCAGAGCCCAGCTCAGCAACCATTTAGCTGTGCAACTTCAGAGAAATCACTTAATATACCTGTGGTTTTGTTCCTTAACTTTAAAATGGCGGTAATAATTACTACCTTTCAGAGTTATTACAGGGCTTCCCTGGGGGCTCAGCAGTAAAAACTCAGCCTGCAATGCAGGAGTTGCAGGAGACTTGGGTTTGATCTCTGAGTTGGGAAGATCCCCTGGAAGAGGGCATGGCAACTCACTCCAGTATTCCTAGTTGGAAAATCACACGGACAGAGGAACCTGGCCAGCTACAGTCCACAGGGTCGTAAAGAGTCATACAGGACATGACTGAAGCGACTGAGCACGGGGTTATTACAGAGATTGCAAACGGTCTGAAGAAAGTAGGAACCCAACGTAAATGCTTGTACATGCTGTGATCCACACACTGGGCTGAGAATACGGTGGGGCATTAGCAAAGATGCCATGGAAAGCAAAGAGTTGAGTGGGACCCTAAAGTCAGCTGTGATGTGGGAGAGGAGTGAGGACATTTTAAGCAAATGTGCAAAGAGTAGAGCTGTAAAAAAATGATGAATGTGACAGAGCACTGGGTTTGAGTCTAGAGGGATGAGATGGGGTGGGAGGAAGGTTCAAGAGCGGGGACATATGTATACCTATGGCTGATTCAAGCTGAAGTATGGCAGAAACTAACCCAACGTTGTAAAGCAATTATTCCCCAATTAAAAATAAATAAGAGGCGCCATCTCACACCAGTCAGAATGGCTGCGATCAAAAAGTCTGCAAAAAATAAATGGTGGAGAGAGTGTGGAGAAAAGGGAACCCTCTTACACTGTTGGTGGGAATGCAAACTAGTACAGCTAGTATGGAGAACAGTGTGGAGATTCTTCAAAAAACTGGAAACAGAATTGCCATACGACCCAGCGATTCCACTGCTGGACATACACACCAAGGAAACCAGATCTGAAAGAGACACATGTACCCCAATGTTCACCGCAGCACTGTTTACAATAGCCAGGACATGGAAGCAACCTAGATGTCCATTGGTGGATGACTAGATAAGACGTTGTGGTACATATACACAATGGAATATTACTCAGTTATTAAAAAGAACGCACTTGAGTCAGTTCTAATGAGGTGGATGAAACTGGAGCCTATTATACAGAGTGAAGTAACTCAGAAAGAAAAACACCAATACAGTATACTAATGCACATATATGGAATTTAGAAAGATGATAATGATGACCCTATATGTGAGACAGCAGAAGAGACACAGATATAAACAGACTTTTGGACTCTGTGGGAGAAGGTGAAGGCGGGATGATTTGAGAGAATAGCATTGAAACATGTATATTACCATATGTGAAATACATGACCAGTCCAAGTTCGATGCGTGAGACAGGGCACCCGAAACTGGTGCACTGGGACAACCCAGAGGGATGGGATGGGGAGGGAAGTGGGGGGGGGGGGTGTCGGGATGGGGGATGCATGTACTCCTATGGCTGATTCCTGTCGACGTATGGCAAAAACCACCACAATATTGTAAAGTAATTAGCCTCCAATTAAAATAAATAAATAAATTTTTAAAATAAATAAAATTTTAAAAAATGAGAGCCTCCTAGGAGAACTGTGGCGGTTTGGGGCTGTGTATATGTGGACAGATGGAGGGGAGAGCTTTACTAAAGAGCCAAGGAAAGGCCAGTGAGAGCTCTCACACCTCACATTAAAGAGTTTCAACTTTAACCTATGGAGCAAGGGGAACCCCTGGGAGTATTTCAGCAGAAAAGTACCAGTAGAACTCTTCTTTTACAGGCACCCACATGACTTGGCTGACTACTAAATAATACCTGCAAGGTAAGAAGAAATACAAGATAAGAAATAATTACCTTTGTCTGGAAAGATACAACAGAGACAAGGGCAGGTCAGAAAGCCCAGCTGAGAGCCAGGGAGAAGATGAACCTGAACTCGTGAAAAGGCAGTGGAGACAGAGAGAAATGATGACAGTAGCAGAAAAGTGTTTAGGAGGTAAAGCTGATGGGGATTTGCGAGTGAGCACTCAGATATTGTAAGTAAAAGGAAAAGGAATCTTAAATTTAATTACAGATTTCTAGTTTAGGGCCCAATGAATGCTTTTTTACTGACACAGGAGGAAAGCTGGTTCCAAAGGAGATATAAACTATTTTTGACATGATATATATGAAGTAGCTGTTGGAACTCAAGTTGAGATGTCTGACAGGGGACTGGAAATAAGTGAAATGTTAGTCGCTCAGTTTTTGCGACCCCCACAGGCTGGGGCTTGCCAGGCTCTTCTGTCCATGGGATTCTTCAGGCAAGAGTACTGGAGTGGGTTGCCACTTCTTTCTCCAGGGGATCTACCTGACCCAGGGATCAAAATGGGGTCCCCAGTATTGCAGGCAGACTGTTTACCATCTGAGCCACCAGTGAAGCTCAGAGGACTGGAAGCTGGTTCTAAAGCTCAGGAGAAACACAAGGCCTAGACACAACTTTGGGAATCACCAGCAACAACAAACAACAGTTAGAGCCAGACATGGAACAACAGACTGGTTCCAAATTGGGAAAGGGGTCCATCAAGACTGCATATTGTCACTCTGCTTATTTAACTTATATACAGAGTACATTATGTGAAATGTTGGGCTGGATGAAGCACAAGCTGGAATCAAGATTGCAGAGAGAAATATCAATAACCTCAGATGTGCAGATGATTGACACCATCCTAATGGCAGAAAGTAAAGAGGAATTAAAGAGCCTCTTGATAAGAGTGAAAGAGGAGAGTGAAAAATATGGCTTAAAACTCAATATTCAAAAAACTAAGATCATGGCATCTGGTCCCATCACTTCATGGCAAACAGATGGGGAAAAATGGAAACAGTGACAGAGTTTTTATTTTCTTGGACTCCAAAATCACTGTGGGCGGTGACTGCAGCCACGAAATTAAAAAAACACTGGCTCCTTGGAAGAAAAGTTGTGACAAACCTAGACAGCATATTAAAAAACAGAGACATTACTTTGTCAACAAAGGTCTGTATAGTCAAAGCTATAGTTTTTCCAGTAGTCATGTACAGATGTGAGAGTTGAACCATAAAGAAGGCTGAGCATGGGTGAACTGATGCTTTCAAACTGTGGTACTGAAGAAGACTCTTGGAAGTCCCTTGGACAGCAAGGACATCAAACCAGTCAATCCTAAAGGAAATCAACCCTGACTATTCATTGGAAAGACTGATGCTGAAGCTGAAGTTCCAATACCTTGGCCACCTGATACAAAGAGCCGACTCACTGGAAAAGACCCTGATGCTGGGACAGATTGAGGGCAGGAGAAGGGGGCAACAGAGGATGAGATGGTTGGACGGCATCATTGACACAACAGACATGCATTTGAGCAAACTCCTAGAGATAATGAAGGACAGGGAAGCCTGGCGTGCTGCAGTACATGGGCTCACAAAGAGTTGGACATGGCTGACCGACTGAATAACAACAGCAATGATACAGGAGATGAGATCATGCATGCAGAGGAGATAACCCATGGATCATACACAGAACAGTGAAAAGTATCTGTTATAAATAAGGAAATAAGAAGCAAAATTAAGAAAGACCAATATTTAGGAGGGCTTCCCTGGTAGCTCAGGTGATAAAGAATCCGCCTGCAAGGCAAGAGACCCAGGTTTGATCCCTGGGTCAGGAAGATCCCCTGGAGAAGAGAACAGCAACCTACTCCAGTATCCTTGCCTGGAGAATTCCATGGACAGACCACGGGGTTGCAAAGAGTCAGACACAACTGAGCGACTATCGCTAATATTTAAGAGATGACTGGAAAACAACTGAATGAAACAGCAGCCAGAATGGTAGACAGAAGCCTAGGAAAATTAAATTTTGGAGCCAATTAAGAAGCAAGTTCCAAATATCTCAAGTAGCAATTAGGGATACCTGGTATCAAACACTACCGAAAGTCTGAGTAACTAGAACCCTAAGAATAGAAGGTGTGACTAGGAGACTGCTACCATGTAAAGGAAATAAATAAAGCCCAAGCACAGACTGAATGTGATATTTAAAGCTAGGAGATGAGACCAAGAAAGAAAAGTCAAAAAGAGCTGAGTTTGAAAAGACAGTAGAGGTATTTTATGGGATCTTCTTCAGGAAGGATAAGGTCTAGAACCCAGGGCTCAGATGTTGGGATTAGCCTCAGAGAGGGTTACACAATGAAGAGAGGTAAAGATGGGTGCTCTTGAGTGGAGACAGGAGAAGGATGACAGAAAGAAGGCCACTGAGAAGTTCCTAGTGAAGAAGTAAGTTATTAATTTTATAAAATCATAATTTTAGTATACTCATCTTTGTAATACTCTATGTCGGGATTGGCAAACTACAGCTCGCTGGGCAAACCAGGTCTGCTTGCTGGTTTTTGTTTTGTTTTCAAATCATCCTTTATTTACTGCTTTTTCATGCTGCTTTATTTTTTTATATTTTTCATTTATTTTTTTTTATTGAAGGACAATTGCTTTACAGAATTTTGTTGTTTTCTGTCAAACCTCACCCTGAATCAGCCATAGGTGTACATATATCCCCTCCCCTCTGAACCTCCCTCCCATCTCCCTCCCCATCCCATCCCTCTAGGTTGATACAGAGCCCCTGTTTGAGTTTCCTGAGCCATACGGCAAATTTCCGTTGGCTATCTATTTTACACATGGTAATGTAAGTTTCCATGTTATTCTTTCCATCTCACCCCCTCCCCATGTCTGTAAGTCTATTCTCTATGTCTGTTTCTCCATTGCTGCCCTGTAAGTAAATTCTTCAGTACTATTTTTCTAGATTCCATATATATGCATTAGAATACAATATTTATATTTCTCTTTCTGACTTACTTCACTCTGTATAATAAGTTCTAGGTTCATCCACGTCATTAGAACTGACTCACATGCATTCCTTTTTATGGCTGAGTAATATTCCATTGTGCATATGTACCATAACTTCTTTATCCATTCATCTGTTGATGGACATCTAGGTTGCTTCCATATTCTAGCTATTGTAAATAGTGCTGCAATGGACAATGGGATACATGTGTCTCTTTCAATTTTTATTTCCTCAGGGTATATGCCTAAGAGTGGGATTGCTGGCTCATATGGTGGTTTTATTCCTGATTTTTTAAGGAATCTCCATACTGTCTTCCATAGTGGCTGTATCCATTTACATTCCCACCAACAGTGCAAGAGTGTTCCCTTTTCTCCACACCCTTCCCAGCATTTATTGTTGGTAGACTTTTTGATGATGGTCATTCTGACTGGAGTAAGGTGATTATCTCATTGTAGCTTTGATTTGCATTTCTCTAACACTGAGTAATGTTGAGCATCTTTTCATGTGTTTGTTAGCCACCTATATGTCTTCCTTGGAGAAATGTCTGTTTAGGTCTTTTTCCCACTTTTTGATTGGGTTATTTGTTTTTCTGGTATTGAGTTGTATGAGCTGCTTGTATATTTTGGAAATTAATCCTTTGTCAGTTGTTTCATTTGCTATTATTTTCTCCCATTCTGAGGGTTGTCTTTCCCCCTTGCTTATAGTTTCCTTTTCTGTGCAAAAGCTTTTAGGTTTAATTAAATCCCACTTGTTTACTTTTGTTTTTATTTTTGTTACTCTAGGAGGTGGGTCATAGAGGATCTTGCTTTGATCTATGTCATTGAGTGTTCTGCCTATGTTTTCCTCTGAGAGTTTTACAGTTTCTGGTCTTACATTTAGGTCTTTAATCCTTTTTGAGTTTATCTTTGTGTATGGTGTTAGGAAGTGTTCCAGTTTCATTCTTATACATGTAGCTTGTCCAGTTTTCCCAGCACCATTTATTGAAGAGGTTGTCTTTACTCCATTGTACCTTCTTGCCTCCTTTGTCAAAAATAAGGTACCCAAAAGTGCATGGGTTTCTTTCTGAGCTTTTTACCTTATTTCATTGGTCTATATTTCTGTTTTTGTGCCAGTACCATACTGTCTTGATGACTGTAGCTTTGTAGTATAATCTGAAGTCAGGAAGGTTGGTTCCTCCAGCTCCATTCTTCTTTCTCAAGACTGCTTTGGCTATTCAGGATCTTTTGTGTTTCCCTATGAATTGTGAAATTTTTTATTTTAGTTCTGTGAAAAATGTCATTGGTCATTGATAGGGTTCTCATTGACTATAGATTGCATTTGGTAGTATAGTCATTTTCATAATATTGATTCTTCCTACCCAGGAACATTGAATAGCTCTCCATCTGTTTATGTCATCTTTGATTTCTTTCTTTAGTGTCTTATGATTTTCTGTGTACAGTTCTTTTGTCTCCTTAGGTAAGTTTATTCCTAGATATTTAATTCTTTTTGCTATAATGGTGAATGGGACTGATTCCTTAATTTCTCTTTCTGATTTTTCACCATTAGTACATAGACATGCAAGTAAGTTCTGTGTATTGATTTTGTATCCTGCAACTTTGCTAAATTCACTGATTAGCTCGAGTAATTTTCTGATACTATCTTTAGGGTTTACTATGTACAGTATCATGTCATTTGAAAATAGTGAGAACTTTACTTCTTTTCTGATCTGGATTCCTTGTATTTCTTTTTCTTCTCTGATTGCTGTAGCTAGGACTTCCAGAACTATGTTGAACAACAGTGGAGAAAGTGGGCTCCCTTTTCTGGTTCCTGATCTTAGGGGGAATGCTTTCAGTTTTTCACCATTGAGAATAATGTTTGCTGTAAGCTTATCATATATGGCCTTTACTATGTTGAGGTAGATTCCTTCTATGCCCATTTTTTGAAGAGTTTTAACCATAAATGGGTGCTGAATTTTGTCAAAGGCTTTTTCTGCATCTATTGAGATGATCATATAGTTTTTATCTTTCAATTTTTTAATATGGTGTATCACATTGATTGATTTGCATATATTGAAGAATCCTTGCATCCCTGGAAGAAACCCAACTTGACCATGGTGTATGAGATTTTTGATGTGTTGCTGAATCTGTTTGCTAAAATTTTGTTGAGGATTTTTGCATCTATGTTCATCAGTGATATTGGCCTGTAGTTTTCTTTTTTTGTGTTGTCTTTGCCTGGTTTTGGTATCAGGGTGATGGTGGCCTTGTAGAATGAGTTTGGAAATGTTCCTTCCTCTGCCATTTTTTGAAAGAGTTTTAGAAGGAGAGGCATTAGCTCTTCTCTGAATGTTTGTCAGAATTCCCCTGTGAAGCCATCTGGTCCTGGACTTTTGTTTTTGGAGAGTTCTTCCTGTTTTTGTAAATAAAGTTCTACTGGTACACAATCACATTCACTTGTTTACATATTATCTAAGGCTGTTTTCACACTGCAGTGATATAGGTGAATCATAATAACACTCAACTCAAACTCAATTCTGTGGTTCACTAAGCCTAATATATTACTCATTAAATCTTTATAGAAAATGTTAGGTGACCCTGTTCTGTCCCTAAACAGGAAGGTGCATAAGGCACTTCTGATGTCTAACAAATAGGAATTTCAATAGAAATTTCTATTTCAAGAAAAAGCAATTGTGTGCTTGAATTATGAGCTGAACTAACCACTTTTATCACAGACTACTGTTTTCACTTAAAAGTATGACTGACAGATTTCAAACCATCATGATTCAGACTTGGTATTCAACAGTTATTTCTCAAAAAGAAAATGAACCTGTCACTTTAAAGAAATGAATGGCAGCACTTGTTGCCATTGATAAATTTCAGTCTTTCAGTAAAAATTAGAATTTCAGAAAACTTATCTCTGCCATGGTAAGCCTGGGAACTCTCTAGTACTTCGAGACTTTTCTGATAAAATTGTTGGTGATATTAATGAGCATCATTTTCGATACTATTAAAATTAAATGTGTCAACATTTAGAAGATGTGAATAACTCACTTGAGCCAGTATTTTCCAAATGACTAGTGCGTATTACAAAATGATGCAATCAATTCATTCAAAGTACAGAGCAACAAATGCCAAGGGATTTTAATGCAACAGAGTATAGAAAGTTCACTGATGTGATTTCAGATTCAACACTGCAAATTAAATTTAAGAAATTACCACTTAGAGAGCAGGCTGGCTGGTTGGTCTAGGGGGATAGTTCTTGCCTCACGCGTGAGAGGTCCAGGGTTCAGGTCCCAGATTAGCCCTTGTATTTTTGGGCTTTCCTGGTGGCTCACTCAGATGGCAAAGAATCCTCCTCCAATGCAGGAGACCTGGGTTCAATCCCTGGTTTGGGAAGATCCCCTGGAGAAGGGCATGGCAACCCACTCCAGTATTCTTGCCTGGAGAATCCCCATGGACAAAGGAGCCTGACAGCTACAGTCCACTGGGTCGCAGGACACAACTGAGCGACTAAACAGTACAGCACCCAGCACCCATCAAAGAAGAATACCCACAATTATCTCAAAAGGTCCTCCCTTTTCCAGCTGTCTGTGTGAGGCCAGATTTTCCTCACACGCTTCAACTAAGACAATATATCCTAACAGACTGAATACAGAAACAGATACAAGTGTCCCTCTTCTACTAAGCAAAATATTAAAGAGATTTATGGAAACATAAAACAATAGCACCCTTATTTGTCTCTTGTTTTGAAAAATGATTATTCTCCCTAAAAGTCTTGTGTTAACCTGCTACTATGTTTACTATGATTATTTAAAAATGAAAAATATTTCTAACTTTTCTCAGTTTTGATTTCTAGCACAAGTAAATATCTAAAGATATAACTCACATAAACAAAAGCTTTTTGAATTCCTCAATAATTAAAGAGTACAAAAATGACCTGAGACCAGTTTAAGAGCTGCTGTTTTTTGATCCATACCTAGAAAGAGAACTGCTAGGTGGTAAAGGACATGCATATTTTACATCAGGAATGTTTTAACACAGTGATTGCACCAATCTATATTCTCTGGTGGCTCAATAGTAAAGGACATGCCTGCCAACGTAGGAGAGGTGAGTTGGATCGCTGGGTCGGGAAGATCCCGTGGAGGAGGAAATGGCAACCCACTCCAGCATTTTTGTCTGGGAAATCCCACGAACAGAGGAGAATGGTCTGGCAGGTCACAGTCCATAGGGCCACAATGAGTCGAACAGGACTTAGCGACTTAAGCATGAGTACATATTCTCACCAGTAGTTTGTATGCATTTATACTGCTCTACTGCTTCATGAAATAAAGAGTTTCCAGGCAAAGAATTTCAAAAAACTGAACAAAGACATAAAACATGCAGAAAAAAATTCCTGAAAATCATGAGAATCTAAATGCTAAATATCTATCACATTTGAATTCCTCAAAATTCAAAGTTTTAACTGAACTTGGAAAAACAAATCTGGTGTCATTCTGGTAGTTTAAAAAAATAGTTTTATTGAAGTATAATTGAGATACACAAAACTGCACGTATTTAAAGTATACTATTTGATAAGTGCTGATAAATATATGTGCCTATAAAACTATCACCATCATCAAGATGATGAGTGCATCCATCACCCTGAGGGTTTCTTCGATCAACCTAGTTTATAAATCCTCCTTCTTATCCTTCCTCACTTGCCTCCCCTGCTGTCCCCTAGCCACCACCAATTCATTTTCAGTAAATATACATTAACTTGTGTTTTCTACATTTTCTGTAAAGAAAATCATACTTTTTTCTTTGGGTGGGGATGGGGGCAGGTCTGGATTCTTTCACTCACATCATCATTTTGAGACTCATCATATTGTTGCATGTATCATTCCTTTCTATAACTGAAGTGGACTGCCTTATATGGACAGGCCAAAACTGTCTATCCATTCATCTATGGATGGACATCTGAGGTGACTCCAGTTTTAGGTCATTACAAGGAAAGCTGCTATAAACATTAGTATACAAGTATTTGTATGGACATATGCTTTAATTTCCCTTGGGTAATTGCCCAGGAGTGGAGTGTTCAAGTCATTTGGAAATAAATATTTAAGAAACTGTCAAACTACTTCCAAAATGATTGTATCATGTTACATTCCTACCAGCAGTACATGTGTGTTTCAGTTTATTTATTCTTTATCATTCTAACAGGTGTAGTATGGCATCTTATGGTGGTTTTTCTTTGCACTTCCCTGATGATTGATGATGTTGAACATGTTTTTCATGGGCTTTTCATTAGTTTACTTGCCATTGGTATATATTCTTTGCCCATTTTTATTGACTTGTTTTTACTACTGATTCTAGATAAAACTCCTTGATCAGACACATGATTTTGCAAATACTTTCTCCAGTGTACAGATTTCTTTTTCCCTCTCTTAACAGTGTCTTTCAAAGAATAGAAATTATGATGAAATCCTACTGATCAAGTTTGCCTTTCATGGATTATGCTTTTGGTGTCATATTTAAGAAATCTTTATGCTATGGTCACAAATATTTTATCCTATATTTCTTCTAGAGGCTTTATAATTTTAGGGTTTCACATTTAGGTCTGTAATACATTGTCAGTTTTCACAAAGGGTGTGAGCTATGATTATATGATCTTTTTTCTTTTTCTTTTTTTGCAGATGGACATCAGATTGTTCCAGCACTATTTGCTGAAAAAACTATTCTTTCCCCATTGTATTGCCTCTGTGCCTTTGTTAAAAATAAATTTTAATCAGATATCTTTGGTTCTATTAAACAATTATTTATTTTGTTCTGTTGATCTATCTGCCCAACTTTATACTAATATCACACTATCTTTACTGTAAATTTATATTAACTGAAATCAGGTAAAGTTACTTTTCCAATTTTGTTCTTTTCCAAAGTTGTTTTAGCTTTTTAATCTTCTGTACTTCCTTTTGAGTTTTAGACAGAGCTGATCAACTTTGACAAAAAATGTCTGTTTGGATTCTGATTTAGATCATAGTAATCTATTGATCAGTTGGGAGTGAACTGACATCTTAACAATATAGAGTTTTCCAATCCATGTATATATAGCCTGTCTCTCAATTTATTTAGATCTGCTTTAACTTCTCTCAGCAATATTTTGTAGTTTTCAGTATACAAGTCTCACACATATTTTATCAGATGCATGTCAAAATATTTCACATTTTTGATATGGTAAATGGTATTATTTTCCATTTCAATTCCTAATTGTTTGGTGACAATATTGAGAAATAATAACTTATTTTGTATTATTGGCTCTGTATCCTACAATTTTGTTAAAGTCACTTAATAGTTCTTTTTGGTAAATTTCATCACATTTTCTGCATGGGTGGTCATGTGATCTGTAATAAAAGTCAGTTTTTACTTCTTTGCAATCTCAATACCTTTTCTTCTCTTTCTTTTTAACTTGGCAGCAATAGCTAGAATCTCCAGTGTAATCTGAATAGAAATGGTAAGAGAAGATATTCCTGTCTTTTTTTCCCCTGACTTTAGAGAGAAAGCATTCAGTCTTTCACTAGTAAGCACAATGTTAGCTGTAGGTTTTTCACAAATTTCCTATGTCAGGTTGAGAAAGCTCCCTTATATTCCTAGCTTGCTGAGATTTTTTTCTTATGAATGATATTGAACTTTGTCAAATACTAATCATAATCAGTTTTCTTTTTCAGACCATATTATGGTGAATTACATTGACTAATTTTCAAATGTTAAACCAACTTTGCATTCCCAGGATAAACACCTTTCTTTGGTCATGATATTTTATCTAAATGTTGTTGGATTTGATTTGCTAAAATTTTGAAGAACTTTTACATCTATGTTCATGGGGGATATTGATCTATAGTTTTTCTTTCCTATAACATCTCTGGCAAGCTGTCTTCATAGAATGAGAAGTGTTCTCTTGTTTTCAATTTTCTAGAAGAGTCTGTGTATTCTTCTTGAAAGGGTTTGGGATTATCTCTTTTATAAGTGTTTGACAGAATCCACCAGTTAAGTCATTTTGGCCTGGAGTTTTCTTTGTTAGAAGGTTTTTAATCATGACCTCAATTTCTTTAGTAGATACAAGGTTTTTCAGGTTTTAAACTTATTTTTTAATGAGCCTGGTAGTTTGTGCTTTTTAACAAATTTCTCATCTTCATATAAGTTGCTGAATTTATTGGCATCAAGTCACAGCAGCATTCCCTTATTGTCCTTTTAACACCTACAGAATCAGTATTAATGTCATCCCCTTTCTTAATTACCTGGTATTAGTAATTTACATCTTTTCTGATCAGCCTGGGTAAAGGCATTTGAGTTGTGTCCATGTTCTCAAAAAACTAGCTCCATCTCCACCATTCAGGATCCAGCTGGGTCACAGCATCCTGTGCTATGGCATGGAGACCCTCTCATGGTTGTGAACTTGGACAATCCTAGAACTAACCGTGTTTACTTTCCATCTCTCAGGTATTTCTGTCTTTTACTGCCAAATATCCAACATATTGAAAAGAGTTATTTCATATGCTTTGTCCAGTTTCTCAGCTGTTTCAGGTAGGAGGGGAAATACCCTGCTACTCTATCTTGCCACTAAGCATAAGTGTCTCTTTTTGGTAGTCTTAAGCAATTAAAAATGTCTTAGAAAAATCTCTCTGAGGCAAGATCATATCACAAGAGAATAAAGGAAATAGATGGGATTGGGGGCGGGGGAGGAAATCTTGAACTTTTAGAAATTGTAAATGATTGTTCACTAAAAGAAGAAAATAGGAACAAACCCAGATGGCTCTCAGTTTCGGGATCACCGGCTTCTCGTTCCATGACTACCTGAGCCTCTCACCCACCTGAGCCACATGGAAAGTCAGCACATGGCAAGGTCCTTGTTACCTCTTACTTGGACCTCTAGCCTGTTCTCTGGATCATCTCCAGCCCAGCTAGATATGTCTGTGGAAAAATAACTGCCTAAGTGCACCCTTCTGGTTACAGAAGTCACCTGCTCAAAACCCCCTGGGTCCTCTTGCTGCTCATTGAATTCAATACTTCAACTCAGAAGGTCTTTCATTAGAAGGCTCAGCTCCCTCCCTAATGTCTCCTCTGCTACAAATCATGCCTCAACAATACAGCACTGAAGCCTTCCATGCTCCTCTGATGGGAAGAATGTCTCTGCCCTCACCCTTCTGACGTCTCATCTCTCAGAGCCAATCAGTACTGTGGCCTCCAGGAGGTTTTTTTCTGACATCATCCTCAAATGAAAGAGAGGCTGGATTTTTGCTTCTATGCAGAGCAGGACGAAGGACACGGGGTCTGAAGCCAGTGATCCAGTTCACAGCCTGACTCTGCTATTGATGGACAAGTTACTTTGACTACATGGTGGCTCTGTTTTTTCACCTAGAGATGAGGATAACATTAACTAGCTTACAGGACAGACACTGTCCTTTGTGCTAATCCTTTCTTTACACGTCTCTGTTGTAGTCCTTAGTTTCTAGAAATGTAGTTGTGTGTTGACATAGGGATCTGCCCCACTGAAGCTCAAGAGATCCAACAGGTAGGAATGAGGCCATATCTATATCTTTGGATCCCTGGTACCTAACACAGCCCCTAACATATAAAAGAAACTTAGTAAACAAAATGGCAGTGACTGGCTCAGCATTATCTGCCTCAATTTAAAATACTTTCATGATAAAATTGATAAGTATTAGAAGCTATTTCTTTCCATAAACCCCTAATGGACATAACTGAATCATCAAATCAGACAGAATTACTTTCTATTCCATCGTTACACATACTTTTATCAGCAGCCTACCTTTAGAAAGTATCTTTATTTCCATTTAAAAATCTCACCCTAAAAGCTAGAAAGCTACAAATAAATCAAAGGAGTTAGAACACTCTCTTCACATTATACATAAAAAAAAAAAAACACCTCAAAATGGTTTAAAGACCTAAATATAAGACATGATAACATAAAACTCTTAGAAAAGAACATAGGCAAAACATAGTCAAATACAAATCGCAACAATATTTTCCAAGATCAGGCTCCCAAGGCAAATGAAATAAAAGCAAAAAGAAACAAATGAGACCTAATCAAACGTAAAATATTTTGCATAGCAAAGGAAACCATTGACAAAATTAAGACAACCTGCAGAATGGGAGAAATATTAGCAAATAAAAAAACTGAAAAAGGATTAATCTACAAAATATAGAAGCAATTCATGCAGCTCAGTACCGGGAAAAAAACCCAATGAAAATTGGCCAAGAACCTAAATAGATATTTTCCCAAAGAAGACATACAGATGACCAAAGGCAGAGGAAAAGATGACCAAAATCTTTCATTATCAGAGAAATGCAAATCAAAACCACAATGAGGTATCACCTCACACTGGTCACCATTAAAAAGTTTATGATTAAACATTGGAGAGGTTGTGAAGGAAAGGGGACCCTGAGACACAGTCAGTGGGAATGTAAGTTGGTACAGCCACTGTGGAAAACAGAATGGAGGTTCCTTAAAGAAACTAAAAATAGAGCTACCACAGAATCCAGCAATCCCACTCCTGGATACACACCTAAAAAAAACAAAAACTCTAATTCAAAAAGATACATGCACTCCAATGTTCATCGCAGCACTATTTACAATAGCCAAGACATGGAAGCAACCCAAGTTCCTGTCAACAGAAGACTGGCTTAAGAATATGTGGGGTGTGTATATATATAAATAGGGGAATATTACTCAGATGTAAAAAAAAGAATGAAATATTTCCATTTTGCAGCAACATGGATAGGCCTAGAGAATATTTTACTGAGTGAAGACAGACAGAAAAAGGCAAATATTATATAGTATTACTTATATGGGCAGTCTAAAAACAGTACTAAAGAATCTGTATACACAACAGAAATGGATTCACAGACAGAGAAAACAAACATGGTTACCAAAGGGGAGAGGGAGGGAAAGCACGAGAAACAAACTAGAGAAGTATGGATTAACAGATACACATTACTACAGATATTCGGTTGGTGCAGTCATATTGTGGTTTTTTGCAATGTTGAACTTCACTGTTTGATACTGGAATACAATCTTAATAAATGTGGTTATGCTATACATGGTTTTAATGCACATTTCTCATTTTATGTTTTTTGCTAATGACTTATTACTTGCAGTTTATCTTATATTTATAGAAATGATGTGAGACAAAAAGCAAATTCAAGTGATTTTCTTACTTGAGTGCAAAATGGGTAATAAAGCAGCAGACACACATCAAAAATGCATTTGGCCCAGGAACTGCTAATGAATGTATAGTGCCATGGTGGCTCAACAAGTTCTGCAAAGGAGACAAGCGCTTTGAAGATGAGGAGTGTAGCAGCCAGCCATCAGAAGCTGACAGAGACCAATGGAGAGCGTCATCGAAGCTGATCCTCTTACAACGACACGAGAGATTGCTGAAGAACTCAACGTTGACCATTCTACAGTCATTTGGCATTTGAAGCAAACTGGAAAGATGAAAAGGCTTGACAAGTGGCTGGCCTCAGGAGATGATCACAAATCAAGAAAATCGTCATTTTGAAACGTCTTCTCTTATTCTACACAACAGCAAACCATTACTTGATTGGATTGTGACATGTGACAAAAAGCAGATTTTCTGTGACAACTGGTGACAATCTCAGTGGCTGGACTGATAAGAAGCTCCAAAGCCCTTCCTAAAACCAAATGTCCACCAAAAAAGTGCCATGGTCACTGTCTGGTGGTCTGTTGCCCATCTGATCCCTTACAGTTTTCTGAATCCTGGCAAAACTATTATTTTGGTATTGAGAAGTATGAGAAATATGCTCAGCATCTGAGAAGTATGCTCAGCAAACTGATGAGATGCCTGCAGCTGGCACTGGTCAACAAAAAGGGCCCTGTTTTTCTCCATGACACCACCAGACCATACTTCACACAAGCAATGCTTAAAAAGTTGAACGAATTCACCTAGGAAGTTTTGCCTCATCTGCCATATTCACCTGACCTCTCTCCAACTGACTAGCACTTTAAACATATCAACAAACTTTTGCAGAGAAAATGTTTCTACAATTAGCAGGAGGCAGAAAATGCTTTCCAAGGATTTGCTGAATCCCAAAGCATGGATTTATACACTATAGGAACAAGCAAACTTCTTTCTTGGGGGCAAAAATGTGTTGGTCGTAATGGTTCCTATTTTGATCCATAAAGACGTGTTTGAGCCTAGTTATGATGATTTAAAACTAACAGTCCAAAACCTCAATTACTTTTGCACCAACCTAAGAAAATAGATAAGCGATGAGGATTTACTGTGCAGCACAGCTTGAAATAACCTATAATGGAATGTAATCTGAAAAAAATAACTGAACTGCTTTGCTATACACCTGAAACTAATACACTACTGTAAATCACTTATACTTCAATTAAAAAAAAAAAAAAACTTCCTAAGTTCAATTACATGATTCTACCAAACCCCACTAAGAAAGCAATTTTTCGTCGACTAAATGCCAGAAAGAGGAAGAAAGACTGGTCATTATTTTATCTTATGATTATCACCTAAATTTGAGTCCCCAAAAGAAAATGAGAGGCTATAGATCAAAGTCCAGTGAGAAACTAGTATGCAGTTTTTTAAGTGCTCCTGATACATCATATCTCAGAGTATTTGCCACGTGAACTGATATATGGGCAAATTTATTAACTATAGTTCTGTTAAATTTCTTTTTTCTTCCTTCCTTTCTGCTAGTTAATGATATTAGAGTTCAGACATTTGTAAACAGAAATGAATCCTTCCAATTTGGGCAAATAGATGCTTTATCAACAAGCTGAAGACAACAGGGGGAACCATGGAAAGCACCTGGTTCAGTGATGATGCTGCTGAGCTTCTAATCAAACCTAGGAACTGCCCCCTCTCCAGGCATCTTGTTAAGGAAGACAGTAGGTAATCTTGTTAATTCTTTATTTGGGGTATTCTGCTATTTGCAGCCAAAAGCATCATAAGTGATACAACCTACAAAGAACACACCACCATAACAGGAGCCAGGCCTGTGACCTCTACAGAGCTTTCCAGCTCTAACATCCTCAGAGTATCTCACTGCTCCCAAAATCACACTGCTTCTGAACTTTTACAGAGTGTTCAACACCCCCTTAATGATTTCTCTTGAAATAAGCACCCACTGCACAGAAGCTCTGTTTCAGGTGAGGCAGTTCAAAGAATTATATTTGGGGAAGAAGAGTATCGGTATCCCACGCAGAAAGATCCTGACAATGTGCAATCATTTTATAAAATATAAATTTTGCATATAGAAGCTCTGAGGTAACATGGTGGAGATGAGACAATAATCAAAACAAAAAATGAAGGAATTGTTCAGATATTGCATGGCCATCCCTCAAATAAAAGAAGTTGAGGGGAAGTACCAGGATAACCTTGGGGAGTCTGGGTAGGGCTAGCATGTGAAACGAAACAGAAACAGTGACAGACTTTATATTTGGGGCTCCAAAATCACTGTGAATGGTGACTGCAGCCATGAAATTATAAGACACTGGCTTCATGGAAGAAAAGCTGTTGCAAAGCTAGCAGAGACATCACCTTGCCAACTAAAGTCTGTATAGTCCAAGTTATGGTTTTTCCAGTAGTCATGTATGGATGTGACAGTTGGACCATAAAGAAGGCTGAGTGAGGAAGAATTGATGGTTTTGAACTGTGGTGCTGAAGAAGACTCTTGAGACCCCCTTGGACAGCAAGGAAATCAAACCAGTCAATCCTAAAGGATCTCAACCCTGAATATTGATGCTGGAAGGATTGATGCTGAAACTCCAACACTTTGGCCACCTGATGCAAAGAGCCAACTCACTGGAAAAGATCCTGGTGTTGGGAAAGATTGAGGGCAGGAGAAGAAGGAGGTGACAGAAGATGAGATGGTTGGATGACTCAATGGACATGCGTTTGAGCAAACTTGGGGAGACAGTGAAGCACAGGGAAGTCTGGTGTGCTTCAGTCCATGGGGTCACAAGGAGTGACCCCATGTTGTCAACACAACAGAACAACAACAGTAAGGGCTTAGAGGGGAAGTCACTGTGCTCTGAGCTACATGAATGACAGCAAAGATGGAGACAGCAAGAGCAAGAAATGATGCCCTTCAAGTGTTAAGTGTAGATAGCAAGGATGAATGGAGGAGGGAGTAGAAGAATAAACATCTTCCAGCTTACAGAGATCAAAAGGGTGGTTGCTGTTGTTCAGACACACAGACATGTCCAACTCTGCGACACCATGGACTGCAGCTCACCAGGCCTCTCTGTCCCCCACCATCTCCCGAAGTTTGCCCAAGTTCATGTCCATTGCATCTGTGATGCTGTCCAGCCATCTCATCCCCTGACTCCCTCTTCTCCTGTCCGCAATCTTTCCCAGCATCAGGGACTTTTCCAAAGTGTCAGCTGCTCACACCAGAGGACCGAAATACTGGAGCTTCAGCATCAGTCCTTCCAGTGAATATTCAGGGTTGATCTCACTTAAGATTGACTGATTTGATCTCCATGCAGTCCATGGGTCTCCCAGGAGTCTTCCCCAGCACCACAGTCTGAAGGCATCAATTCTTTGGCATTCTGCTTTCTTTAGGGTCCAGCTCTCACAACTGTACATGAACATTGGGAATACCATAGCCTTGATTTTATGGACCTCTATCAGCAGAGTAATGTCTGTTTTTCAACACACTATCTACGTTTGTCACAGCTTTCCAGCTGAGAAGCAATTGTCCTCTGATTTCATGGCTGTAGTCACCATCCACAGTGATTTTGGAGCCCAAGAAGAGAAAATCTGTCACTGTTTCTACCTGTTACCCTCCTATTTGCCATGAAGTAATGGGGCCAGATGCCATGATCTTAGTTTTTTTAATATTTAGTTTTAAGCCAGCTTGTGAACTCCTCTTCTTCACCCTCATCAAGACGCTCTTTAGTTCCTCTTCCTGTCTGCCCTTAAGAGTTGGTATCATCCGCATGTCTGCGGTTGTTGACGTTTCCTCTGCCTATCTTGATTCCAGCTTGTAACTCATGTCTCATGATGTGCTCAGCATATAGGTTAAATAAACAGGGTGACAGCAGACAGCTCCTTTCTCAATCCTGAACCTATCAGTAGTTCCATACAGGGTTCTAATTGTTGCTTCTTGATCTGCATACAAGTTTCTAAGGAGACAGGTAAGATAATCTGGTATTCCCATCTCTTTAAGAGCTTTCCACAGTTTGTTATGAACCACACAAAGGCTTTAGCATAGTTGATGAAACAGAGATAGATGTTTTTCTGGAATTCTCTTGCTTTCTCTATGATCCTGCTAAAGTTGGCATTTGAATTCTGGTTACTCTTTCTAAACTCAACTTGGACATCTGGAAGTTCTTGGTTCACACTGTGCTGAAGCCTAGCATGCAAGATATTAAGGATGACCTTACTAGCATGGGATATGAGTGCAATTATCTGGTGGTTAGAACATTCTTTAGCCCTAACTTTCTTTGGAATTGAGATGAAGACTGGCCTTTTTCAGTCCTGGGCCACTGCTGGATCTTCCAGATTCACTGACATATTGAATGCAACACTTGATAGCATCATCCTTAGGATTTTGAATAGCTCTACTGGAATTATATTGCATCCACTAGCTTTATTAACAGCAGTGCTTCCTAAGGCCCACTGAGCTATGTGAATGAAAGCAAAGGAGGAGACAGCAGGAATAAGAAGTGATGCCCTTCAAGTGTTAAGTGTAGATAACAAGGATGAAGGGAGGAGGAAATAAAAGAATAAATATCTTCCAGTTTACAGAGATGAAGGGGGAGAAGTTTGTAAATGTGCCCAATATGATGAACACATGATGCAGAATAACAGGTATACCTCAAATTCTTCTTTAAATTAGAAGGTATAAAATGTAATCTTTAAAACTTTGTCTCTTAATTTAGTCAGTTTAGCTGAATAAAAACTTTATTGGGGCACTGGTGGTCCAGTGATAAAAGGCTCAGAACTTTCAATGCTGGGGACATGGGTTTGATCCCTACTTGAGGAACTAAGATTCCACATGCCATTGGTGTGGACAAGAAATAAAAACTTTCTTTCATATTTTCATATTAGTAGTATTTTCATATTACTATAGGTGAACTTTAATGTCATCTAATTTCTAAACTACTACGGGAATTTCTTTCATCTCAAAGAAAACTATGTATACTCTGCAACTTTTTGTAGTCCTTTGCAGAAACACGTACTACAGAAATCTCCTTCTTATCCTATTTGTTCCCCTATAGGATTCTACCAAATTCCAAATCAGGAGACAGAGCATACAGATAGCACAGTCAAGTCACTCACTTAAAGTTTTGGGGCCAGACCACATCCTGTTCACTACCATCTGTTATTTAAAAACTGTGTGACCTTGAGCCAAGTTGCCTCTCTTAACTGCCATTTCTGCATTACTGTGATGAGGATAATAATTGTACCTACCTGAAATCTGTTTCATTACAGTAAGTAATGCAAGCAAAATATCTTGCACAATGTGGCATCTAGAAGAATGGTACAGATGATCTTATTTGCAGAGCAGAAACAGAGACACAGAGAGAGAGAACTTCTGGGTACCAAGGGGGAAAGGGTGGAGCAGGATAAATTGGGAGATTGGACTTGGTATAAAATAGATGCTTAATGAGAACCTACAGTATAGCTCAGGGAACTCTACTCAATGTTCTGTGGTGATCTAAATGAGAAAGAAATCCAAAAAAAGAGAGGATATATGTAAACATATAGCTAATTCACTTTGCTGTACAACAGAAACACATCATAAAGCAACTATACTCCAATAAAAGTTAATGCATAAAAAACAAAAATATCAGAAAAAAAATCTAACACAGAGCCTGATCATACTATAAGGGATGGATACTTTGATAATATTTCATGCTGTGTGCTAGATACTTTGCTTGAGATGTGTGTATGTATATACACAAGATTATATATATATACACACACACAAACACATATACACCCTATTTATATATACATATACACATGTATATATTTATACACACACATACATACACATACTTTACTGTATACATATCATAGAATACACTAAAGGGATGAATATACACATACAATTATAATTAGATTCATCCTTCTGCTATCCTGATCAAAAAGGACTTCGCATAATTCATTGCATACTTCATTCATTCAACTGATTCATTCATCAACAAATATTTACTGAGTGCTTATCATGTGCCAGGCAGAGCTAAATAATGCGATGAGAAATAAGGGGACAGAGAGGGTAACCAGAAAAAGCTGCTCCGCAGAAATCACATTAGCAACCTAGATGCCGTGAGGAAGGAATGTTCTGTGCAGAACAGAGCAGATGCAAAGGCCCTGAGGTGAGAGCACGCCTGATGGATTCAAGAAATAGCAAGGAAGTCAAGGTGCCTGGGGAACAACGAGCAAGTGGCAGAGAATCCATCAGGACCAGGCAACAGAGCATCACAGGTCAACAGGAAGGACGTGGCATTTCATCAGAATGCACTGTGATGTTGCTGGAGGCTTCTAATCAGGAGAATGACATTTTCTGACACATTCTGAAGAATTACTTAGGTGGCAAGGTGGAGCCTATGTTGGGTAGAGGGAGTGGAGTTAGGGAGACACAGAAAGGAGGCTATTTTAGTAATTCAGGTGAGAGGTGATGATGAGTGTGATGATGGGGTAGAAGCAGGAAAAGAAAAGATAGCATTCCAGATAACTCAAAGGTAGAGCCACAAACATTAACAGGTGGATTTGATGGGAGGCAGGAGATAGAAGAATCAAGAATGGTAAGCTTACAGCGCCTAAACAATTGGAAGAACTGCCTCTTGTACTCTCTGGGAAAGAGAAGCTCGACAGACATATTCTTGTATTTGTGTTTATGTTTCTCTTTCTATTCACTTTCACCCGCTTTATCACTCTCCTCTTGGACTTTACTCCCATCCAAAGGGCACCCTATGCCCTGTGCAATGTTTGAGCTACATCCAACAGAAGCTCTGTTGTTTGTGGAATACATGAAAGGATGTCCCAAGTATCACACCAATCATTTAAGCATCATGGAACCTATACCCAAAAGAGTTCTTAACATGAGCTGATTTGAGATGCAGGCATAGACAAGATTTAAAATGAACATTTAAATGACTGTGATTCCTCTGACCAACTGAAGTAGACGAGGTATCAACCATGCTGCCTTCTGAATGCAGGATCATGACTGACAGAGCTGCAAAGAGCAGGACAAGTGCTCAACTGCCAGACTGCACGACTATGGACCCAGGCCCAGAGAGCAGCATTGCTTGGGACAGGGGGTGGGGAGCGGGTAAGCAGTCCATGTACCAAATACTGCATGCTCAGTTCACTCCTGCGTGTGTTAGGCACTCAGTGGTGCCTGACTCTTTGCAACCCCATGGACTAGCTCACAAGGCTCCTCTGTCCATGGGATTTTCCAGGCAAGAAGACTGGAGTGGGTTGCCATTTCCTTCTCCAGAGGATCTTCCCAACCCAGGGATCAAACCTAAGCCGACTGTGGCTCCTGAACTGTAGACAGATTCTTTACCATCTGAGCCACCAGCGAAGCCCTAGGGTAGTAGAAAATTATTAGGACAAAAATTGGAAGGTTATATTTTTTCCTTTTAAGAATCTGTACACAGCTAGTTCTGGCATTAACAATGTAACCTTGAGGTAGAAGTAATCACGTATGTCCGGCAGCCAAAACACGACATTGCTTTTTTATATGTTATCCTCCTCTTCCAATTTTTTTCTTATAAATTATCATGGGGTTCTCAAAAGAACTCTGTGCCTTAAGAATCAAATGACAATTTATATAAACAGAGAATTTTAAAAGCATACAAAAAAAGATGAGAGTAATACAGAGGTAGGAGATGACATTTGTAACAGAACCACTGAAACAGAAGATCATGGTGTTCTGGGCAATCCACAAAGAATCTCAAGCCAGTTCTCTAAGCTGGCAGTAATTGCTGCAAGGATGGCCTTTGCTGACTTTGTTGCCAGGGAGATTTTAGAAGATATGTGCAGCTTGGGTTTCTGATTTCCTGCGACGGCCACACGATGATCTACCTATGTCTAATCTTCAAATGTGCCAGGTAAACTAACTCATGCCCTATTTACATGGCGACCTTCGGTTTTGTTTTTCACAGAGCCTTGGACTAAAATCAAGCTTAAGGGGCTTACATTTTAAGTTATCCCCACACAATATGTTAAGTGTGTCTGGGGAAGAATTTGCCATGTTAGTAAATTACCATGTTCCAAACACTGATCAACTCTGCATGTCTTTTTAAATGTCTAGCCTGAGTCCTTCATGCACTAACCACAGCCCATCACTTTTTAATCCATCCTCAGAAAAGAAGAGCTGTTCCACCCTCAGTTAACTCTTTATATTCACCAACTTCTTTTGGAGCCTTCTCAAGCTATAGAGAACAGCAGCCTTGCATAGTGAGAACTCGAGCAGCAGAAATGAGGCATCAGTTTTCTGATTTCAATCAAGCTCCCCACCCACATATGTGAATCTTATGTTTCCTAAAAATAAGTAGAATCCAGAAAAGACAGCTCCTGCTGTAGACATTTAGAACTTTCCTCCTTTGCTATATCTATCTACAGTCTCGTTTCAGGGTTTCTCCCAGACGCTTAGCCATTTTTTTCATTCCAAGGCTAGTATAGGGCTGGATCTTATCTACCTACAACTCCTGTGCCTCTTCTAGGCAAAGATCCTTGGCAACAGTTCTCAGTACTATCACATCTCCTTGTTGTTGTTATTTAGTATCTAAGTCGAGTGCGACTCCTCTGTTATTTAGTATCTAAATCGTGTCCACGCTCCTCTGTCCATCGGATTTCCCAGGGAAGAATACCAGAATGGGTTGCCATTTCCTTCTCCTTGGCCTTACCCAAACTCTTAATGTTTTTTATTCCTCACAACCCTCTACAGAAATTCCTAGAGAAATGCCTCCAAAAGACTTGTCTATTTTGTTTCAAAAATACCAAGGAATAAAGTTGCAAATACAGAAATAGTATATATATCATTTAACACATAAATAATATATATTTCATACATAAATAATATATATTAATATATACTGTTTTACCTTTACTGCAGTAAGAGGGGGAAAAAAGTATTTAAGTGAAATGAAGGGAATATTTAGACCTCTCCTTCATGTATATATTTAATCCCTAGGGGATAAAGGGAAGTGAAAGTGAAAGTGAAGTCGCTCAGTCATGTCCGAATCTTTGCGACCCCATGGACTGCAGCCCACCAGGTTTCTCTGTCCATGGGATTTTCTAGGCAAGAAGACTGGAGTGGGTTGCCATTCCCTTCTCCGGGGGATCTTCCCAACCCAGGGATTGAACCCAGGTCTCCTGCATTGTAGGCAGACGCTTTACCATCTGAGCCACCAGGGAAGTCCAAAGATAAGGGAAAAGCTGAAAAAAGGTTTTATTATTGCTCTAGAGACACGGAAGAGAAGCTGTTGGGACTACAGATATGGACGAGTAACTACAGGAAGATGAAAGATGCTCAGAAAATCAGACATAACAGATGGCAGCAGCAGAAAGGTAAACCAGTTTGTCAACTCCTGATACTCCAGATACAAACTCTTTAGAGCTGTCCATGTGTAGTGTTTTGAGTGCACTCTGCAGACAAGCAACCTCAGAAATCTAGGATATTGAAGCCCTTGGTTTTGCTGTTACATTTTCCAAACTTCATTCTTCCAAGTTCTGCCCATCTCCTTTCCCACTTTTCAGGCTCACCACTAAGAACCAGGATTTGTGTGTGTTTTCTTAAGTTCCCTGGTGTCTCGGTCGAGAAGAAGTGTTTTAGTCTTGGCACTCCTGGCATTTGGCGCCAGATCAATTCTTGGTTGTAGGAGCCATCCTATGCACTGAAGAATGTTTAGCATTCTCCTCCCCACCCCACCCCCCTACCAAGCCAAGACAGTCAAACACATCTTCAGACATTATTAAGTTCCCCCATGGGGCATTTCCCCCAAGTAAGAACTGCTTGTCTGGAGTAAGAATCTGGAGATCTCGAGAGCTGAAGTCAAGCTAGATGAGGTCCCCAGGGAAGCAGTCCCAGCCTGTAACCAGTATCTTCTCCAGCTATAGTCATGGACAAAGGACAACACAGAATGAATAACAGGCTATAAGAACTGAAAAATACACCGAGGGCATGTGCTTTTGTAACCAAAGATTTACACAAAAGGAACTCTCACACATAATCGAGGACAGCAGCTCCAAGCTTTCAAAAGTGTATGACTGTAATGATTTTAAAGTTTACAGTTGTACTTAGAATCAGGAACACATGCAGTTGAGGGATTGAAATTACCATTTTCATCAATCAAAAAAATGGTTTAACAACATGTGCAATTTCACATCATTCAACCTAACCATTTCCTTCTGTAGGAACAGTGGGTCCCCACACAAACCTATACAATGATTCTACTCCTGCTGCCCCTTCATCTCAAGGTCCCCAGGCACCACTGACTCGTATTTTCATTTTCACCAAGTACGGTCTCCATCTCTGATGAGGTTTCCCACCTTTCCAGACCCTGTGGAAAAATGCACTGCCTCACAGCTCTTCTAAGACCCAGCGGTCCAGTATCTGAGAGACATGTCTGTTTCCTGTTTCTCTTCAGCTCTCTTCTCCCATTGATCTAGATCCCCAAGATAAACACAAATCATAGATCTTGGTACCCACATAAGTCCACTTCAGAATTATCTATAGTTGACAAAATGACAAAGATGACTAGCCAGCAAAAGAAAAAGGCAAAAGAAAAAGCTCAAAGAACAGATGAGGAAAGAGAAAGAACCGAACTTGCTGGAAGTTAAGAGCACTAGAGAACACAGGTAACTGAAGCTGAGTACGGTGAGGAGCAATTCTGTATCGTGGATGAGAGCACGGGTTGAGATGCAGGCCAGAGGGTTATTCATTAAGCAGCAATCAACTCTGCACATGATAATTTGTACTGAAGATGACTCAGCGTGCTCTGCCATTCCTACCGAGTGTTCTGAAACGGGGAGTGATGCCAGTAATCCTGACTCAAAGCCAGTGTGCAGAAACGCAGGAACCAACCTTCCAGCTCTCTGGGACAGAGCTCCCATGATCAAGTCACAGAAGCGGGGGGCAACACGCACTTGGGAATGTTCTTTGGAGTCACAGGATAATGAAAGCTCCCTCAAATTCTGCTGAACCCCTCTGAAGCTCCCTTCCGTTGGTGGCCTGACAATCTCTGCATTCTCTCCTCCACCTGGGAGAACTGATGAGTCCTCCCTCCTTCCTACAGCCACACCTGAGTCTGGGCTCTCATGCCCCCAGGCCTCTCCACTCACTCATCTCTCTATTCTTTCCTTCAGATCCCCTCCTCTGTATCTTCTAAGTACAAGATCAGCATAACCCCTCTCAGAGGATGAAGAAACAAGCAATCCCTCTCCTGACCCTGGGTTATACTCTAGATTTCCTGAACTCGCACCTTCTCTCTCACCATTTCTTCAATCAAGCCTCTGGAATCCACTAGAACTCAAGCACAGGAGCCTCTACAAAACGACAATCGCCTCCCATCATGCTACTAAATCTGCTCTGGGGTCAGCAGTGGTGCCTAAGCTGCCAAAACCAATGCACATCCTCTAGTTCCCATTCTATTCCATTCCACGTGCCACTGAATAATTTTTTTCCAAAAATCTGTTTTTAAAGTCATTATGTGGGATTTAGGGAAACCACCCATTTCTGGTCCTTTTCTTTTCCTTTTTAAAAATTTCTTTTAAATAAGAGCATAATTATTGTACAATACTGTGATGGGTTTTGTCATACATCAACATGAATCAGCATTAGATATGCATATGTCCCCTCCCTCTGGAACCCTCCTCAAACTTCCCTCCCCATCCCAACCCTCTAGGTTGTCACACAGCACCAGCGTTGGGCTCTCTGCATCGCAGAGTAAATTCCCACTGGCTATCTATTTTACATATGGTAATATATATGTTTCAAAGCTATTCTCTTATATCATCCCACTCTCTTCTTTCCCTACTAAGTCCAAAATGTCAGTGTCTCCTTTGCTGCCCTGCAAGCAGAATCATCAGTACGGTCTTTCTAGACTCCATATACGTGCGTTAATATACGATATTTGTCTTTCTCTTTCTGACTGACTGCACTCTGTATAACAGGCTCCAGGCTCATCCACATCATTAGAACTGACTCAAATGCATTCCTTTTTATAGCGTTACTCAGCTGTTACTCAGCTATTTCTTCTGGCCCTTTCCATTTTTTAAAAAAAATTAATTTATTTTAATGGCAGGCAAATTACTTCACAATATTGCGGTGGCTTTTGCTGTACATTGACATGAATCAGCCACAGGTGTACATGTGTTCCCCCATCCCAAAACCCCCTCCCACCTCCCTCCCCACCCCATCCCTCTTGGCTGTCCCAGTGCACTGGCTCTGAGTGCCCTGTTTCACGCCTCGAACTAGGACTGGCGATCTAGTTCACATATGATAATATACATGTTTCAATGCTACTCTTTCAAATCATCCCACCCTCGCCTTCTCCCACAGAGTCCAAAAGTCTGTCCTTTATATTTGTGTCTCTTCTGCTGTCTGGCATATAGGGTCATCATTACTATCTTTCTAAATTCCATACAGATGCATTAATATACTGTATTGGTGTTTTCCTTTCTGACTTATTTCACTCCGTATAGTAGGCTCCAATTTCAGTCACCTCATTAGAACTGACTCAAATGCATTCTTTTAAATAGCTGAGTAATATTCCATTGTGTACATGTACCACAACTTTCTTATCCATTCATCTGCTGATGGACATCTAGGTTGCTTCCATGTTCTGGCTATTGTAAACAGTGCTGTGATGAACACTGGGGTGCACATGTCTCTTTCAATTCTGGTTTCCTCGGTGTGTATGCCCAGCAGTGGGATTGCTGGTTCATATGGCAGCTCTATTTCCAGTTTTTTAAGGAATCTCCACACTGTTCTCCATAGTGGTTGTACTAGTTTGCATTCCCACCAACAGTGTAAGAGGGTTCCCTTTTCTCCACACCCTCTCCAGCATTTATTGTTTGTAGACTTTTTGATAGCAGCCATTCTGACTGGCATGAGACGGTACCTCACTGTGGTTTTGATTTGCATTTCTCTGATAATGAGTGAGGGTGAGCATCTTTTCTTGTGTTTGTTCAGTTCAGTTCAGTCACTCAGTCATGTCCGACTCTTCACAACCCCATCAATCACAGCACGCCAGGCCTCCCTGTCCATCACCAACTCCCGGACTCCACCCAAGCCCATGTCCATTGTGTCAGTGATGCCATCCAACCATCTCATCCTCTACCGTCCCCTTCTCCTCCTGTCAATCCCTCCCAGCATCAGGGTCTTTTCAAATGGGCCAGCTCTTTGCATCAGGTGGCCAAAGTATTGGAGTTTCAGCTTCAACATCAGGCCCTCCAATGAACACCCAGGACTGATCTCCTTTAGGATGGACTGGTTGGATCTCCTTGCAGTCCAAGGGACTCTCAGGAGTCTTCTGCAACACCACAGTTTAAAAGCATCAATTCTTTGGCACTCAGCCTTCTTTATAGTCCAACTCTCACATCCATACACGACCACTGGAAAAGTCATCTGTATGTCTTCTTTGGAGAAATCTGGCCCGTTTCTTATCTTTACCTTTCCTTCTCAGTCTCCATTACTTCTTCCTCCAACCCCTTAAACACTGGATATTCCTAACATTACCTTTCTTTTCACAGTCAAGACTCTCTTTGAAACACTCTCTTCCATGCCTGTACTTCTGCTAGACCTGGATAATCTGAAATGGACCAACATGACACAAATCATTACCTTTTCTTCAAACCTACTTTGCCTCACCCAGACAATGGGGCCACCATCCACAAGGCACCTCACTTTCTAGCTCAGCATCCTCTTTGTCTTCTCTGCTGTCTTTTGTATTTAATTACCAAGTCATACAGATCCTCCTGCCTACATCTCTCTGAAACTGTCTTTCTGCTCTGCTTAATCATCTTATTATCTTCTACTAGGATCACTCTCACAATCACCTCCTAACTTGTTTCCTTCTCCTTTTCTTGTTTGATTTTTAATCAGCTCTCAAAAGTGTATTTCTAAATACAAAAGTGATCATGTTATCCTACTGATGAATAGCTTCATATAATACTGTCCTTTTCAACCTGGGTTCCCCAATATCCTAGAGTAGCCACTGTATATAACAAATTAACAGCTCTTGCGTGGATATGGAACACTGTTAGTTATAAACCACCACTGGGAGAATTGAGGAAAGAAGTCACTTAAATCATGTTCTCTGTTCTGTGGTTCAGATGAGTCACCCCAGTTGAGAAAGACTAACACAGACCTCCCCCTGCCTGACTTCCATCAAGTCCTGCTACTTCTTCACACCCACCTGCCTCCAAACAGGACTCCCCACGCTCCTGCACACCCATGTGCATTTGTACATGTGGTTCCCTGGCCTAATATTCTCTTCTTGCACTTGATCACTCAAGGGCTCCAAAGCATCCTGGGTGTTCACGTAATGCTTTATCAGTTTCCTTGGACTCTGCAAAACACAGTCCTTTCCACTCTGGACACATCTTTCGAGCTCATCTCATAATACTATGTAGGTAATTCACATATCTGTAGGCTTTATGAGGATGGGAACTCAGTTTCACCAGCAAAATCCCTGAAACAGTGGATATGCCATAAAATTTTTGAAGAGAATGATAGTAACTTTTCTTCTTCCATAATCCTGCAGTAGTAACTCCAATTCTTGGGGCTCTATTCACTCATTAAGAAAATAAAAATTATGAAACATCACACTGACATTAATCACAAGAAACTCTCAAGTCAAGATGTAAAGATTCCTCTTTCTTAAAGGATGAGAATGAGGGGGAAAGCCATGATGACTACTGATACAATGAGCTGCACTAAGATCTATAATTCCTTCCCAGAAGATAACCAACATGTGACCAAAAAAACCTAGAAGGACGATGAGAAATATCCATGAAGACCTTGTTAAAATTCTTTAAAAAAAAATTTTTTTTTTAATACCATATTTATTTGCTGCTCTAAATTCCTAGTAGACAAAGGAACCACATTTGTCCCTTAGTGTATAAACAAGGCAAAAAATGATTGGGTGCCTCAGACCCAACATTTACGCATCAGAGAAAGATGTATTAAACAATAAGGGCTGGAACACACCCCACATGGACAAAGTTGCCTGGCTGTGCCCTTAGAATATGACTGATGAAACCCTTCTGCGCCTTCCACAGGCACAGTGGGGGTACCAGCTTGGAAGTTCAGGCGTCCTTCCACATGAGGAGACATCTCATTTCTGGCAAAGGGCAGGAGTGGGAGGAGCAATGCCTAATGTGTTGTTTGGCACAGACTAAGAAAGAATCGAGGAAGTCATAATTTCTTTGATTTTCCCTGTCCAAAACATTCACCTCTTTGTGATTCCAGAGAATTAAAGTGAGGTTCAACACCAAGAGGGATCATCTCTAACTTTGTTAACTGCTTAACTTCTTATTCAGCCATCCTTGAACTAAATTAGAATTGGGAGGCCTGGCATCTCTCTTTCCTGATCAGAGCACTAAGTGTAGCAAATGTCCTCAAGCCTTTTATTCTATCCACTCTTCCCAATTTCATTGTAAACACCACCTACCAACCCTTCAGAACCTGGTCTTCTGAGATAATTCTACTGAGTAGATTCCTATCCTTCCTGCCCTCTCTACATTCAACAAGACTGAGGTTCTCAAAATCATCTCTTTCAGCTGATTCTTCTCTTAAAAGAAACCTCTGAGCCATGATATAATGACTCCTCTTTCTTAAAGGAAGAAGAGACGGAGGGGGAAAACCATAATGATTATTGTTACAATAAACATCAATTTCAAGGGTCTATCACATAAAATCCAGTCATTTTTTATCTCAAATTCAAGGTCCCACCAAATGAATTTCTTCATCTGTGCTTTTATCTCTTTTTTCTATCCCACTTTTTGCCTTCAACATCTAACTCAATTTATTTATGTTTATTGCTTATTGACGGTCTTATCCACCTTTAAGGTAAACTCTACCAGGGAAGTATTTTCATCTACTTGGTTCACTGATGCACCCCCAAGTATACAGAACAGGACCTGGTGAATAGGAGACCTATCCACTGATATTTATTGCTAAACTGGCATGTACCCTGCCCTTATCTCAACTGCCCAGGTCTAGCCTTCCTTCATATCATATAGCCAGCCCTGATTTTTTTCTCAAAATTTTATCTGGGTTCTTCCTGTACCAGGCCTGCAAAACAGACAAAATTAGATGTAGTCTCTCAGGTGTAAGCTGGCTCCTTAGTTAAGCACTATTTTTATTACATCAAATATTCTTCAGAATAGGTTGGTCATATTTACCTAATAAAATTCACCACTTTGTTTTTTTAAGAGTTACTGGCCTCGGAGGTATTTAACAACAACCAGGGAGTAGACTGTAATGAATTTATTGAAATTTAAATATTAAAGAATCTCTTTTGACAAATTCAGCAGATTACTTAAATTGAGAGCTCAATTTTGGCCTAGGCCACTATATGGGGGTAAAAATCACTCTCATACTTTACTTTTTATTTAATACTCTGTTATTATCTAGGCAACCTAGAGGAATTTCAAGTATAATATACAGAGCTTAAATATACCTTAGGCCAGTGGCTACTTCCACTTGGATTACTGGGATCATACAACAGATGGCACTAAATGTATCAATTCTAATTTCAGTTAGTACAACTTAAATTTTTCTTCAATGCTGTTTCATACAAAGGTACAACTGAGTAAAGAAGGGATGAAAGTAAAGTTGATATCAACTCCTAACATGTTTGTTTAAAAAAAAAACAAAACAGTTTGAGAGTCTATTGATAATTGACTAGTTCTGCTAATTAACAATAATGAAGGAGGACTTTCCCTAGTGGTCCAGGACTAAGACTCTGAACTTTCAAAGGAGGGTCTTGGGTCTGATCCCTGGTCAGGAAACTAGATCCCACATGCTGCAACTACGAGTCTGTATGCTGCAACGAAAGATCCCACGTGCTGCAACCAACAGCCGGCACAGTCAAATAAATAAGTATTTTTTAAAAAAATAATAATGATGGGCTTCAAATCCATTTAGACCCTTTTGGTCTTTGCTTTAAGAAAAAGTTATGTCCACTAGGTTTTGGCTTTCTTAGAAAATAATTTTTACACAAAAATTTAAGCCCTTATGATAAGGGTCCAGTTTATCAAGTTTTTGTAGTTAGAAATGGACATGATACAAAATTTAACATGATTGGGTAGACTGCAGTTAGCCAGGAATTCTATGCCTCACTGAAGCTCTTCAAGCTCATCCTAGGGTTGATGAACTCTAACAATGTAGGCAGAGTAAGGGGTGTGGGGTTTTGGGGTTAGTCACTCATTTGCAATGTACATGTTTACTGCATGGATTTAATTGTTCTTACATAGCACTGTGACAATGAAAACCCGTTTCAAGAACAAAAATAGCAAATTATTCCATGCCCTTCAGGAAACTAATCCTACATGGGTCCATGTTTGTGATGAAGTTCACCTGAAGTTCAGCTAACATACAACTGTGGCTAAAACTTCCAAACTATCCCTGCATCACAATTCACCTGAGAACTTAAATTAATAATGTGATTAATAAATAAAATAATATCTTCTTTCTACATACATTTCCTTCTCTCCTACTATACTGTAGGAGACAGAGGCCATTTCACTTGCAGGAAAGGGCATTTGAGGCAGAAGAAACCAGCTGGTACCAGGGTGGAGGCCAGCTCGACTCGCTCAGGAACAGTAAGAGGACAATGTGTCTACAGTCCGGGGTTGGCGGGGAGATCCTACAGACCTTGGAGGTCATTATAAAGCCTTTCCATCTGAGGAGGAATGGAGTGGAAGTTTTCAGCAGAGCAGAGCCACAGACTAGAATGACACTAAAAAGGATCGCTCAAGCTGCAGAATTATGCAGCTACTGCAGTAATCCTGGTAAGAGATGGTGGTGGCTGGGATTGGCAGAGCAGATGGTGACAAGTGGATGGATCACTACATGTTTGCAGATAAGCAGAGCCAATAGGTTTTCCTGACTGACAGAATAAAGGGGAGGAGAGAAAGAAAGGAGTAGAGGAGGACCTTGACGACAAGCAATGGAATGGATGAAGCTTCTATCAACTGACATTCAGATGACTGACATGAGATAAAATGGGTGTGAGGGGAAAATAGATAGTTCTGTTTTGGATGTTCTGAGACAGTGAGAGTCTAGAAGTTTTCAAACTCATTAATTCTGCTTCCATAGTTCACCAAATTAAAAGCTTAGGTTTCTTAGCCTCTTCACTTGATCTCTTTGGCAATTTCCTTGTTCAGACCCTCATTCTCACTTGACTCACTCCAATTTCCCTATTCAGTCTCCATTCTCCCTAAATGTAGACATCAACTATGTAACCAGATATATTAACATATTCCTAAAAAATTAAATCTCATTATAAAATGAAAACTTAGCACTGGCCCTATCATCCTTTACTACGCAGTCCCACTCTAGCTCTCTTTCCTTCTCACTACACATTAAGTATGCAAGGAGATCCAACCAGTCCATCCTAAAGGAGATCAGTCCTGGGTGTTCACTGGAAGGACTGATGCTGAAGCTGAAACGCCAATACTCTGGCCACCTCATGTGAAGAGTTGACTCATTGGAAAAGACCCTGATGCTGGGAGGGATTGGGGGCAGGAGGAGAAGGGGATGACAGAGGATGAGATGGCTGGATGGCATCACCGACTCAATGGACATGAGTTTGAGTAAACTCCAGGAGCTGGTGATAGACAGGGAGGCCTGGCATGCTGCGATTCATGGGATCTCGAAGAGTCGGACACGACTGAGTGACTGAGCTGAACTGAAGTATGTTGTGCCTAGTCACACTTCTTTGCCTGGCAAACTCCTAGGAGTCTCCCTATGTGCAGCCAAACATCGCCAGTTCAGTAAAGCCTTTTCTGACTCACTTCTGGCAAAACTGACCACCCCTCCTCTGTGCTGTCCCAGAATATTGGTTACACCTGCTCCACATCACCTATAATGGCATGTTACTACTGGTCTGTTTACATGTCCACCCTATGAGGACTCAATAGAAGCTGCTCTGTCTTATCTGCTTTTTCACAGCATCTTACTAAGCGGTAAGTTCAAGGAAAAGTCTCTGCTAAACTGAGTCCCCACCCCACCCTTCAATGAAACTATGTGTCACTCAGAAGTAGTAAAGGTACCTGTGATTCAAGATCTTTCATCCTTCAGATAAGCCACCCATCAAGATTCAGAGTAGGTTTTAGAACAGCCTCCCCCATCCCATCTGCAACATTAGGGACAAGGACAGTTAGAACACCCAGAAAAAAGGAAGTGGGTGAGGGGCCAAGACAGTGTGATGACAGAGCAGCCTTCATGGTAACTGAATTGTCAGGCATCCTGTGTATTTGAACATACTGAAGTCTTTATAACATGCCTATGAAACAACATAGTACAGCTTTCAAACAAGCATCCAATTAATTTCTTGGAATTAAAAGCTCTATTTTGGCTCTCTTACCAAATTATAAAACCATAAGAGCAAGAAACCCAACACCTAGCAGAATATGGTCCTCAATAAACATGTGTTGAACATATCAATGGCAAATGAACCCAAATACATTTTGATCATACAAGGAATGGTTTAAAAAAAAAAGGTAGATTATATGTAAAATTATACAGAAAACAAGTGCTAAAAAATGGAAACTTTGGGATAAATATTTTTAAAATCTGGGAAACATTAACCCAACTTCACTATGATGGCATGCTATCATTTAAGTACTCGCTTATCATCTAAAGATCAAGAAAGACGACAAAAAAGAATAAGGCCCCTAATTTTGAAAAACATTTTTATTCATCTTAACTTCTTTCTACTCCACCCTATCTCTGAACAATTAACTAAAATTTCTTTTGCATTCATTTTAATATTAAAAAAAAAACACTCTTAGGTAAATTTTCTTGAACATAAGGATTAAAGGAAACATCATATATTGAAGATTTTCCTAATGACAATGAACCTAGAGCAATAACTAAACTTGAGTATTTATATTTTTTCCAGGAAGTACCTCCTAATACTACTATGGTAAACAAACCTCTCCTTGAGGAATATACTATGATGTGGAACACATTTCTGAAGTACCCCTCCTTCAGCATAGCTTTTGAAAAAACTGTGATCTCATTAGCCTTCTTTTGCTGAATAAATCATATTTTAAGATGTCAAAATTAGTTACAAAGCACTTGTTGGAAGAAGGTTTGTAGGTCTAGCAAAACACGATTCAGCTCAGTTACACATTAATAATAAAATACTCAATTCTCTGTTAAAGCAACAGATACACTGAACAAGTTGTTTTGATTGGTTGGTTGTAACGAAACTGACATACCTGCAAGGAAAGAGAAGGCTGACAGCACAAAACCTTATGCATTTTCATAGGAGTAAGTCTAGAAACAGGAGGGTGAATCTTCAGCTCAAGAGAAACAGGTTAAGTCTTAAGCTACGGCAATTTCTGCTTTTGCATCTCATTTCCTAATACCCTTCAATTTTCTCTCTTCTGCTATGCATTATAAGAAATGAGACGGGCAGGATTAGTTTGGCTCCTATATTAACTAACAGTCCAAAAATAATCATTATATTAGAATGGGAAAGGTATTAATTCTTCTGAGAACCATCATATAATATAAAGAAAATTATTTAAACTACCATATAACATGATTTTATATAAAATATCCAAGATCTGATATACATGGTGAGTCGTACAATGGTGCAGACATTGCTCATATACCATTTCTTATGCATTTCAACTCCAAGGCTCTACTACCAATAAATTCCTGGGTTTTTTAATTAAGTTTTTAACTCAAAAAATGGTACTCCCACATCAAGACAAATGCTTCCCCTTTTCACACTGTTAACAGAGGGCAGCCAAGTTTATACATTTTCAGAAATATGTAACAAAAAACAATGTTTGAAAATGAAATAGTTCATAATTATGAGCTAATTATGATTTTGACAAGCTCTACATACTATAATGTTATAGGGGCTTTCCAGGTGGCACTAGTGGTTAAGAACCCATCCCCCAGTGCAGGAGACGTTAAGAGACTTGGGTTTGATCCCTGGGTCAGGAAGATTTTTTGGAGCAGGGCATGGCAACCCACTCCAGTATTCTTGCCTGGGAAATCCCATGGACAGAGGAGACTTGGTAGGCTACAGTCCATAGGGTCACAAAGAGTCAGACATGACTGAAGCAACTTAGCATGCCTGCAAAGTTATACTGCACCTGGCCAACTAGTTTATTAAATGTTATGAATGCTTAACCACAACTACAAAGCTTATTGATAGCTGTAAGGACTAAATTTTCACATGTAAAATTTTTTAAGGATTCAATTATTCTGTTAATAGTTTTTTAAAATGTTTTCAACACAAACAATGAACATCGGCCTCCTTAACATTACTTATTGACTGCATTTTGCTATGTGGTTCTACAAAGCCTTGTTTACCTTTCTATTAGCCCTAAAAATTATTAAATCCTTCAAATATTAGTATATACAATATAAATTGAGATTCATCATGAAACTGGCCTAACTTTAAAATCAATTTTACTCCAGTTCAAAAATTTTTTGTAAATATTTTAAGAATCTTTCTTCAATTCAATAATGCTTAATGCAAATCAATATATTTAGTGTCTCTCCATTTCTATTCATGTGTTCAAATATAAACCGACAATAGTACAAAATGCTAACCATGAAGAATCTAGATCCAACAATAAAGTCACTCCATATGTTTCAGTTTTATCACTGCCTACGTGTCTTGTCAAACATTTCAGTGAACTACCATTATTTTTCTTAAAGAAGCAACAACCTTCTTTTACTAAAAAACTCTACGTTTGAAAAGCTTAAAACTTAAAATGCAAAGCTTAAGCCTATACCATCAAGTCTCAACAATCTATTTTAGTAGCTGATTTTAATCAAACACAAGTTATACTTGTATTTTGATAATTAGTACTAACATCTGTCAACAGAATAAAAACAAGATCATGAAAACCACACAGTGAGGGTTTAATTGCCCAATTCTCTTATCTTCTAGGAATAAACTATCATCTCTCCAGCAGATGCCAAAGATAAGCAGAGAGCAGCTGAGGCTGAGCTTTTTATGTATATTTACTGCCACACAGCGTACCTGAAAGATTTCCTAGGATGATAACTGTTGGGGCTTGGAAGGCTTACTTCTCTAATAACAATAATCTGTAGAGTCATTTAGGGTTGGGGCTTCCCTCGTAGCTCAGTTGGTAAAGAATCTCCCTGCAATGCAGGAGACACAGGTTCAATTCCTAGGTCAGGAAGGTCCCCTGGAGAAGGAAATGTAACCCACTCCAGTATTCTTGCCTGGAGAATCCCATGGGCAGAGGAGCCTGGCAAGCTATAGTCCATGGGGTCGCAAGAGTCGGACAGTTCTTAGCGACTAACCCACCCTTCAGAGTTGAAGTTTATTGTTTTTAACAAATCTATTCATGTAAATGTTACATAACCCCGTGATGCCTAGGAAAAAAGGAGATTGAAGTGCAAAGAAACGAAGTTCCCCTGGCCAAGATCACAGCCAGAGAGCAAAAGAGTCTGGAATTACCATAGGTCCTCTTATCAGAGGGCTTCTCAGGTGGCTCAGTAGTAAAGAATCTGCCTGCCGAGGCAGGAGACGCCAGAGATGCAGGTTCGATCTCTGGGTCAGGGCTCTCCCTGAATAACGAAATGGCAACCCATTCCAGTATTCTAACCTGGGAAATCTCTCAAGGACAGAGGAGCCTGGGGATCTATAGTTCCCGGGGCCGCAAACAGTCAGACACAACTAAGCATGCACGTATGCCTCTGAGCACAAAGCAGTTGTCCTGTTACACCTCCCAGCACTGCCCAAACTCCTTAATTAACAAATATGTTCAAATAAAGGCTTCAGTAGCAAATCATCAAGAGACATAACTGCTGAGAGGAGTGAGACTGGGTTAAGGATAGTCATTTGAAACTACCCCCACCCACCTTTTTTCCCCTTAGCCAGAAGAGAATAGTCACAGGGGTTTTGCCCATCAAGCTAATTAGCTAGTGGACTGGCATTAGAGCTCACCCTGACTTTTCCTCCCTAAAACAATCACATGACATTTTAATTGGCTTAGTTTCCTTTGAATTATTGCTACCTGTGATACTAGAGACTCAGACAACAAGTAAAAAACACAATACAAAGGGGAAAAAAAAATCCTTTGTCTTGCAGTTAGAACCCCTGGATGCTTCCTGCGATAGATGTGGGACTTTAGGTGAGTTTCCCCACCTCCCTAGGAGAAGAGAATTTACTTCCCAGTGGTTTGTGAAGATAACAGCAACTGATCCAGTACACATGCCAAGCACAATGCTCACCCCCTTCAGCCCTGGGTGGGGGTGGAGGTTCCTTTCTTTTTCTTCACTTAAATCTTACAGGGAAAAAGAGACTGCTAATATATTAGACATCGAACAAGTAAATCAAGAGTATTAGGAAAGAAATCATATCCCTGTAGACACCTAAGTAGCAGCTCAAAGAAAATTCCTTGGTACGAAAATTCTATTATGCTTTGTAAAACTTAAAGGCAATTGATTAATATCAGACTCCATGCCTAGAGAAAGTGTAGATTTTTAAACGTAAAAATTCAAAGCATCTTTTCCCTGTCTCACAATTGCTATAACTGTCTCTGTTAACACAAAACAAAAAATCAAGAACAGCACCCTTTTGCTATTAAATGGTGCAAGGAAGAACGTCCCCCCCCACCCCCATGGCCTAACCATACAAATTACTCTCTTACTAGCTTTTAAAGACAAGACCACTGGCATATGAACCTCAGGCTTGAAACCAACCAAGATGAATGCCAATTCTGGACAAATAAATAAATCCAGATAAACAAATCTAGTGAGCAATATGCCTCAGTAGCCAACATAGATAAATTGCCTAGACAAGTGACAGTAAATTTGTTTCATCTTAAATGTCAACTATGACTGACAGCAGAAATCCAAAACATTGTATATGGGTGCGACTCTGAGGCCAAATCAATGGTTCTGAAGAAACAGTGCCAGAATCAATCTGCAATGTCTGCCAAGGATGGAGAAATATGCAGTGAGACTATTGACCAGCCGTTTGTCATCCATTTCCAGAGTTATCTGGCCTCACAGGAAACAAACAAACAAACAGCAACTAGCATGGCTTCCCAGGTGGCGCCAGTGGTAAAGAACCCGCCTGTCAATGCAGGAGACATGCGATGCAGGTTCAACCTCTGGGTTGGGAAGATCTCCTGGAGAAGGAAATGGTAAACCACTCCAGTATTCTTTCCTGGAGAATTCCATGGCCAGAGGAGCCTGGTGGGCTACAGTTCATGGGGTTGCAAAGACTCGGGCCCAACTGATGTGACTTAGCACACACGCAGCTTATTGCTAGATATTAATGACATTAGTATAGCAATGAAATCTCTGGAGATCTCAGTGGCATAAAATAAGTGTTTTTAAGGTACAGGTGACAAGCTATAATCCAATTTCTTTTTCCATGGGCATGGTGGAGCCAACAATTGTGTGTTCATATCCCATTTCCTTCTCCTCTTGGATACATAGCTAGACTTCATTTCCTACTTTCTCTTACACTTTGGTGAGGCCATTGAAATCTTGCCAATGGAAAATAGGTGGAAATGATGCCCAGGCATCATCACCTCAATCTTCCCTGCAATACTTACTCTCCTTTCCGTCATCCTTCCTCCATAAGACAGATGCATAGAATCCTGGAGGGCTCTGAAACACTAGGTGATGAATTCGCCAAGATGGGATGAACTATCTGTAGCAAACTGTGATGTGAGCAAGAAACAAAACTTGTGTCAAGCCACTAGCTCTTAGGGTTCCCCACTAAGTAGCTCTGGCTGGACTAGAAACTGTTAGCATCATGCCATGTATTCATACAGGTCACCCAGGACCTGAGCAAAGTTAATCAGTGCTTTTCCTTAAGCTTGTCTAAAACTTTAGCTCTAAGAAAACAGTCCCTTTCTTTTGGTGAAGTTGTTTGTCAAAATAGTTTGATTTATATTCTTGTAACTCACATTCAAAACAGTCATGATTAATATGACAGTCATGATTAATATGAATATGAAGCAGAAAGTAAAAGTCCTTCCATCCACAGATAACATTTTTGCACATATTCTACCAAAATAAATACTATGGGCATACACACACTTCCTTTAAAAATGAAAACTGAATTATATCTCATCACTTGTCTTTCCATGTCAACTATACTTTAAGAAACTTATTTTTAAAGGCTGCTCAGTTGCTTATTGTTGGCACACACCATCAAGTATTTAGGTGTATTATTTTGTATTCCTATAGACTGCTGCAACAAATACCCTTAAACGCATACTTTTCTCTATTTTTCCAATTATTTATCTGAGACAAATTTATAACAAATTCCTGAGCCAAAGGATTTTTAAGAGTTTTGACTAGTATTGCCAGTCTGTCCTCCCAAAAGTCTGTATCAATTTACACTCCTGCCAATTGAGTGCCCAACTTACACTCTTATTTTTCCACCTGAAAAAGTAATACTGAATTCAATTAAAGAAGCATCTTTTGCTGAATTCACCGTGTAACTGCATGAAATGATTAGAATGATCCATAAGAAGGACCAAAGTCAAATCTCTGTTCCACCACTCCATATATACACACGCATACATACACAGAACCGACTCTTGGCATAGCAATGTTACTACAGCACACTGTTCTTCAAAAAACATGCAATGAAGTATAACTAAAAATTAAATGACTCCTTTGGAACCATGACGAAAATTCTTGGGGGGAAAAAGAACAGACAGACATAGACAAAGCAAAGAGGAGAGGCAGGTGTTAAAAACAGTGCAGCCTGTCTGCGATTAGTGATTAGCACAGGCTCAAATCACTCTTCCATGTACCTTAAATGAGTACACTCATGCTCAGTCAAGGGTAGCCAAACCAGTGTAGTAGAGTTAACCAGGTAGTTAACCAGTCTTAACTCTGGTTAACACTTAACCAGAGTGTTAAAATACTTAATGAAGAGACCAGAAAAACATGAACACATTGCAATTCTATTGGGATAGGAAGACCAAAAAAACCCCAAACTTCATTATGCCATGGTCTAACTGAAGTGTTTAGCTAGATGACAGATCTGTAAGTTGTACAATTTGATGCTAATTAAGTTGATAATGAGATTATATGAAGTTTTTTAAAAATTTCTATTAGGGAAGAATCAATAGGATATTTTCTGATATCTTTTTAACATTTACCTCAGGAAAAATTACAAACGACAGTGATATGAAAGCAACTGGCTTTGGAAAGAATAGGAGAAAGGAAATATTCTTCACATAGATATTTTCTTAACCTAAATTTTAACAACTTTTCTATTTTTTCTTTGGTGTTAACAGGCTAACAGACCAATCCAATGAAGTATGGTGCAAACATACGTAGATATACTTAATATATATGGTGCTTTGGGGGGGGTTGGGGAGGGTTTGTATTTTGGGGTTTTTGTTTTAGATTTTTAATGGTTGGGAACTTGATTTACAAAATTCTCTTATTTCAGTCATGATAGTTAAGGAATGTTATAAATAATGTCACCACAAGAAGAAGATCAAACTAAGAGACCTTAAAGTTTATTTTAACATGCCGTTTTTAGAAGACTTTCAACTAAATGACACGTGTCTGTAAACTTTACAGTCTTCATTGTCACCAATGGCATAGGGACCATTCTCTCGTGTCAGCACCAGGACCCAAGAGCCAAGCAAAAGACAAGGAGAGGCAAAAGGTAAGCAGGGATCAGACTGGCAGGATAAGGTCTGGAACAGGCATCAGGGGAGCTGCATGACAGCCCCTGTGTCACAAGTGCCCAGGGTTACATCTGCATTTATGGTGAATCTGAATTCACACTTGTAAACATGTGTGCAGGTATGTTACATTCCCATGTGACCCCACACAGAGAATATTATCTGGCAAAGGCACAGCAATCAGAATTAGGTGAACAAAGCAATGACCCATTAGGGCAGCTGCTCAAGGCAGATAGAAGTATTCAGTATTAACACACAAAGAATGTGTCATTTTCACCTCTTTGGGACTCCTCGTCTGTAAAAATGAAAAGCTTGGACAACTTCTAATATTCTCTGGAGCCTAGAAGACCCTCCAGATCTGGCCCTATCCACAACTCAGGTCTCATATTCTCAATCTTCTTTTTTTTTTCCTCCCCATTTATTTTTATTCATTGGAGGCTCATTACTTTACAATATTGTAGTGGTTTTTCCATACACTGACATGAATCAGCCATGGATTTACATGTGTTTCCCATCCCGATCCCCCCTCCCGCCTCCCTTTCCATCCCATCCCTCTGGGTCTTCCCAGTGCACCAGCCCTGAGCACTTGTCTCATGCATCCAACCTGGACTGGTGATCTGTTTCACACTTGATAGTATACTTGTTTCAATGCAGATTTGAAAGAGACATGTGTACCCCAATGTTCATCGCAGCACTGTTCATAATAGTCAGGACACGGAAGCAACCTAGATGCCCATCAGCAGACGAATGAAGAAGAAAGCTGTGGTACATATACACAATGGAATATTACTCAGCCATTAAAAAGAATTCATTTGAATCAGTTCTAATGAGATGGATGAAACTGGAGCCCATTATACAGAGTGAAGTAAGCCAGAAAGATAAAGACCAATACAGTATACTAATGCATATATATGGAATTTTAAAAGATGGTAATGATAACCTTATATGCAAAACAGAAAAAGAGACACAGACGTACAGAACAGACTTTTATACTCTGTGGGGGAAGGCGAGGGTGGGATGTTCAGAGAGAACAGCATTGAAACAAGTATACTTCTCAGTCTTCTTGACCTCAGTCTTTCAGCAGCCCTTATTTAACTTCTTTCAATTCCCAAAATGTGTCTCGGTCACCCCAAGCCTCTTCCAACACAACAGTCTGCGACAGCCCTGGTCTACTCCTCGCCCAGGTCAGTCACGCTCATTCTTTAAAGCTGGACTTAAACATCACCTTTGCTGCAATGCACCTCCATGGAGGACTTCATCTCCCTTGTTAAAACTTCTTTTAAAACAACATGCAATTAGCTTTTTTCATTTTCTGTCTACCCAAGTAACTTGCAAGCTCTCTGATGCCAAGAGTTGTGTATCTTGCTCCCTCTAGTATCCCACGTCTTCTGAAACAATTATTGGCGGTGCTGTATGTGTGCTCAGTAATGTCCAACTGTTTGCGAGCACATGGACTGTAGCCCACCAGGCTCCTCTGTCCATGGGATTTCCCAGGCTTGAATACTGGAGTGGGTTGCCATTTCCTTCTCCAGGGATCTTCCTGAACCAGGGATTGAACCTGTGTCTCTATCATCTCCTGCACTGGCAGGTGGATTCTTTATACTGCGCCACCTGGGAAGCCCGGAACAATTCCTGGCATTTAGTAAATACTCAAGTATTTGTTTGGAGAAGGCACTGGCAACCCACTCCAATAACTCCTGCCTGGAAAATCCCATGGACAGAGGAGCCTGGTGGGCTGCAGTCCACGGGGTCGCGAAGAGTCAGACAAGACCGAGCGACTTCACTTTCCCTTTTCCCTTTCATGCATTGGAGAAGGAAATGGTAACCCACTCCACTGTTCTTGCCTGGAGAATCCCAGGGACAGGGGAGCCTGGTGGGCTGCCGTCTATGGGGTCGCACAGAGTCGGACACGACTGAAGTGACTCAGCAGCAGCAGCAAATGTTTGTTAAATGAATAAATGATAGGATTGTGTTTAATAAAGCTACGAAAAGCCTCAGTACTAAAAGTAACTTCTAGTTTCCCCAAACAGGCCATGAAAAGCCAAATTTAATATGCTGATATTCACTGTTCTCTTTACAAAGGTAAAAGAATCCAAAGCTTTCAGTTATGTTGTCTCCTTTCCTCACTGTTTCTCTAAAACCCTCAAGCTGTTAATGATAATATTATATCACTGTACATATAGTGAATAATAATCATTTCAGTGAAAACTAACAGCATGTAGCTATTTTTGAAATAACATTTTTCTTCTATAACTATCCTTACCATTAATAATGTAGGTAGTTATATATTATAAAATGGCCAATGAAAAACAATGCTACCCAACTGTATCCAACTCAAAACGAACCTAAACAAATGGGAACACACATCTACACCCACATGAGGCCAGTGAAGAGTTTTCTTGATATGAACATCCAGTCATCCACTACCTCATCAATAATGATATACAAGAGAAGCACACACAGGCTTTAAATCCATAACCAAAACACTTTTCCTATCAAGGCTATAATTTTAACTAGATTTAAAATCTCATTTCTGAAACCTAGTTTCACTCATTCCTTTTCAGTAGGTTTCAGAAATGAGATTTTAAAATATATAAAGACACAGAAGCAGCATGTATAAAGGCCCCCGAATAATGCAGAGTATAACGAAGCTGATGAATGTCAGCGTTGCTCTGGAATGAACTATGGGGTGTGTAAAGGGGATGGGGGGCAGAGGATGGGGAAACAGGTGGATTGCATTTCTAGCATACAGATGAACTAGCAAGGAGGAAAACACCTGATAATTTAGATAAATATTACAGGCACCTTCCACTCATTTGGCTGTATTCATGAAGAGGTAAAAGCAATCCAAGGCCAGAAATGAAAGAAGATGCAGAAAACCAAATGGTAAACTGATCCTTGAGAGAAGGCTGACCTGAGGCCGTGTGCTAGTCTGACTGGCCAGAAGCTTAGATTTTAACAGCCCTTTGAAGAACAAAAGACCGGGCAGGCGGTGAGGACTAAGCAAGACGGCTAACTGGAACCAAGACCTCCTCATAGAGCCGGGACCCTTGAGTAACTTCCTTGCTAAAATTAGGAGAAAAAAAACAACTAAGAACACCTTCAAGCAAAGGAAGATCACAGGAAAACAATTCACTCGACCTAGGTCTTTGGTAGATGTGGTGGGGGGAAATCTCTGGGGCATTTGTAAACATTGCTTGTCACCTTGCTGGAATTTGTGATTCAGATTTTTATTACAGATTCACACTCCTCTATCCAAGACCCTTGAGTCATATATGTTTCAGAATTTAGGATTTTCCAGATTTTCCTAAAGTAGTATGAGGCACACACCCATAAACTAAGTAACCTAGTATAATCTGGGCAACATACATACAACAGTCTTTCTGAAGCTAAGATATGAACCTTCAAGGTACGTAGTAAAATGGCTATGACTGATCACGTTTTGTTAACAAATGATTTCCATAAGAATTTTTTTCTTCTGAGCTTTTTGGATTTTCAAATTATGAATAAGAATTATGGACCTGGATCTGCATTAGATGGGAAGCTCCAAGAACAGAAATTAACTTAAGGCACTCCCAGGATGGTAGTGCATGTGGGACCTTATAGAAGCAAACACAAACCCTCTCTAAATACAGTTAGGCTTTCTAGGATTCCCACAGATGAAGTCCTAGACAATATGATCTCAGAGTCCAAAATTACAAAACATGTAAGGAAACAAATCATTATTGAAGGTCAGGAAAAACAATAGCAAAAGCAGAGCTTCATGTACCTGATCTGTGAGATACAGAATATAAAATGAGTTGTGTTGAAAATGGTAAAGAAATAAAAGAGAGACTCAAAATGTGAGCAAGAAATGTATATTATCTCAATGTAAGGCAATATTGAAAAACTTCAAAAATGAACAATATAAATGAATAAAGTTAAAAACTAAAGAGGAGTAAAAGCAGACAAGATATAGCTAAAGAGAGAATTAATGAACTGGAAGATATTTGAAAAAGCAAGCATAGTAAAGAAAGTATTAGAAACTATGAAAGGTATATTTAGAGATGGATGTAATGAGAAGGTCCAGCACATACATAATCATGTCTGAAGGAGATAAGAAAGAGAATGGATGTAGGGAACAATCAAAGATAACAGAAAGGCAGGGAATTTTCCAGAACTGATGAAAGACATAAATTCTCAAATTCAGGAAACCCATCAAGTTCCAAATAGGATAAACAAAAACAAAACTACATCTAAACAGACATACAGTACAGATGCAGGAGACAAGATTTATAATGCAGCCAGAAAAAGAGAGATTTCCTGAAGGTAGCTAGACTAATAGATGACTGTTTAAGAGCAACAGTGGAAGCCAAATGTTACCTTTAAAAAGAAAATAACTCAATCTAAAACTGTATATCCAGATAAACTATCCTTCAAAAAATGTGGGCAAAGATTTTTTTTAGACAAAAACAGAGTTTACCACTGAAGAACCTTACTGAAGGAGCTTCAAAAGGATATAGTTCAAGAAAACCTAAGAAATAATGAAGGAATGGTTAGCAAAAAAGTAAAGGTGGATATAGCTACATAAACACTGCCTATATGACATAATAATGTCTGGCTTTGGAGATTAAAACAACAATGGACAATAAGACCCTGGACAATAATAGCATATAAGAAGTGGATGACTGGAATTAAAAGCTTCTAAATTTCTCTTTTGAGGGGAGGAATAAAGAGAGATAGTGGTCTAAGTAGACTTTAAGGACATATATTAAATTTTTAAAGGCAACCACTAAAAGGACTGAAATAGTATAGTTTCCAAACTATAGGGGAGGGAAGTGGAATTAAAGTAAAAACCAAAGCAATCGAAAGAAGACAAAAAACAAGCCCAGTAAAAGGAAATCAGAAAGGATCACATATCAGTTGTTATGCTGGCAGCAGCAGTAATGGTACTAGCAATAGTAACAACAGGAACTGTACTAGCAATGCTAACTACAGCAGTGGTAGTAATAACCGATGCTCATTGCATGTTTATGTGTCAAGCTCTGGGCTAGTATCTTAGATGCATTCTCTCTCTTATTTCTCACCAAAATTGAGGTAGATACTAATATTAATCATTTTACAGATTAAGACTAATTACTGATCAAACCAAGTAGAAGACAGCTAAAGGAGGAGAGGTCAGAGTTTTAAAAGAACTGATCACCCACTGTATTTGAGTGAAAGAAAATCCTTGTGGGAGTGGTCTGGGCAATTGAGTGGACAATGTCTGACACCCTACAAGGATTTTAACACTTCATGTGTGAATTAGGCCAAAGAGACAGAATATACAAAGGAGGCTTGAGCTGTGTTTTTTGTCTTTGGAATTATGAGTATCTGTTTCAAGAAGCTTGGTTGTGAAAGAAAAGCAAGGGGATGACAGGTTGGTTGCTGGAAAAGGTCACAGAATTCAAGGAGAGTGGTGTGTAGGAGGTTCTGTTTGTTTTCAAGGGAGATACTTGAAAATTTCATAAGAGAGCTAGAGCGAGAAGTTTAAGATACAGATGACACAAAATAACTGATGCAGAAAGGAGAGTTATACCTTAAAAATAAAAGTGCTAATCCTAGGAGAAAAAACAAATGATCAGGCCCCAAGGCAAAACCACACAAAGCAAAGATCTAGCTTCTAGCTTCTCTCCCCTGGGTAGCCAGGAATGGCACATCACAAGATCTCTTAGAAGACATTAGAGCCTTCCTAAAGATGCATAATAGAGAAATCTTACGGACACATGAGAGATCAGGGGAGGGGGACAGGAGGATCCTCACACACTAGGCACAAATGAAGAGAAAGAAGGAAGAAAGAGCTATAGAAGGGCTGCAGACTTCAGGTTATAACTCTTTCTGGTTGGTACTTTCATCCAACTGCTCCAAGGAAGATTCCATCATTTTTTACTTACAGATCATCATGTAACTGATACTGAGTATGCCATTCAACTATTCTCCCCTTCACAAAAAGTACAAGATAGAGAAGCTTCCACATTACATAAACACCAAAGAAAAACAGATAGCCAACATGTCCCTTACAAGCAAGCAAAATATTCCTCTGTACAGAGAAATGAACTTACAAACAAAGTGAAACTGGAGAATAAACATTTTTTCATGGCAAGAAATGTGGCTTTTCAAATTATTTAACTGCATTTAGATTATAAGGAAGGTTCTCTCGGGAGCTGCTGGCTCAGGAGTTGAATCATCTAAAATACAACTCTGTAAGGAAAGCATCCTCTGCCCTCAGAGAACATGGTTATATGTCACATTTGACCTTCTTTACCAAGTTATTAAAACCAAGATAAGCTCCAAAGAACACCCTATCCCAGCATCAACCAATTTGAAGAGAGTAGGTAGGATATTTAAAAGGATATTTAGTTGTGAAGGGCTTCCCTCATAGCTCAGTTGGTAAAGAAGCCACCTGCAATGCAGGAGATCCCAGTTCAGTTCCTGGGTTGGGAAGATCCCCCAGAGAAGGGAAAGGCTACCCACTCCAGTATTCTGGCCTGGAGAATCCCATGGACTGTGTAATCCATGGGGTCCCAAAGAGTCGGACATGACTGAGCGACTTCCACTTCATTTCACTTCACCTCACTTACTTGTAAAAAGCTAAGGGAAAGATCCAAGGCAACTAAGTGCACAGATTAAATTTCAAATTAAGACTTCAACCACCATTTATTAAACTAATATGGCAATGAACCAAAAATCTAGATTTTAATCTAAAATGCAGGAAGCTTATTTTGCAATTACGATATGAATGTACCTACTGCATAATAGTTTTACATATTTTTTCGTATACACAATCTCTTAAATCCCTAGAGTAACTTCTAAAAAAATGATTTATCAGTTTTATACTGGTTCTAAGAAAGTATCTGCTAACCACACTGATCTCAAAAGGGAAAGAAAAAACTAAAGTGACCCAAAGATATTTAACATTATACCATAAAAAATATTTCTCTGAAAATATGGAAGTCAAATGATCCAGGAAAACATCTTTATTGTTCCAGTAACTGATATAAAGCCTACTTAATTATTGGGTTGGCCAAAAAGTTCATTTGGGTTTTCCCAGACCACCTTCTTGAGAGGTATGAATGAATTTTTTGACCAACCCAATATTTTAAAATCATTTCTAGGGCAAGCTCCCTGATATGACCTAAGAGACTGTGCCACTCTTCTTCTGCTCCTGCTAACCTCTCCACCTCTTAAGATCTCTTCTCCCCTCCTGGGATGCTGATCATCATCTGAGAATGTCACAGGACCACACAAATTGGACCCTTTCAGATTTAAGGAATGAATGATAATAGTGTTGAATGTCTTTAGAAGTCTATTCCCCTCATCTCTTCCTGACTATCGAAAAAATAACAGACTGTTCTAAACCATTTCCACACAGGCTGGGGCTTCTGCTGAAATCGAGGAGAAGGAACAAAGTATGCCTCTGTCTAATCACAGGGTTTCTTTGGACAATAACAAATAGTTAAATGAGAACTGAAGTCAAAGTAAAATACATTTACAGCAAGTTAGCACACTTCTCATATTGCAAGTTATGCTAGTATTCAGTAAGCTTTCATACACTGCTGCACATTAATTTCACTCAGTAAGCTTAGCTTACACTTTTGATATTAGCACCATACGTTATCACAAGTACAGATATGATGAGCAACTGAAAACTGATCAACTGCATCAGTATACAAATAGCACTTCTATAAATGAAAATGTATTTTATATGCTATATTCTAAAGAAGACTATGTAAAGCAATTACATTTTTTAGTTAATTGTTCATTCTGTTCACTCATAAAATTTCTTACTTATTAGTAGATATTTTATAAATGAAGTTAAAGTGGTAGGACTTCTGTGGTCATTTGCCAATATTTGCCTTGAATCAAAACATAGTCTATATCTCCTATTACCTTTACCTGATATTCTTATAAGAAATACAATCTTATTTTTTTCTTATTTTGGGAGGGAAAGAATCATTTATAAATGTCAATATCTCTCAAACATAAGCTTTAGAACTTGAATTACTTATTAGTAGAATAAGCTCATTATTAAAAACTCTCAAGAGGTTTAAAATGGAAAAAAATAGGATTACAGATAAGCGATTTGGCTTTTCATATGGTTTGGTCTAATGTTGATAATAATCTCTAAGATTGAAATTTTGACAACCTTAAACAGGGCATTTTAACAATATAGTATATGCATATAAATTGTTCATAAGAGCAGTTAACCAAAATTAATCTTATACAAGGGCTGCAAAACTTCCCAAATTCTCCCTGCAGGTGTTACTTTGGGTCAGCTCTTATTTTGTTGTTGTTCTTCAACCCTGACACAGCATTTGGGTAAGCAAGCACTGGATGTTATACTGGATCCCATTACTGTATTATTTGACCTGCGTTATCCCTTAGGCCATCAACTACAAAACAGAAAAGGAAAAACAATGGAAATGTAAAACAGTTTACATTTTGTAATGTAATGTAACCAAGTAGGTGAATGCTTGCCAAGTCCTGGATATTCTATATGCTATCAAATAGGTACACAATGTTACAGGGAAAGGATGTACAAAAAAACTTATGTCAAAGTAACACTGATTGAATGTTCAGTCGCTCAGTCGTGTCCAACTCTTTGTGACGCCATGGATTGTAGCCCACCAGATTCCTCTGTCCATGGGATTCTCCAGGCAAGAATACTGGAGTGGGTTGCCATTTCCTTCTCCAAACGTTGATTAGGTGTTTAATTTTCATGTGCAAAAGGCAACATTATTCTAGTAGAGTGTGGAATAAAAGCTTTACATAATCTAAAAGAACCTGAAAACACAGAATCCTTACTTAGATTATTAAGGATTCTATCCTTAATCATATCCTTTAAGTTTCATATATAACTTCTGATTATGGAGAAACTTTTCTGAATATATTTTTCCTCCGAGAAAAATACTATTACTGAAAACAAGAGAAAAAAATTGAGAATATATGTCCAGAATTTCCTTATTTCTCTACCTTCTTATTATATGAAATTCTGCCTCCAGATGTTAACAAATCATTCCTCCAAAAGCATAAATCATGTATCATTAAGCATTATTTTATAGATTACCATAGTTAACAATAATTTTTGTGGCCTATCAACCCAAAGAGGAAAAATTATCTTTTAAACCAGTATTTTAAATAATATTAAGTACACATTTCATAAAGATTCTGAGCCCAATTAACCCAAGGTTTTTTTTTTTTTTTTAAAATCACAAAACCACAAACTCTGTTCTTACAACCTTCTAATCTGAACGCCAAACTGCAAAATTACATACAAATCCAACTAGCAAAAACTTTTTTGGTTTCATTGCCTCAACTCTGCATTTTGTGCTCTTTTCCTCCTAATTAGTATTTAATATTTTCATGACTAAATAATCTTAAGATTATTTCAGTACCCACAGAGAGACTTAGCTATATGTTTGCATGTTTTAATAAGTGGTGTGACTCACTTTTAAAACTGGTGTGTTACTGGAAACCTGTGAATAAACTACCAAGGTCATCTACTGTTATCGAAAGGAACATTACAAAGAATTCTGTACAAAGATGCCTTCCTACAATGCATATACATATAACATTATTCATTTATATGTTGAGATCTTCCATATCATGTTTAATTAAAATAGGTCATATCCGTAACTTGATATATATCTTTCCAAATTCCACCTTAAGGTTGACTTTAAATGAAGATAATTTATTTTATGCCTTATTGGAAAAGTAAAATGTTAAAGAGAAAGACCAATACTCCTCAGTCCTTGGCTTTTGCTCATTTTTTAAAATGAAAGAATAAAAATTTTTCATGCCTATCATAAAAATTACAGTAAGTATGTGGAATTGTGATGCTCAATTTCACACAAAGCCATGCAAACAGGATGGGTATTCTGAAGATTAGACCATTCCAGTTCATATGGTTCCTTTCCCCCCTCTCACTAGAGAATATTACTAAAAAAACCACACATGGTAGTTAAGTGCAGTGGTTAAATGCTATGAATATTAGTTACCTTCTCTGAACCTATTAAGCAAAGATAAATTAGAAATGTAAAACTCAGGGCCTGGCACATAGTAACTGCTCAATAAATGTTTAGCTCTTATTATTACTCATCTTAATAATCTGATACAAGTTTCTCCTTCAGCTGATTTATTTAAATATGGAATCTTCCCCCTATATTCCACATCTTCAGAATCACCTCACTCACTAACATATGAGGGCGATACTAAAAAACCTGCCACGTGGAAAATTTATAAAAGATTTTCCAAGATCAAAAGATTAAGGTGACTATGGAAGAGTCAGTCTTTCTCTGAATCATGTTTAAGGAAAGTCTCAAACCTCTGAATGTTCTCTGAAAGGTATCAATATATGGATCTATCATTTTCAAACCATTTAGCAAATCCATAACCTATAGCTTTTTCTATTATGAGGACTGGCTACACTGACACCTACCTTTCAGACATGAGTCATCCTTTCAGAGTTGGGGAAACTGATGGAAAGATGGCTAAATGATTCAGCACACTGCAGCAAAATAAGCTGGTCATGAATTTATAATTTCCACTTGTGTTAGGGGTCCTGGCCCAGTTGACCTCTCTCACCCCTGCACTGCATGGATAATATACAATACCATAATCATGTTTTGTAAAAAGAGACTCTCAGAAAGAGAGTAATGGTGAGTACCCCTCAGACAAGCTTCCAGAAGCAAAATTATCCATTTTTATGAGACAACAGGTTTGCAAGCCTGGAGAATCCTTACATCATCCAGCTACAAGCTTCATCAAGCTTTGCTTATACTAGGACCAGAGTCAATTCTTACAGTGCTGTCATTTTCTCAGCTGCACAAGGCAGACACTGGGGAAGGCCCGAAGCATAAGAAAATCTGAAAATGGGCAAAGGAAGCCAGATGGGAAGTGGGTACAGCTAGCCCATGTCTCTCATGCCAACACTGACCTTTACCAACAAATAACACAGGAGGATAGAATCTAAGCAGGTCCAAAAGACCGAACAGTAACTACAAAATATATTATTACTTGTAAGGAGCCTCACTACTCAAAGTAGGTGAAAACCTTAAGGGTCCCTATTAGCCCTTCAATAACAAAACATTTACTACGCTAATCCAATGAAATCTTTAGAAATAGATTCCAAACTAGATTAAAGACTTTCCCATCAAACAACCAAGTTTGTTTTTTTTTTTAAACAAAATATGAACCGAAAGTTTTCATCTAAAATTGCACCATCTCAAATGCTGGCAAAGCACAACCATTTTGTGCGCAGAGCATGGCCATTCTGCCCAGCAGTTCCTGAGAATGGGACAAACAAGTATGCCAGGATGTGGAAAATGAAATCTCCATTATCTGTGAAGTGCAATTTCCTCATTTAGGAGCTTGACTTTATTTTAGTTTGCTGTGGTAGATCTGACCTTCCAAAAATCCATTTTGGTGGTTATTTCAGTTACGAGTGTGCGACCCCTAGCTGCTTCTAATGTGGACTCGAGAAGGGGCGGGGGTGAAAAGGGGTTTTAAAAAAAAAGGGGGGGGGGGGTGAAAAGCGCCTAAACCAGAACACACAATTTCTTGCTATCTCGGTGTGTGTGTGTATATATATATATATTTCGTTTATCCACTAAAACCTTGGCGGGCAGGAGGAGGGGGAAAAAAAAAAAAAAAAAAGGCTCACAGACAAGATTTCAGGGCTGACCCACGGCGACACCTCGACAGCGGGAGATTCTGAGCTCAGTGAGGGCCGGCCCGGCCCCGAGGTCGCAAGGCTGCAGCATAAGCCGCCAGCGAGCCCAGGCCGCGCCGCACGCGTCCAGAGCGCCCCGGCCGTGCGCATGTCCCACTTATATAAAGAGAGGCTTACAGTCCAGGTGCTTTTTCTTGGGGCCCATCACTTCATGAGTGGTGGCTTTGCAGACCGCTCTGGCTACAGCGGAGCCTGTCACGCTGTACTGAGCCGCGGCGATCCGATCCGTGAGCGTTTGGCCCGACATCTTCTCCGGCCGCGTCTACAGCCTCCTCTTCTGCGGGAAAGAGGGGGGAGCGGGGGGGGGGGGCGGGGGAGGGGGGAGATGGTCCTGCTTTAAGCCGCAGACTTGACCCTTCGAGCACCCAGGCCTTGCCTCCTCCAGCCGCACGGAGGCTCTCTTCTCCGTCCCCGCCCTGGTACCACCTTGCCGGAGCCAGCAGCGCGCTAAGCCCCGCACCGGCGACGCGGTCTGGCGGGGGGTGAGGGGGTGGGGAAGGCCTTGAGCGAGACAAGGTCCCCTCCAGAAACCTCAGCGCGGATCCGGCGCCAGCATCATGACAATGTCCCCGAACGACCCTCCACTTCCCTCCCCCACCCTCACCCCCCATGCTGCCCGCCTCACCCCTCTGCGCCCCTCTGTCCAACAGCACTTTCCCCGCATCCTGATCTCCAGTGCCAGACCAGCCCCCGTGTGCGTGCGGGTTATTCCCTGGGCGCCGCGCCCGCCCTGAGCCCACCTCTCGCCTCCCCGCCGCAGCGTCTCCTCCGAGCAGCCCGCAGGCTTCGGAGAATGGACCGGATACCCAAGCCGGGGCCGCCTCCCTCCTCCTCCCCGCGCCGCTGCAGCAACCGGCTCGGCCCCCCTCGGTCGCGGCGGAGATTATCCTAGCGTTGCGCCATGTTACGCGTCCGCCTCCCCTTCCCTCCTCGCCGCCGTCTCCGGGGCCCCGCCGAGGCCCTCCGCCCGGAGCCCCCTCCTCTCGTCCCCAAAGCCCCACCGCAGGGGCCGCCCCGGGGCTCTGCGGAGGCGCCCGAGTCTCGGAGCGCCTCGCCCCTCCTGACAGCCGCGTACAGAAGGACTGACAGCCCCAGCCCAGCACCCCGGCCGCCCTCGAGCGCGCCGCGGAGCTGTCACCCGGCCGCTGCCCTTCCTCGCGCCCTAGGATTATCCCCTCCCGCTCCCCGCGCGGCCCGAGCGCAGGGAGAGGCCCAAGCCGGCTCCCCGGTACTCACCCCGCCCCAGGAGCGGCGCTGCCCGCCGCAGGATGAGCGGAGCCCGGGTCGCCGAAGGAAGTCGCGCCGGGTGGGTGTGTGCGGCCGCGCGCGGACCCGGTGCCCCGGGGCGCGATGCTTCCAGCCCCGGCCCAGCCCCCGCCCTCAGCTCCGCGGTCCCTGCGCCCGCCGCCCGCGGCCCCAGGAGCCAGCCGCACCCGCCCGCCGCCGCGTCTCCCCAGCCCTCCGCGCTGCGGCCCCATCCCCGCCCCCACCTCAGCTGTGGTTGCTCCGACGAGTCAGGTGACGGCGGCGGACAAACCCGGGCGAGTCCTCCACGCAGCGCCTCGCGGCCCCCTCCCAGCTACTCACACACGCCGCCCCCCCGGGGCCGCGAGCTTCCAGGCACGGGGGCCGCGCGCGAGCATCCCCGGCAGGCGCGAGCAGAGAGGAGGGAGGCGGGGAGGCCGACGCCCGCCCAGCCAACCACCCTCCGCGAGGCGCCCGGCAGCCGGTCGGCTCCCTGGACCCGCACCCCGCACGCACTGCGCGCGCGCGCCGCGCACACCTGCCGGCCGTCTGCAGGATGTGCCGGGCGGCGGGGGCGTTGGCGCAGCCGGGCGAGCGCGGTCCGCGAGTTCTGCTCCGTGGACGCCGGGGCTGGGGCGTCGTCGCGCGCTGCCTGGAAAAACCCAGTCCTTTCTCCCCTACATCTGATTCGCCCGCCAGCCAAAGGCAGCAGAGGCCTCCATGGGCAGGACGATTTTAAAATGTCAAATTCTGCTGGCCCACAGGGCCGTTACCTGTGCGTCCTCAACTCCTTGGAGCGCCTCTACTTGTCTGTATTTTAGTTGGGAGCTGGCGTGGGCAGTTCGTCTCTAGCCACTTTGGTCTTAAACGCATACTGAAGTCTACTACAAGGACGCATAATTAACAAGACCATCGATCCCGTTCCAGATCATATGCAGAGTGGTTTTTTAGGTGCGTAAGAAAAACTCTTTTGCACTTCTAATTCTTCCCACTTGAATATAGCCTTTGGCTGTGTTAAGTGTATTTGAATTCTATACATGGATTTCTAAACAGGGCTTTGGCTACGTCACGTGCTGACAGTTTCTGAGATTGTTATTCACCTTAACCTAAAAAATCTTTTAAATTCTCCCGGTAGAATCGAGATGAGAACTTCACTTGTGAATTTTCTTGCGATTTTTCCTGGCCTTGTTTTATGCTTTCTTTCATTTAGTACAGGGTTCAGTACGCAAAGGCATGATTTTATAGTTGTTGGAACTGATTCTAGCATTAATTGGAAGCGTGACGACTGAAGAAAGACAACCCAAGACTACCTTTATCAGGTTCTAAATGCTTGTCTTCCCATATCTAGTAGTACCACACCTAGATAGTTAAAAAAGAAAAACTTCCAGTCAAAACCTTGTCCTCAAATTTTGTAGCAGCTTTATGTGGTGGCACCAAACTGGAAGAATGTCACTCTAGTGGTAAGTGGATAAACAAAGTGTGATATATACCACACGTGAAATATTATTAAGCAATAACAGGGAACAAACAACATAGATGAGTCTCAGGTGTACTATGCTACATCAAAGAAGACCAACCCCGCACACTGCTTATGTTGTGATTATATAACATTCTGAAAAAGGCAAAATTATAAAGACAAAGCATGTCAGATGCCAGGGGGTAGGGGAAGAGATAGACTGCAAAGGGGCAGAAAATATTTTTGGAGTGATGTAAATGCTCTATATCATGATTGTGATAATAGTTACACAACTGCATATATTACTCAAAGCTTACCAGTTTGTACTCGTACAATTGGTGAGTTTATGGTATGTAAATTATACCTCAATAAATCTGATAAAAAGAACTAGAATGGCAATATCATCAGACAGAGTAGGCTGCATAATAAGAAATATCAGTAAGGTTAAAAATGCACATTTCATGAAAAAGGAGAGGTTACAACAGACAATGCAGAAATAAGATTCTAAGACTATTATGAACAACTATATGGCAATAAAATAGATAACCTGGATGAAATGGACAGACTCTTAGAAAAGTTCAATCTTCCAAGACTGAGGCAGGAAGAAATAGAAATTATGAGCAACCCAGTTACAAGCACTGAAATTGAAACTGTGATTTAAAGAAATCTCCCAAAAAACAAAAGCCCAGGACCAGATGCAGAGAAGGCAATGACAACCCACTCCAGTACTCTTGCCTGAAAAATCCCATGGACAGAAGAGCCTGCTAGGCTGCAGTCCATGGGGTCGCACAGAGTCAGACACAACTGAAGCTACGCAGCAGCAGCAGCAGAACCAGATGGCGTCACAGGAGAATTCTAGCAAACATTCAGAGAAGAGCTAATGCCTAGCCTTCTAAAACTCTTTCAAAAAATTGCAGAGGAACACCTCCAAACTCATTCTACCAGGCCACCATCACCTTGATAACAAAACCAGACAAAGAAAACAACATCACTGATGAACATAGATGCAAAACTCCTCAACAAAATTTTATCAAACAGAATTCAGCAGCACATCAAAAATCTCATACACCATGATCAGGTTGGGTTTCTTCCAGAGATGCAAGGATTCTTCAATATATGCAAATCAATCAATGTGATACACCATGTTAACAAATTGAAAGATAAAAATTATATGATCATCTCAATAGATGCAGAAAAAGCCTTTGACAATATTCAGCACACATTTATGATTAAAGCCCTTCAAAAAATGGGCATAGAAGGAACCTACCTCAACATAGTAAAGGCCTTATATGATAAGCCTACAGCAAACATTATTCTCAATGGTGAAAAACTAAAAGCACTCCCCCTAAGATCAGGAACAAAGCAAGGGTGCCCACTTTCCCCACTGTTGTTCAACAGTGTTCTGGAAGCCCTAGCTATAGCAATCAGAGAAGAAAAAGAAATACAAGGAATCCAGATCAGAAAAGAAGTAAAGCTCTCACTATTTTCAGATGACATTATACTGTACATAGTAAACCCTAAAGAGTATCAGGAAATTACTTGAGCTAATCAGTGAATTTAGCAAAGTTGCAGGATACAAAATCAATACACAGAAATCATTTGCATTTCTATACACTAACAATGAAAAATCAGAAAGAGAAATTAAGGAATCAATCCCATTCACTATTGCAACAAAAAAAATTAAATATCTAGGAATAAACTTACCTAAGGAGACAAAAGAACTGTACACAGAAAATTGTAAGACACTGATGAAAGAAATCAAAGATGATATAAACAGATGGAGAGATATTCCATGCTCCTGGGTAGGATGAATCGATATTGTGAAAATGACTATACTACCAAATACAACCTACAGATTTAATGCAATCCATATCAAATTACTAATGACATTTTTCACAGAACTAGAACAAAAAATTTCACAATTCATATGGAAACACAAAAGACCCCAAATAGCCAAAGCAGTCTTGTGAAAGAAGAATGGAGCTGGAGGAACCAACCTTCCTGACTTCAGGTTATACTACAAAGCTACAATCATCATGACAGTATGGTACTGGCACAAAAACAGAAACATAGACCAGTGGAACAAGATAAAAAAGCCCAGAAATACTCATGCACCTATGGGTACCTTATATTTGACAAAGGAGGCAAGAATATACAATGGGGCAAAGACAGCCTCTTCAATAAATGGTGCTGGGAAAACCGGACAGCTACATGTAAAAAAAAAATGAAATTAAATCATTCCTAACACCACAAGCAAAAATAAACTAAAAGTGAATTAAAGACCTAAATGTAAGACCAGAAACTATAAAGCTCTTAGAGGAAAACATAGGCAGAACACTCGATGACATAAATCAAAGCGAGATCCTCTATGACCCACCTCCTAGAATAACAAAAATAAAAACAAAAGTAAACAAGTGGGACCTGATTAAACTTACAAGCTTTTGCACAGCAAAGGAAACTACAAGCAAGGTGAAAAGACAACCCTCAGAATGGGAGAAAATAATAGTAAATGAAACAACTGACAAAGGACTAATTTCCAAAATATACAAGCAGCTCATACAAACTCAATGCCAGAAAAACAAACAACCCAATCAAAAAGTGGGAAAAAGACCTAAACAGACATCTCTCCAAAGAAGACATACAGATGGCTAACAAACACATGGAAAGATGCTCAACCTCACTCAGTGTTAGAGAAATGCAAATCAAAGCTACAGTGAGATATCACCTCACATTGGTCAGAATGGCAATCATCAAAAAGTCTACAAACAATAAATGCTGGAGAGGGGGTGGAGAAAAGGGAACGCTCTTGCACTGCTGGTGGGGATGTAAATTGATACAGATACTATGGAAGACAGTATGGAGATTCCTTAAAAAACTAGGAATAAAACCACCATATGAGCCAGCAATCCCACTCTTAGGCATATACCTTGAGGAAACCAAAATTGAAAGAGACACATGTATCCCACTGTTCACTGCAGCACTATTTACAATAGCTAGAGCATAGAAGCAAGCTAGATGTCCATCAATAGGTGAATGGATAAAGAAGTTGTGGTATATAAACAGAATGGAATATTACTCAGCCCTAAAAATGAATGCATGTGAGTCAGTTCTAATGAGGTGGATGAACCTAGAACCTATTATACAGAGTCAAGTGAGTCAGAAAGAGAAAAAGAAAGAGAAATACCATATTATAACTCACATATATGGAATCTAGAAAAATGGTATGGAAGAATTTATTTACAGGGCAACAGTGGAGAAACAGACATAGAGAATAGACTTGTGGATATGGGGAGAAGGGAGGAGAGGGTGAGATGTATGGAAAGAGTAACATGGAAACTTGCATTACCATGTGTAAAATAGACAGCCAACAGGAATTTGCTGTAGGTGTCAGGAAACTCAAACAGGGCTCTGTATCAACCTAGAGGGGTGGGATGGGGAGAGAGATGAGAGGGAGTTTCAAAAGGGAGGGGATAAATGTATACCTATGGCTGATTCATGTTGAGGTTTGACAGAAAACAGCAGAGTTCTGTGAAGCCATTATCCTTCAATAAAAAATAAATTAATTTTTAAAAAGCACCTTTCATAAAGATAAAATTCCTCAAGCCTATGTGACAATCTTACATATTTATATATTGAAAAGAAGAGCTTCAAAATGGGCTGAAGCAAAAACTACTAGCATTGTGAAGAGAAATAGGCAAATCCACAATTGTACTTCAGGCTTTCAATACTATTCTATTGATAAGACAGGTAAAAAACCAGTAAGATTTTAGATGACTTGAAATAACCATGTCAGTCAATTCGACTTAATTGACAATTACAAAGAGCTACACTCAAACATTCTTTCTAAGTGCTCATAGAATAGTTAGCACATTCCGAGCCATAAAGCTTGTCTCATAAATTTAAAAGGATTGTAATTATACAAACTGCATTCTCTTGCTACTATAGAATTTAGCTAAAAATCAATTACAGAGATATCTGGAAATCCCTGTATGTTTGGTAATTAATACATTCTAAATAACCTGTGGATCTGACTTCCCTACAGAAAATTTGGATTACTTTGAATTAAATGATTATGAAAATACTACATATCAAAATTTGTGGGATGTAGATAAAAACAGAAATTAGAGGGAAATTTATACATGAACATCTCTCTGCCATGGGTCATAGCAGAAAAATGTCTGAAAATCTAACTATGGAAATGTCATGAAAATTAGTGAATCATGTCAATGGTAGAACCAGCTTTTGAGTGTTATTGGTTGTTTTGAAATAAAATCTTACTAAGCTTTGAAAATAGCAGCATATTTCCAGTGGCAAAGATTAAGAAATGCTAAATTCTACATGCACCCCAGTGTTCATTGCAGCATTATTGGCAAGAACCAGGGCATAGAACCAATCTAGATGTCCATTGACAGATAAATGGATAAAGAAGATGTGGTACATATATGCGATGGAATATTACTCAGCCATAAAAAGGAATGAAATCGAGTCAGTTGTAGTGAGGTGGATGAACCTAGAGTCTGTCATACAGAATGAAGTAAGTCAGAAAGAGAAAAACAAATATTGGATATTGACACATATATATGGAATCTAGAAAAATGATGAGAATGGACTTTTGGACACAGTGGGGAAAGGAGATGGTGGGACGAATTGAAAGGGTAACACTGACATATTTACACTATCATGTGCAAAATAGATAGCTACTGGGAAGCTGCTATGTGGTTCACGAAACTCAGCTCAGGGCTCTGTGATAACCTAGAGGAGTGGGATGAGGGGCTGGGAGGGAGGGTCAAGAGGGAAGGATTATATGTATGCTTACAGCTGATTCACAATGTTGTACAACAGAAACTAATACAGCATGGTGAAGCAGCTATCCTCCAATTTAAAATAATAATAATAAAGAAATGCCAGGTTCTTATCTCCAGGAAAACCTAGAAATTTCAACCATGAAAGTTGAAAGAAAGAAAACTGACTAAAAGATATACATTGAGAGAAACAAAAATGATTGCTTATCAACATATTCCTCTGCAGGCCCAAGGACATAATAAATAATATTCAACAATCTGAGGCAAGAATAAGCATTGACACTCAATATTTTTACAAATTGATAGAATTTTAACCTCTCAGTGCTCAGAAAAGAAGTGGAATACAATAGCTATCCAAAACATGTTTTTAGAAAATAAATTGAACTCAGATTTTCTGAGCCAATATATATACATGTCACCATGTGAATATTTTTCTGCATCTCTGATTTAGTACACATTTTCATATAAGGATCACATTTAATAAAGGAAGACCAACCCAAGAATAATTACATGTAGACAGACAATGTTTGCCAGCATGTAAGGGCAAATGTCTTCAAGATACAAGAGGAGATACAACAGGAGGACAAGAAACTAAAGCTAAATCTGATGGCCACAGGTAACAACCTGTGATGGAAGTGGAGTTTATATTTTTCTCTAAAAACTTAATATCTTTCTGCAGGTAAACTATAGGGAGATTTTATTCCAATGATGCTTTTCTGTCAAGGTATAAAAATATCTGAGGTGCAAATATAACTATATTGGGATATATCCACCCCCACCCTCAAATGTGACATGTTTATCCAACCTCAAAAGTAACTAGCAACAAAAAGCAAATTTTGATATCCTGAATGCACTTGTATAGAGACAAAAAGATTGCTTCTCTTTTATGAGGTGGCAGGTGAAAGAGACCATGAAAATGATGAGCATCCTAAGGTAGCAAGAAAATAGTATGTTGCACAAAATATCAGTAAGATTGAGATTCAAACAACTAGATCATCTTAGGAAGTATAACATTTTATCTGTGAAAGCATCCAAGTTATTTAAGAATGAAAGTAAATGAACAGAAAGTGTATTCCAAGACAGGACAAACGTATTTATTACTTTGTTCTGCTTCACCTTCAGGCTAGAAATGAATTCCATGACAATTGGCATATTTGAAGGAATATGTACATTTTAATCCATGATAACAATTAGAACCATTTTAAAATGGTCTTTCCATTTTGCTTCCCTGATTTAAATCTCATGTGGCTATTCTGGTACATTGTGGTTACTGTTGTACAACCATCCTTGGGTTAAAAAAACAACTTCTTATTCTCTCTCACAGTTCTGTAAATGAACAGGGCTCCGCTGGGTCGTTCTCCTTTGAAGTCTTTCATGTGGTTGTAATCAGATGACAGCCAGAGCTGTGGTCATCGGAAGTCCCTGCTGGGCTGCCCGAGATGGGTTATTCACTCACGTGCCTGGCACTTGACGCTGGCCGCTCACTGAGAGCTCAGCCGAGGTTTCTACCAGAGTACCAACACAGGGCATCTTTATGTGGCTTGGGCTCCTCATGGGAAAGTGGTCCAGGGAAGTCGCATTGCTTGCCTGCAGCCTGGCTTCCAAGGGGGAGCATCCCAAGATGAGTATTCCAAGAAACCTAGGTGGAAGCTATAACTTTTCTTGTAACCTGAATCCAAGGTCATGTAGCATCAGTTCCCTTGTGTTCTCTTGATCAAAAGCAACCTATGCAGACAGCCCAGATTTAAAGGGGAGGAGACTATTCCTGGGAGGTTCATTCGAGGACCAACTAACTACCACAGTGACACATAGAAATAAACCCTTGTGAAGAATATGTAAGAGAAACCTATGCTCTCAGAAGTATGAGGTTAAGTGATTCACTTGACTCATTGAGAACTACCCCAAACATAATCAGAAAAATACTTGGGCCTAAACTAAAATAACACAGTGAACCACTTTCTCTGGTTGGAATATTCTTTCTCACATACCAGGTAAACTCCTACTCATCCTTGAAGACCCCAAGTTGAGTTGTACATGATCTTCAAATCTTTCCCAAATCCTCTTTGTGAGCCCTTTCTTTTCACACATAAGGAGACTTAATTCTGGAGGGTTTAAGTGACTTTCCCGCTATCACACAGGGAGATCTTGGCATAACCAATCCTAAATGCTACATGTCCAACTTCCAATCCAATGTTTTTTCCATTTTATTCACTGCTCTTTTCTTTTTTTTTTTTTTTTTTCCTGGCTGTGCTGGGTCTTCATTGTGGTGTGAGAGCTTTCTTCAGTTGTTGTGCTGGGGCTTAGCTGACCCATGGCATGTGGGATCTTAGTTCCCTGACAAGAGAGTGAACCCACATGCCCTGCCTTGAAGCTGGATTCTTAACCACTAGGCAAACATCTTCTGATAAAAGATATAATTAGTATTGTGATAGACTCTCATGTCAGAATATTAATAAGCTCTATAGTCAGCAAAGTCCTTTTTGGAAATTTATGGGCTGGAAAGTGCGGTAGCTGATATCTCAGGTGGTAGAACTGCTTTGGATCCCTAGCATTGGACTTTATTCGCTGTATGATTTTGGGCAAATTCTGTAGTCTTTAAGCCTTAGTCTTCTCATCTGTAAAATGAGTACGATCATAACATCCACCTCAAAAATTGTTATTGCAATCAAATGAGACAATGGCATATAAAGGCAATAGCACAGAGTATGGTGCACATTAAAAGCCCAATAAATGTGATTAATAGTACTCAGAATTGTTCATGGAGTAATGGATTTCATTATTTTATGATATTTGATTATGTTACAGTATGTTTTTATTATCTTGTTTTAATCATTTGGAACTAAACTTCAAATCCAGACAGTTCTCCGATAAATATACTCTTCTACTATTACTTGTAGAGTGAGAATTTACCTAGTTCCTGAGATGTGAAACCAGATTACTTCAAATATCTTCGTAGGTCAGACTGAGCTCCCAGTAAACTAGAGTAGAAAACACATGCATACACAGTCATTGTAGAATAATGCTGTTCCAAACAGCAGTTCTTTCCCCCATTTTTTCCAATCTAAAAAGATGATTTCAAGGGAATTCTTGGGAGTGAGAAGATTTTTCTTTGAGAAAACAAGAGGATTAAGCAGAAAAATTTGTCCAGAGAAGGAAGTTTCCCAAATAAACTTGTAACTTAAAAGCAAGTGAGGACTGAGCCAGTAGACTTCACTCTCCAGTGTGTATCCCTCTAAGTTTTCTTCTTGTTATTTTGTTGTTGTTCAGTTGCTAAGTCGTGTCCCACTCTTTGCAACCCCATGGACTGTAGCACGCTAGGCTTCCTGTCCTTCACTATCTCCTGGAGTTTGCTCAAACTCATGTCCATTGAGTCAGTGATGCTATCCAACCATCTCATCCTCTGTCGCCTCCTTCTCCACCTGCCTTCAATCTTTCCCAGTATCAGGACCTTTTCCAATGAGTCAGCCCTTCATATTAGGTGGCCAAAGTATTGGAGCTTCAGCTTCAGCATCAGTCCTTCCTATAGATATTCAGGGTTGATTTCCTTTAGGATGGACTGGTTTGATCTCCTTGCAGTCAAGGGGACTCTCAAGAGTCTTCTCCAGCACCAGAAGTCAAATAGATCAATTCTTTTTGCTTCTTCTATGGTCCAACTCATACGTGTACATGAATATGAAAGTGTTAGTCACTCAGTCATGACACTCTTTGTGTCTCCAGGGACTGAGGCCCACCAGCTCCTCTGTCCGTGGGATTCTCCAGGCAGGAATACTGGAGTGGGTTGCCATTTCCTTCTCCAGGAGATCATCCTGACCCAGGGATTGAACCCAGGTCTCCTGCACTACAGGCAGATTCTTTATCCTTTGAGCCACCACGGAAGCCCCTGTACATGACTACTGGAAAAAATCAAAGCTTTGACTATACAGACCTTTGTTGGTAAAGTGATGTCTCTGTTTTTTAATACACTGTCTAGGTTTGTCATAGCTTTCCTTCTAAGGAGCAAGTGTCTTTTAATTTCATGGCTGCAGTCACCATCCACAGTGATTTTGGAGCCCAAGAAAATAAAATCTGTCATGATTTCCACCTTTCCCCCTATCTATTTGCCTTGAAGTGATGGGACCGGATGCCGTGATCTTAAGTTTTTTGGATGTTGAGTTTTAAGTCAGCTTTTTCACTCTCCTCTTTCACCACCATCAAGTTATTTTTCCTCTCTGTATTTTCAATTGTTGTTTGTATTTGTGTGCAGTTTATATTCTGAACTGCTTAGAGCAGGTGACTCAGGCTGCCCTTGATAACAGGTATTATAGAAGGCTTACATTTGTCTTTTTCCAGCTGCTGGACCACAACAGTTCACTAGGAGAAGACCTGAGGTTTTTCACCCTCCTAAATTGTGCAACTGGAACCTACACACATTGCTGAACCATTTCAAAAGTTCTTGTGCAAAAATAATTACATGTATCAGCTATAATTATGTAACTATTATATCAGTCTACCACTTCTGCTTCTCCAGTAAGGAGAACATTAAAGAGAAATGGAAAGTTTAGGCTATTTGATGTTCAGTATAACCAGAAGAGAATACTCTCTGCTCTGTTACTGTTTAAACTAATTCTGGCTGGAACAAGTAAGGCCTTACTCTTTATAGCACATAATGCATTTAACAATATTGAATTCATTTCTACCTGCCTCAGGTGCTTTCCTTTGTCTAAGGGCTTCTGCTTCAGGCATTTGGGAGTCCTTCCATAGGAGAGAGGATTGTCATGCGAGCTTTAGAAAATTAGAAGTCTCTACATTTATAGTTTATTCAAATACATATGTTAGCCTTATGTTAGGAAGTTCCCAAATTAACCTCCAAATACAAAGATAATGAAGCAAAATAGGTAATTTCCTTTTTAAGAAAATGCTAGTTTGGGCAAACGAATTTTCAGTGGAGGATCCTATTTTCATGTCTAAAGAGGAAAATAGGTTAAAAAAAAATTATGCCAAAGTGCCTGCTCTTTCCTATGGAAAGAGTGGGCCTTTACTGACTTGATCAGTGGATGTCTTGCCCTTAAAATTTTGTCTTACTCAGCCTAAAACTGGATTGATTCTATTGTCATTTTGAGTGATTTTAGATGTAGTTATAAAAGCAAACTTGAAATTCTCTGGCATCATCATTCATCACTCATGGACGTGCAGGCTTGTTATGGCTCTGTATCAGATGCTTCTAGAAGGGTACCATCAGAGATGTGATTTAATGACACCTGAGTCAGTGTCAGTGAAGCAGCTTTTATATCTGCTAGATGTGGGAAGACAGCCAATTTGTTTCCATTGTTACTTAGTTTATTCTACAGCCCCTGTCAAGTTCACTCAGGATGTTGCTGATAAGAAAGAATGAACGTTGACATTACAAGAAAACCCTAAAGCTTCCATTTCATGGGCAAAAGCAATTAAATAGGAATCAAATAAGTAAGTCAATAAACTTAATATTTACGTAGTTATGTTTCCTAGGGACATCGAAATGTTTCTCACTAGTCAACCACAAAATTTTGAAGATGTACATATCTCTCAGGTAACACATACTATTATTTGTCTTTTGAAGTTTTGTTGGGGGCTTTCACCCTTAGCCTGGTGCTATCCAGCGAGGGACCTTATTTGGCAGCTGCATGGTTTATCACCAGATGCTGTTCTTTGCATGTGGAGATATTATTGATTGTCATTACCACCCAGCCCTTATTAGGGAGCCAGAGCCCTTTCTGAACTGTGTATATAAATATTGTTGATTGATTTCCAACTATACTCATGGCTAGCTCCTATTTGAGACCTCAGATACACTATCTCTTGCTTATAAACCCTTAATGGTGATTGTATTCACTTAAGTACATCATCTTTCATGGGCTATAATCCCCTCAGGGCTACAGCCTTGCCACTTACTAGGCACTATTGTTTAGTCGCTCAATAGTGTACAAATCTCCACAGACTGTAGCCCTCCAGGCTCCTCTGCCATGGGATTCTCCATGCAACAATATTAGAGTGGGTTGCCATTTTCTCTTCTAGGGGATCTTCCCAACCCAGGGATCGAACCTGGGTCTCTTGCATTGGCAGGCAAGTTCTTTACCACTGAGCCACCAGGGAAGCCCTTACTGGGCATAATAAATAAGTCCTAAAAACCTGCCTGGTACTTTCTCTAGCTGCAATTGTCTGAGCTTCAGCTGGCCATCACTGAGGCATTTCCAAGTCCTTATCCCCATCCACTTTCATTTCATACAGCTGTGTACCAGGGTCATTTAATGTCAGGGATCTGCCCACAGTCAAGGTACTCATTGCTGTGGAGTCTCTGTTGCCCTCTTTTTTCTCCCTAACGACCATCTCAAAGACTGGATGACATTTAAGATAGGTTTAAGTGTCACCTGGAAGTTTAGACCCATACCTCTGGAGTTTGATACCTCACTGATTCTTCACTTGGCCTGCTTCATCTTGGCCTCCTTGACTCAGGAAACTAAAGCATCTCTTATTAAACAACGCCATATGGCCTCTGGCTCCACAGAATAGATGAAAGATCCTGATTGTGGTTTTGACCTCACAGAGGCTCTACTGAGATCAGGTCAGTAGAGATGTGTTCACTCCATGGCCAGCAAATTCCTTTCTATTTGCATGGAAACTTCAAGAAGAGTAGCAATTAGCAGGATTATCTGAGAAATAAAATAACACAAGCTACCTTCATAATCCTGTGAAATATCTTGGGCTAACAGAATGAATGATTTTTTTACATGTGTGAAAGAATGTTCTGACACAAGTGGTGTCTATTTTTATCAATTGTGAACAAGTTTACGCAGAATAGATTATTTTAATTGTTGTTGAAAGCTTGTACTTGCATGCTTTCCTCAGGCTGTTGTAAGTACAAAAGTATGAAAAAATAGGATCTGAACCTCGGCTCATCTCTAGGGTTTGAAATGTAAGTGCCTAAGCTTAAATTGCACATATTAGAGTAACATTCAACATGCCAGAAAATGCTTGGTGTTCATTAGCCCCGGTGAGCTGGGGATCAAGCAAGCAATAAGGCAAGTAGGGAAGGCAAGTGAGGAAGCAGAGCCCAGTTAGCAGGTCAACGGCAGGGTCAGGGTTCCAACATTGGTAGGAGTGATTGTAAGAGAAATTCTAGAACAGGGATTAAAAGTTATTCTTTAATATTACCTGGCTAGATACGACCCAGCAATCCCACTACTGGGCATACACACTAAGGAAACCACAATTGAAGGAGACACGTGCACCCCAATGTTCATCACAGCACTGTTTACAATAGCCAGGACATGGAAGCAACCTAGATGTCCATCACCAGACGAATGGATTAGAAAGTTGTGGTACATATACACAATGGAATATTACTCAGGTATTAAAAAAATACATTTGAATCAGTTCTAATGAGGTGGATGAAACTGGATACTACTGTACAGAGCAAAGTAAGTCAGAAAGAAAAACACCAATATGGTATATTAACGCATATAGAATTTAGAAAGGTGGTAATGATGACCCTATATGTGAGACAGCAAAAGAGACACAGATGTGAAGAACAGACTGTTGGACTCTGTGGGAGAAGGCGAGGGTGGGATGATTTGAGAGAGTAGCATTGAAACATGTATATTATCATTTGTGAAATAGATCGCCAGTTCAGGCATGAGGTGGGGTGCTCAGGGCTGGTGCAGCGGGATGACCCTGAGGGATGGGATGGGGAGGGAGGTGGGAGGGAGGGCCAGGATGGGGGACACATGTACACCCAGGGCTGATTCATGTGAATGTATGGCAAAAACCACCACAATATTGTAAAGTAATTAGCCTCCAATTAAAATTTAAAAATATATATATAACCTGGCTCGTTCATGCTTGGAATAGCTCTGATTCTGCAAGGATGAAAAAAGGAGCCCCACTTCCAAAAATGGGACTTCCTGGTGGCTCAGGTGGTAGGAATCTGCCTGTGGTGCAGGAGAGCTGGGTTGGATCCCTGGATCGGGAAGATCCCCTGGAGAAGAGCATGGTAACCCACTCCAGTATTCTCGCCTGGAGAACTCCATGGGCAGAGGAAACTAATGGACTACAGTCTACGGGGTTGCAAAGAGTTGGGCATGACTGATCAACTGACTCTTCTTCCTTTCACAAAATGGGCACAGAGGCAAGAGTCGAAGCTTGGCAAGATCTCTGCCTTGTTTTTGTCATGTTATTGTGTGCTACAGTTTCATGTGAAAGCTGTCTTCAAGCGGTTTAGAAAGTAGACATATGTAATCATAGTTCTTTATAGCACTAGACATATAAATGAAGTAACAATTATTTTGGTGTTTGTGTTTGGTTTACTAGATCTACCTATGCTTAAATATACATATTTTCAATTATAATCTCATTGTCTTACTTTCGGCCAAAGTGACTTAAAACTGGAGCTAATCGAATGTGTTTTCCTTTTATAAAATGAAATATATCATCCTCTATTTATATAAGCCTCCTTATTGTTTCTACAGATAAATTTCCTGACTATGTAATTGTCCCACTTTACCTCATAAAATCTGTGTCTCTCCTCAGTACAGATAAATAAATGTCCAATGCATGAGCTAATAAATGAAGGGACGGATACCTACCATCGTACTGGAAACAATAAATGAGTCTAATAAAGAAATGAATGGGAAATCATGGGTAGTAATGACATTGACAGTAGAAATGATTTTTTTCTGGAAATTTTTTTTTAATGAAATGAACTTGGAAACTTTTCAGATCCCTCTGATTATATGAGGTCAGATACACAGGAAAATTAAAGGGAGACTTTTCAGGACTTTTTTGCAATTCAACTGGATTTTCTCCAAGGAATTCTAGACATTGTCACAAGCTATAATTTGCCAACTGCATATTAGTCCTTCAAACACCTTCAAGTAAGGCTTTAGTCGTTCTTCAAAAGTAGGTTTAAAAGGTTAATCATTGCAGTGTTGTGAAAATACTATAATTTTGTTAGCACAGCAGAACATTTTGACTGGTCTATGTACCAACATTGTGAAATAGCTAAGGTGTGACGGTGACTCATGATTTCTGACCACGTTTCATTCTCTTTCTTTTCTAAAATTTACTCAGTGTTTTGATACTTTATCAACTAAAAACATCTGTCCATAAACTTGAATAAGGAGACAATGAATTTCTGCTGCAGCAGGAATTTTCATTTTTAAGAATTAAATCACCGTATATGCTTTGCCTAGTTATGAAAGTTAGTATAAACATTGATGGTAAAGACCCAGCCTACCAACAGGAGACATAAGAGACTCGGGTTCAGTCCCTGGGTCAGGAAGATCCCCCAGAGGAAGGCTGGAAACCCACTCCACCATTCTTGCCTGGAGAATCTGATTGACAGAGGCGCCTGGAGGGCTGTAGTCCATAGGACTGCAAAGAGTCAGACACGATCAAAGCGACTTAGCACGCACGCATGGACAGCCATCTTGGGTTACAACTTTAAATGATAATGTGATATGCCATTGATTCGACAAATACCCGTTGAGAATCCATATGGCAGGCACTTTCTAGGGGAAAAAAAAGTCCTTTCCCCAGTGGAGCTTACATTTTAGCAAGAGGAGACAGAAAGTAAGCTAACAAATAAGTAAACTGTCAAAATGTTAGTAAAGGAAAAGTTCTATGGAAGAGAGAAGAGTACGAGGGATCTGGAGGTTAATGTGTGAGGAGTGGTGGTGTAACCTGAGAAAGGATGCTCAAAGGTCAGGTTTCGTGGAAGAGGGACACTTGAGTAGAGACTCAAAGATGATGGACCTTCCCTGGCACTAGAGTGATTAAGACCCTATGCTTTCAATGCAGGGTGTATGTTTGCGCCCTGGTTGGGTAGCTAAGACCCCACACAGCACATACTGAAAACAAACAAAAAAAATCCTTGAAGATGAATGAGCCACTATTGTGTCCAATACATTAATAATTCCGCTTATAAGTTTCCCTTTGGGCAGCCCTTATATGTCTGTATATCTATATGGATGAGATCATTTCCCCATCTAACCCTTCAATCACTTCTTAGGCTGCTTTGAGCATAATGAAGGATCTCCTTAATTTGTTCTGTGACAGCACCTGTGATCTACTCTGGTCTCAACCTCCAGCCCTCTGCCTCTTTCTGTTGTTTACAATGCCTGAGCCATGCTGGATTTATTTACATCCCTTTCTAGTGCCAGTGGCTTTCCCACAAGCATTTCTCTCCTCCTATAACCATTTCCCAAACTGCACTTTTATTTGACCCACTTTCCAACCAGCTGACCACCTCCCCCACCATCCAAATTATCCCCTGTCCTTAGATTCTTACTGCATATTATGTTTGCCTTCCCAGTCCTTTTTGCAACAGTAAGTAAATAACTGTTTGTGTAATTATTTAATTTCTGTTTCCCCTTATAGACTTTAAGCCATATGACTGGCATGTTGTCTAACGTCTGCCTTGTTCATTCCTACATCCCTAGCACCTGGCATGGGGTAGAAGGTCAGTATTTGAGGGGTTACAGGAGGGCAGCCAGAGGTTGGGGGCTCAGGGTCTGGGGGCACCAGAGTAGGGTTTATGAGGTCAGTGTTTATGAGGCGAGGGGGTTCACTAGTGGTTTTGGTGGGGGCTGAAGTCACCACTGCTGGGGATGGAGGCGGCATGGGGGTCTAAATAGAAATAGGGCAAGGAGGTAGGGAGAGGAGTGACCCCAGATCCTAGGAAGCCAGGAACCAAGTGTAGATGACATAGAGCAGCAGCATCAGGACCACATAGAAGAGGATGAAGCCACCCAGACCAGAGGGGGGGTCAGAGGGGCCGGGTGGGAGCTGCCCCCCCACCAGCTTCACAGCCCCCAGAGTGGCTCACAGCCCCTGGGCCTCGCCATTTCTCTCCTCCAGAGCCTCCTAACTCATCTCCCTCTTTCTACCTTCACTCTTCTTGAATCCATCTTCTGCATGGTTGCAAAGTGATTTTTCTAGAAGAGAACTCTGATCAGACTCTTCCATCTAAAACTCTCCACAGAATTCTCTATAATGTTAGGATTAAGTTCAAATTCAGCAGGGCGTATTCAAGTAGGACATTTGAGACCCCAGGCCCTGCCCCTGTGCCTTCATAAACTGGGTTGGATGCCCAGTTTCCATAGTTCCATAATATCCTACACATACTTCTTTTTTCTATTAAAAATTTTTTTGTTTTGGCTGTGCCTCACAACAGATTAGATCTTAGTTCCCTGACCCGGGATCGAACCTGTGCCCCCTGCAGTGGAAGCATGGAGTCCTAACCACTGGAGCACCAGGCAAGTCCCCATGTACTTCTGCATTAGTGCTTTTTGTAATTCATTGCCTTCTCACTGAAATGCTTTGTGGGGAACATTGTGTGACAAGGAGACAAGGATGTCAGTGCTTTTCCAGGGTAGCCCAACCGCAGCCCTTGAAAATCCTTTCTTTTCTGAGCGGGGCTAGTGAATAGAAGAGACCGTACACCATGCTTGTCGTGGAGACAGTCAAGTGTAATTTTCTGCTCTCTAATTTATTTTCTTTTTTCCTCAATGAAATAAAAAATATGTATCTTTCCTTTGTATTGGACATATTCAGCCTTGAATGATGTGTATGTTTCCTATATGTGAACCAGGAGTCCATTTTTCTAGTCTTTTTTATTATTGAGTGTTGCCTGCTTCTTAGGAGGTATCTCTATAGGAGCTGGAAAAAAATTACGGATTATTTTGTTCAATGCGGTTCCATTACATTTCATTCCTATTAGGTTGAAAAGAAAGAAGAAAGCAAACCAGCGTCCACCAAGATTGAGGGTTCAGAAACCAAACCCCTCAAACCATGCTCAGAAGAACCAAGCATCATGTGGTCCTATTCCAAGTAAAAGAAATTGTTGATTTAAATTTAGTTGAAAATCACCAAAGCTTAGAAACTAAATTTAAATGTATGTTTTTATATTACAGAAAAAAATCAAATTTGAAAGACCAGGACCATATGAATAGGAAGATTGGGGCAGAAGAAAGGACCATTGGACCAAAGGTAATTGAATGTTTATCTAGAACATCCTCCTGCTTTCTGGCAACAACCCATGTAAGTCATTCCACAGTAGACTAATTCTTTTCTTTCTATGAAAACTTGAGAAATGAATTCCATAAGCACTCTTTTTTTGTTGAGATATATTTGTTGTGCAATGTTATATATGGTTCAGGTGTATGACAGTGATTTTTAAAGGCTATACTCATTTATAGTTAGTAGAAAATATTTGCTATATTCCTCACGTTGTACAGTATGTCCTTGTAGCTTATTTATTTTATACATAGTATTGATATCTTATACTTCTTAATCTCCTACCCCTATTTTACCCCTTCCCACTTCCGTCTCCTCACAAGTAACCTCTAGTTTGCTCTCTATATCTGTGAGTCTGTTTTTCTTTTGTTATAGCCTCTAGTCTGTTGTGTTTAGATTCTACATATAAGTGATATCATACAGTATTTCTTTTTGTCTGATTTATTTCACTTAGCATGATACCCTTCATATCCTTTCATGTTGTTGCAAATGGAAAAATTTCATTCTCTTTTATGGCTGAGTTGTATTCCATATATGGTCGTACTCCACAACTTCTTTATCCTTTCATCTGTTGATGGACATATAGGCTGCTTCCATATCTTGGCAATTGTAAACAGTGCTGCTATGAACATTGGGATATAGGTATCTTTTCAAATTAGTGTTTCTGGGGTATATCTATCTACCTATCTATCTAGGAGTGAATTGAGTATCATATGGTATGGTAGCTCAGATGGTAAAGAAACTGCCTGCACTACGGGAGACACAGTTTCAATCCCTGGGTTGGAAAGATCCCCTGGAGAAGGGCATAGCCACCCACTCCAGTACTCCTGCCTGGAGAATCCCATGGACAGAGGAGCCTGGTGGTCTACAGTCCATGGGGTCGCAAAGAGTTGGACACAGCTGAGCGACTGACACTTCCTGCTATAGTTCTGTTTTTAGTTTTTTGAGAACTCTCCACACTGCTTTCCATAGTGGCTGCACCAATTTACATTCCCGCCAACAATATAGGAGGGTTTTCTTTTCTCCACATCCTCACCAGCATTTTCATTTATGTTTTTTAACGATAGCCATTCTGACGTGTGTGGACGATATCTCACTGTGATTTTGATTTGCATTTCCGTGATGATTAATGATGTTGAGCATCTTTTCATGACCATAAGCTCTCTTGATTGTTTATTTAATCCCAAACTTCTGTCTCAACATGTTGTTCAGTCGCCCAGTCGTGTCCAACTCTTTGTGACCCCATGGATTGCAGCACACCAGGCCTCAATGTGTTAGCAGCTTTCTAATTTCCTTACTATCTTATTTTTCAGCCTACCTTTCGAATTTTGAATTTCAGTAATCTAAAATAAAAAAAAAAATCTGGCTCACTTATTTCACAGTGATTTTTCTCAAGGATAAATTTTAGTTTATATTTATTTAAATGGGTTCATATTTTTAAAAAACACATTTTTTTGTCCTGTTGGTGAAAGTGATGTAATATTCAGGCCTATGTAAAATATCAGGTATTTGTAGAATTTAAAAATTATAAGTCATAGTAAAAATCCTTTGACGGCTAAAATAAAAGATAAAAATTTACTTCATAATTAATAAGATTTTAATAGTTGTTTTTTTCAAAATTAAAAGATTTTTCTTTCTGGCTTAAAATTTATTTTATAAACCATAATGTGAAAAGTATGCTTAGTTTTAAATATCAAAATATTTAAGAAAATATAGAGAATAACTAGTAGCTTATTTAAAAAACAATACCAAAAGATGCAAAGGCTAGTTTCTTATGTATACCAGGTGCTACATATAAAATGCTTTATTTTATCCAGTAAAATTTCCCAATGCTTTTCTGCTGAGGTTTCCTTCCTAGAAGTCTGTAGCCTTTGTTATGTGGGTTTCATCTGGAGATCAGGACAAAGATTTGGATATTCATGTTTTCTGAAGACACTGTACAAATTAATCCATAAGACATAAAAAGAGAGGGAGAATGCTCCTGGGAAACTCTTTTACCCTTATACAATTACCAAATGCACATATTTATTTATCATATTAGGAAGCTGTCATCATAAAAGGATGAAGATAAAATAAGCAAGTAAGTTTTAGTAAAATTTAACCTTTTATTAGGATCACTGAGGTCAAAGGCACAATGAAAGGTGTTGGTGCTTTGTGTGTGGTGGTGGTTTAGTTGCTAAGTTGTATCTCACTCTTGGGACCCCATAGACTGTAGCCCGCCTGGCTTCTCTGTCAATGGGATTCTCCAGGCAAGAATACAGAGTGGGCTACATTTTTCCTTCTCCAGGGGGTCTTCCAGACCCAGGGACCGAACCTGTGTCTCCTTTATTGCAAGTGGATTCTTTACTGCTGAGTTACCAGGGATGCTTTGGGAAGCCAGAAAAAATTTGATAAACATGATAGACTGAAAAGCTAAATATATTTTTGCTGTTTTGCCCAGGGCTGGTACTTCATTACTTATTCAATTTGGCCATGAGTTTAGTTCTTCATTCAACAAGAAGTTACTGAGTATTTACTTTTCTTTAAACACTATTCCACCAAGTGACAAAGGCGACAAGAGCAGAGTTCCTGCTCTAGAAGGAGGCAGTGTTGATGCAAGGGTTTCATAAGACTCACCTAGTGGTTTTGCTCCCAAGGAATTGCCTCAATGCCATCCCCAGAGACTGGGATTCAGGAAGCATAGAGCCACAGAGGAGAGGGTACAAGTATCCTCTGGGCATGGGCTGGCCTGGGTCTGGGGTTTGGGTCTGAAATTTTGTTCTAAATTCAGACTAGCATCCTTCCATTTATTAGAAGGAATAAAGTGCATCTTGACAAGATGAAAGGAACAGACCAAAAAGGAAAGCATATAAGATAGAGAAAAAATGATCAGGAAGTGAAGGTGAAGGGCAGAGGGAAAGGAAAAGAATGTGAATTAACTGAGTGGGTCTTGAAAGAGAAAAGAAAGCGCACCATTGGGGCGACACACGAATGCCAAGCTCTTTCCACACAGGAAGTCTTCTCATCCCTGTAGAAGTGGCGTTCCAGACTTCGCAGAGCAGGAACCGGGACAGTCCCTAACTATGAGGCACCAGCGCTTGTGCCTGCTCCTAGAAGGAGGTGCCTCCTTGGGTTATGAATTGCTGTGGCAGCCACCCTTGTATTCTGGGGAAGAGGGGTTCCAGCAGGGTGCACTTGAGGGGCTTTTAGAAAGCCTCAGAGGTTCACACATTCAGTCACTACCCCGTATTTTGGATAATTCATGTCAGGTACAGTCATGCATTTTAAAGGCTGGTGGGGGCAATGGTCCGAGCCAAGGGGGCTCATAGGTGCACTCCTCCCACGCGCTCTGTGCCCATGAGCCTCCCTCTCCTCTGCTCTCTTCCTGCTCACCTCAGCCATCCTGCCCAACATGGCTCCTGGGTCTCAGTTCACCTGCCTTGGTCCTCAGCTTGGACTTGAATTTCTCCTTATCTTGGGCTGCTAAGAGGTCACTGATCTCTGTGTCCCTTGGTCCAGGCCCAGACTCCCATTGGTGAGCTGCATTCTGACCATTTGGAGCCAACCTTGGGCCCTAAGAGGATGGACTAGATGTTGTGAGGAAAGCCATAGTCTCCGGGGCCACAAGGCAAGGGCAGAACAGAGGGCTCCTACAGACCGCTGACTGCTCCTGTCTCATCCATAACGCCCCAAGAGAGAAAGCTGCTTCCCTGTATGCCTCCCATATCCAAAGAATAGCAGCACACCAGACTCTCCCACCTGCCTAGTCTGAGGATAAGGTGGAGAAATGGAGACTGTTCCTGGTCTGCACCTGACAGATGATGCAAAGCAATAGCTCCCAGCCGCTGGTGGATAATAGTGAAAGAGCCTGCCTCTGCTCTTCAAGAAGTAGGAGAAGCCAGCCTAGGCAAACAACATAAACAGGCAGTCCTGATGCTTCCTCTGGCTCAGTGGTTCTTGAGTACTTGCCCCTGTTTACCTTGGCTCCATGTCAGGGCTATACTCTCCTGGAGGTGGTAAACAAGATCATTTTCACGAAAACCACGCGATAGGAACCTGAGAAGTGATTCAGACTGCTTTCCTTAAAAAGATAAAAGTATAAAGTACTTAAAAAAGATAAAAGTATACTATCTTTTAATAGGATTTTGATCATTTATGAACTCCTCCAATAGCCCATCAAGAATGTAAGGCTGGCTTATTCCATCTTATTTTCTGAAGCAATTTGTTGTGTTCGTTGCAGTAGAGGGCACAATTCTCTTCTTATAGATAGGAGAGGAATGTTAGCTTGGCGGAGAGGAATGTTAGCTTGGCCGAGAGGAAGGTATTGGAAGAACTTTCTAACAATAAGAGGCTTACAAGAATGGAATGACAATTTCTTAGGTAAGTCACAGAGGAAAGTATCAGGAATGAGGTAGAATTGAAAGCATAATATGAAACACATTTTTTTTTTTAAAAAAGAAACATTTGCTAGACACATTTTAACAGGTGAAACTGAGAAATGAAAATGGGTCATTGAATTGACCGAACATCACAAGCTCTGTGATTTGATACACTATAAAGACTAGATTATTTATGCATAAGCAACATACCTCTTTTCCTTAGCTTGGAGTCACATTTATCGTACTATTCTAGCCATAATGATTGATGACTACTTGCTCAGACCGTTGAAGTCTGCAGTCTCTTTCCTAGGACTCCTCTCCTCACATATTCCTGGTAAGGCACTGGGAACTAACAGGCTGCATTCCAGAGAGACTACATTTATAATAACTTCCCAAAACTCTCCAGGAACAATGGGAGGTAATTTTATGTAAATAAAAGTTCCATCCTGGTGAATTTCCCTGAACAAAGGGAATTTGTTACCACACTTATCTGATATATTCAACTCTAGGAACTGAAACTTTCAGCAACCTCAATTGGAAATTCCTTTTCTAAAAATAATAATAAAAGCAATTCTTATGATTCTCCCTTAAATACCACACAGTAAGTGACAGTTACTGTTCACTGTGAATTCAGGTTAGCGTGGGGAAACAGAACACAGATGAGATACCTATATGCCTTTCTTTTAAAAAGAAATAACAAAAAGAGATCAACATCTCTAGTGTTCATTCATTCATTTAAAAAATATTTGCTTATTTATTTATTTGGCTTCTTCAGGTCTTAACTGCAGTGTGTGGGATCTTTAGTTACATGTGAACTCTTAGTTGTGGCATGTAGGATCTAGTTCTCTGACCAGGGATTGCACAGTCTTAGCCACTGGACCTCCAAGGAGTTTCCTCTAAGTAAGTGTACATTATTTTTCTGTGTGTGATGACAAGTTCTAGCTCAGGCTTTCTTTCTATTTTCAGAAAAGCATTGACACACATTCATTCAAATAAAATTATGTTCTTATCCCAGACTTTTGTGAAAATACAGATCTTAATTAAGCTGCAGAGGTCCTCTGAACAATTATCTAGAAATGAAATAAATGAAGCTCGAATACTGATTTGGTAACATTTTAAACATAAAAGTTTTAGAATTATACATATAGTATCTGTTTATTGTAGAAAACCTGGAATATATGGGAAAATTGAAATAAGAAAATACCAATAATTCTACCACCCAGAGATAATCACTTGTTATTTTGGTGTCTTTCTTTCCAGTTTATTTTTCTAATAATTAACAAAAAAAATACTGTGATTGTATGATATCTTAATTTTCTTATGTTACTTGAAATGAGAATATTTTCCTATAAATCATTAACAAAGATTTGTAACTATCATTTTGATGATCACAAAATAGTATTATTGTTGAGCTTGTAGAGACCTTTTTAATTTCTGAGGTTAGTTACAAGCCAGTTTAGTACAGGTTGATGTAGAAGTAGTTTTCTCAGAACCAAAGGTTCTTCTATATTCTGATCTGACTTACCATATCACTAGTAGGTGACTGGACCATTCAGAAACCAGTTAAAGGCACGAGTAAATCATATGGTTTCCCTCCTATCTGAGGTGGAATGTCAGGTGGAACCCTTGGTTCTTGCCTTTTTAAGGCCAGTGAAGATTCTCAATAGTCTTGGAAGAACCTCTAATGACGGGATTGCTGAGTGGTTCAGTCACAACTACAATTGGCCGGTCCGTCAACTTCACCTAGTGGACAAACCAAACACCTTTCCTGACATCGCCAGACTCTAGCCTAGGTGTTGTATGTGCAGGAAGCAAGTAGTTCAGACCCTGCTCTGTGGCATTAGCAACCCAGCTGGTATTGTTTATCAAAATTTATTTGGAAGTTTCTGTGCAGGTTTACATCTTTGAAGTGTCTCATCAATCAGTAAGCATGTGGTATAACAGAATGGATTATAATGGGATGTTCCAGTTTTTCAAAATGAAACAAATGAGGAAAAGTCTATTCAGTTATTTAGCCTATGTGCATGGGGCAAACATTTTGTAAGCCTTTAGGTTGTGTATTTGGCTGAATTCTGCAGTCAGGAAAGAGGTCACTACCTAGAATGTAGTCAATTATAGTCAAGATGAGTCATGTCCCTTCTGGAACTGAAGAAGTCCAAGGGTAAAAACTTGACTCTAAATGCCTGGTAAATTACCCTGAAATATAGTGTAATATCAGGGACTTACAGTTAGTCTTGGAAGCTAGAAGACTGGACATTTGACTAAATAAATGTCATTTCTCCAATCTTGGAAAAATCTCACATTTAGGAGCAGATGATGACCTTCAGGCAAATAACAATAAATTTGTTAAAAGTATACTGCACACAACATATTTTTCATAAAGCTTTTAATCAGAAGATTGTATACTAGGCACTAATTCTATATTTAGCATAATCAAATAATGAAGCTCTTATAGCTTAAAAAAAAGCCATTTATTTCAGAATAAACAATTCATCCATCTTAAAAGAGATACTCTAAGTGAATTTCATGATAACACAAAATAATGCACATTTGTTATTCTAATCTGAAGAACATGACAGTCATTTCTGGTGAATTATTCTTGAATGAGCAATAAGGTCAGTGGCTTAACAAAGACAAGAAGCAGAGAAGGGGAAACAGAGAGAGGCCAGATGTACAGTTCAGGATGTATATTTATATACCAACACCTGCTACTGAGAAATTCCAAAGTCCTCATTCCATGCATGCTGTACTAAAAGCAACCATTTTATCACATACACATTTGAATTGTTGGTGCATTAGATAATACTCTTTTTCCATTTGCTTTCCGCACTTTAAGATTCCTGAGAGTGTGGAGTGTCACTAATTATGGTGCATGAACACGTGGTAATTCCGTCAGCCACAGAAAAGGGCAAATTTGCTTTATTCAGTTATTGGTATAGCCACAGGGCAAAACTGACTCATCACTACACAGGAATTTAACACTTTCCATTGCACTCATTACCCTGTAATATATAAATAAGGACATGAATGTTTTCTAAGTATCTTTTTGATTACAGATTCTCATTTTATTTCTTTGCTTGATGCCTACATTAAAATAAAACAGATCAGGACAAAAGGTAGATAATTAACATCACAATTAAACTAGCTCTTTAACTAAATATGCAAAGGTGTTAATTGCCCATTTACAAAACCTTACTAAACTGAGCTCAAATATATGTGACTACAGACGAAGCCATATATATATTGCTTGTTTATTTTTAAGGTTGGATTTTGAAGGAAAAGTTAGGATTCCACATAGTAGGTACACAAAACATACAAACAAAATAGTGCTTGATAGTTAAAGCTGAAAGAGCAGGTTTTGAACCTGTTACTTTGGATGACACCTTATAGGAAAAGCATGCCTTTCATAGTGGGAAACAGTTGCTCAGTTAGTGTTGCCAATTAGTCATTGAAAAGAAACCCAATACTGTGTTTAAGAAATCAACACTAGTACTAGCTTTTGCATTTTATACTTTGTGGTATTCATTGGTGGAGAAGGAAATGGCAACCCACTGCAGTGTTCTTGCCTGGAGAATCCTGGGGACAGAGGAGCCTGGTGGGCTGCCGTCTATGGGGTCGCACAGAGTCAGACACGACTGAAGCAACTTAGCAGCAGCAGCAGTGTTCATTGGGGTATTCATTCATTTCTTAATTACAGAATGTATGAATGGCCTTGTTCTCTGCAATGAGATAACCAAAAGTCAGGACCAGTAAAGTAAATTTGCTCTAAAACCATAAAACCTAAAAATAGACATTTCTATTAGATTCTCTTTTCAGAACGGTGAGGAGTTAAACTAACAGTTCTAGCTCTGGGACACTAGAGAAAAGTATAAGAATTTGCCAAGGGAAAGTACTAGTTTAAAAGCATATATGTATATGCATTCAGCTAAGAAGATCCATGGGCTTCCCTGGTGGTTCAGTGGTAAACAATCCACCTGCAATGCAGGAGATGTGGGTTCAACCCGGGTTGGGAAGATCTGGAGTAGCAAACGGCAACTCGCTCCAGTATTTTGCCTGAAAAATCCCATGGACGGAGGAGCCGGGCGGGCTACAGTCCATAGGGTGGAAAAGAGTTAAACACAACTGAGTACACACACACACAAGAAAATCCCTAGAACAAGAAAAATGTTAACACTTTCATAACATTGCTAGAGTTAACATTGGCTAGGATGGACATCTTTTACATGCAATCATTTTAGGACTTTCATTCCAAATTTTAAGCTTCTGGCTGTAAAACGACTTTCATATAAATGAGACATTGAAAAGTCATTTTGTAATACACAATAACCTCTGAGGCAGAAGTTGAATTTTGTAAGTGATCAGAACACTGAACTCTTAGTTAAGTGTACCTGGAAGTTTGTGCTTCCATTTTTGCTTGAAATCAACTTTAAAAAAGGTTAATGAAATGATGGACTAGAAGTGGTGAGGGCTTTTTGTTTGAAGATAGAAGCCCCCTGGGATAAAGTGGGAAGAATTCTATCTTTATAAATAATGGCAATAGCTGAATTGTGAAAACAAAATGATTTTTTATGAAAAAAGCACCCATTCTATTCTGCTAAAAAAAAATTCTATTTCTTGATGACTGTAAATAAATCCGCTGTCTAGATATTAATACAATACTACTGGAAAACTATTTTATTCAAATCCGGTGATCAAGAAATATCTGATGAACCCAATAAAGTAACTTCAAATTCCACTTTCTGAAGTTTTTAATGTCTCCTCCTGAGAAAAATTATCAGACTTAGGGGAACTTTGGGAAACTATAACATGAGGGACCTTAGGAGTAGATAGTCTTACTTCTAAAACCTGCAGGAACTACTAGGATGGAACAAAGTTCATAGCCACTTAGGGATATCCCATATAAACTTTACCTTGTGAATATGGAAGAGAAATATAATTAAGAAAAAAAATCAAACACATATCATAAAATCCCTAGGGACATCTTATCCTTCCTTGACACAAATACTTTGTTGTATCTGGCAAGTCTGTGTAAACATCTATCTGGATTTTGGCATGGTATTTTGTAAAGTCTCTAATAGCAACATAAAGGACAGAAGAGAGAAGTGTAGATTGCATTATAGTACAACTGTGTGGATGCTGAGGTGGTCCAGTGAGAAGGGAGACCCTGAGTGTATGTGAGGGGTCATGCATAGGACAACAGTAAATGGAATGAAAACACAGGAGACATTTTAAATCAAATTTTAAATAATCAATTTGCTGGCGTGAATATATTAGGAACAGAATTCATATTCAGAAGAATGCTGAAAGGTGGATTACTGGATCAAATTGATGAGACTGAACTTTAAAGGAAGAAAAAAATATAATACAAAGTATAATACCCCTTTCTGATCTTCAATGAAACACTTGAAGTGTTTTTCCCCCCTCACATTATTGTTTTACCTCAAGGGATAATCTTATCTAATTAGTGTTCATTTACTACCTAGAAGTCAATAACTGGAATTAAAAGACTCCCTAGATTCATTCCCAGAGTATATGATCAAAGAAAACTAAGATGGGAATTTGAGAATTACCCCTCCTGGCAAATGAAGTTTTATCGCAGATAGCTCATCCACCGCAAGCTCATATCCCTGAGCCCTTGATAGATGAAATGTTTATTGCCTAAAAGTGAAAACAAAACAAAAACTTTAAAGCAAGAGCGTGAGTCTCGCCTTTCAGTCCCAACGTTTTGCAAGGTTTGGCAACTTTCTAAGCTTTGAAATATGAACAAAATGTACAGAAGACTAACAGATTCTCTTGGTGCGGTGAGGACAGCTGGAATGCCTACATAGGGGCAGTGGCTAATGAAACAAGCCAAGAAGTGGCGGAGGAGGCGGAGGCGGTGGGTGGGCAGAGGTGGGCAGATGACTGGCGCTTTGCTTTGCGCGGTGCTCTGAGCTGTGCTTTGAGGGTGGGGGTCTGAATTCACACTCTAGAAACTCTAAAAAGCTCTATGGTTTCTGTGGGTATAAACAGCAGTTTAAGATCATAATACCCCAAAGGGGAGGTGGCCTTAGTCTTCCAGGAAACATCTTACTGTCTGACACAGTCTTCTGCCTGATAGTTGGGACAAGCCAGCAGAGGCATTTTCAGTGGAAAGTACAATCTGCCTTCTAGTGTTTGCAGCAGGAGAAGCTGGGCAATCTGTGGGGAAAGGCAGTTCTATGGATAAAAGAGTCTCTGGAATTGAGCTTCAGGAGTTGCTTGTATATTTTTGAGATTAATCCTTTGTCTGTTTCCTCATTTGTTATTATTTTCTCCCAATCTGAGGGCTGTCTTTTCACCTTACTTATAGTTTCCTTTGTTGTGCAAAAGCTTTTAATTTTCATTAGGTCCCATTTGTTTATTTTTGCTTTTATTTCCAATATTCTGGGAGGTGGGTCATAGAAGATCTTGCTGTGATTTATGTCGGAGAGTGCTTTGCCTATGTTCTCCTCTAGGAGTTTTATAGTTTCTGGTCTTACATTTAGATCTTTAATCCATTTTGAGTTTATTTTTGTGTATGGTGTTAGGAAGTGTTCTAGTTTCATTCTTTTACAAGTGGTTAACCAGTTTTCCCAGCACCACTTGTTAAAGAGATTGTCTTTTTTCCATTGTATATCCTTGCCTCCTTTGTCAAAGATAAGCTGTCCATAGGTTCGTGGATTTATCTCTGGGCTTTCTATTCTGTTCCATTGATCTATATTTCTGTCTTTGTGCCAGTACCATACTGTCTTGATGACTGTGGCTTTGTAGTAGAGTCTGAAGTCAGGCAGGTTGATTCCTCCAGTTCCATTCTTCTTTCTCAAGATTACTTTGGCTATTCGAGGTTTTTTGTATTTCCATACAAATTGTGAAATTATTTGTTCTAGTTCTGTGAAAAATACCGTTGGTAGCTTGATAGGGATTGCATTGAATCTATAGATTGCTTTGGGTAGAATAGCCATTTTGACAATATTGATTCTTCCAATCCATGAACACGGTATGTTTCTCCAACTGTTTGTGTCCTCTTTGATTTCTTTCATCAGTGTTTTATAGTTTTCTATGTATAGGTCTTTTGTTTCTTTAGGTAGATATACTCCTAAGTATTTTATTCTTTTTGTTGCAATGGTGAATGGTATTGTTTCCTTAATTTCTCTTTCTGTTTTTTCATTGTTAGTGTATAGGAATGCAAGGGATTTCTGTGTGTTAATTTTATATCCTGCAACTTTACTATATTAAACGACCCAATCAAAAAATGGGCCAAAGAACTAAACAGACATTTCTCCAAAGAAGACATACAGATGGCTAACAAACACATGAAAAGATGCTCAACATCACTCATCATCAGAGAAATGCAAATCAAAACCACAATGAGGTACCATTACACGCCAGTCAGGATGGCTGCTATCCAAAAGTCTACAAGCAATAAATGCTGGAGAGGGTGTGGAGAAAAGGGAACCCTCTTACACTGTTGGTGGGAATGCAAACTAGTACAGCCACTATGGAAAACAGTGTGGAGATTTCTTAAAAAACTGGAAATAGAACTGCCATATGACCCAGCAATACCACTTCTGGGCATACACACTGAGGAATCCAGATCTGAAAGAGACACGTGCACCCCAATGTTCATCGCAGCACTGTTTATAATAGCCAGGACATGGAAGCAACCTAGATGCCCATCAGCAGATGAATGGATAAGGAAGCTGTGGTACATATACACCATGGAATATTACTCAGCCGTTAAAAAGAATTCATTTGAATCAGTTCTAATGAGATGGATGAAACTGGAGCCCATTATACAGAGTGAAGTAAGTCAGAAAGATAAAGAACATTACAATATACTAACACATATATACGGAATTTAGATAGATGGTGGCGATAACCCTATATGCAAAACAGAAAAAGAGACACAGAAATACAGAACAGACTTTTGAACTCTGGGGGAGAACGTGAGGGTGGGATGTTTTGAAAGAACAGCATGTATATTATCTATGGTGAAACGGACCACCAGCCCAGGTGGGATACAAGAGTCAGGTGCTCGGGCCTGGTGCACTGGGAGGACCCTGAGGAGTCGGGTGGGGAGGGAGGTGGGAGGGGGGATCGGGATGGGGAATACATGTAACTATATGGCTGATTCATGTCAATGTATGACAAAACCCACTGAAATGTTGTAAAGTGATTGGCCTCCAACTAATAAAATAATATTAAAAAAAAAAAAAAAAAAAAAAAAAGAGTCTCAGTCTCAGCAGGGAGAGTGAATTACATTCCAGAAACAAAGGAAACATCTTCACAATCAGGATTGCACGTGGAGCAGGGGAGGGAAGAGTCAGTTGGTGTGAGGCTCCTGGGGACCACAATAGCGTGTCAAATGCCAGGCTAGGCAAATCAGCATTAAAAACAACAAACCTATTTGAGGGAGCCGGGCTCTGGATCGTAATCCAGCTTTGGTCTGGATAGCTCTGGACACAGATTATTTTCAAAATGTGAGTACAACTGAAAATAAAGTAACTAAAATAAATAGCACAACCACCGACTTGTTTTATTATAGCAATATTATAAAAAATAAAATATAATTAGGGATAGCATAAAATAAGGATTAGGAGCCTGAACTCTGAAGTCCCTAGGTTCAAATCCTGGTCTACCCCTTACTAGCTGTGTGACCTTGGGTGAGTGAGTTAATTTCTCTGTGCCTCTAAAAGCATCTATCTCCAAGGGTTTTTGCGAGTATTAAATGGGTTGATACTTAGGAAGCACTTAGAGCCACACCTGGAAAATCATGAATGTTATATAAGCTTTTGCAAAGTGAAAACGAACATTCAGATTGATGATAGCAATATAAAAGCCTATCCCACATATAAATGGGCAAAGAATATCAACAATCATACAACTGGTGATTCAATGATTAAGCACAGGAAAATACTCAACATTAGCAGTAATCCATGAAACGCATTTTAGAAAAAACAAGGTACCGTTATAGCAATATCACCATTGCAGAAAAGATGGAATGGGTGGTCTTTCTCTGTTCCTTCACAAAACACTTACTCTTTATGTCAGGTACACTTGTTCAGTTCAGTTCAGTTCAGTCACTAAGTCGTGTCCGACTCCCTGCAACCCCATTAACCTCAGCACGCCAGGCCTCCCTGTCCATCACCAACTCCCAGAGTTCACCCAAACCCATGTCCGTTGAGTCAGTGATGCCATCCAACCATCTCATCCTCTGTCATTCCCTTCTCCTCCTGCCCTCAATCTTTCCCAGCATCAGGATCTTTTCAAATGAGTCAGCTCTTCACATCAGGTGGCCAAAGTATTGGAGTTTCAGCTTCAGCATCAGTCCTTCCAATGAACACCCAGGACTGATCTCCTTTAGGATGGACTGGTTGGATCTCCTTGCAGTCCAAGGGACTCTCAAGAGTCTTCTGCAACACCACAGTTCAAAAGCATCAATTCTTTGGCGCTCAGCTTTCTTTATAGTCCAACTCTCTCATCCATACATGACCACTGAAAAAACCATAGCCTTGACTAGATGGACCTTTGCTGGCAAAGTAATGTCTCTGCTTTTTAATATGCTCTCTAGGTTGGTCACAACTTTCCTTCCAAGGAGTAAGTGTCTTTTATTTATTTTTTTACTTTTATTTGCATTTATTTTCTGCAGCATTTACTCCCGGGCCATAAGTTTTTGTTTCTTCAGTTTCTTCTGGGATATCTTTTTCTTCTACGCAACCTCTTCTTCTGGTTTAGGAACAATCTGTTCTTTTTCAGTAAGGATCATCTCAATGTGGCAGGGAGAGCTCATGTAGGGGTTGATCCGACCGTGAGCTCTGTAAGTCCTGCGCCGCATCTTCGGGGCTTTGTTCACTTGGATGTGCTCAATGACCAGAGAATATACATCTAAGTCCTTAAGCTCAGCATTACCCTCTGCACTTTTGAGCATGTGTAGTAAAAATTCAGCACTCTTTTAGGGCCACCGACCCTGCGTCCAGCCCCACTGTTTGGCTTGTGCACACCTACCAACTCCACCATTGTAATGACGGAATGGCACACATTGCTTCTTTAAAGTGACATCCTTCAGATTTTCAGATATGCATACCCTTTATGGCCTGGGCAGTTTCACGAGTGTTCTTAAAGTGAACACGAAGATTTGAACCTTTTGATTTGCATGATTTTGTGGGGTTTTCTGGGTCAAGTGAATAGCGCACCATTTTTAGGGGTTAGCTCAGGCTGCTTACTGGAAAAGCAGAGTTTAAGTGTCTTTTAATTTCATGGCTGTAATCACCATCTGCAGTGATTTTGGAGCTCAGGAAAACAAAGTCAGCCACTGTTTCCACAGTTTCCCCATCTATTTGCCATGAAATGATGGGACCAGATGCCATGATCTTAGTTTTCTGAATGTTGAGCTTTAAGCCAACTTTTTCACTCTCCTCTTTCACTTTCATCAAGAGGCTCTTTAGTTCTTCTTCACTTTCTGCCATAAGGGTGGTGTCATCTGCACATCTGAGGTTATTGATATTTCTCCTGGCAATCTTGATTCCAGTTTGTGCTTCCTCCATCCCAGCGTTTCTCATGATGTACTCTGCATATAAGTTCAATAAGCTGGGTGACAATATACAGCCTTGACGTACTCCTTTTCCTATTTGGAACCAGTCTGTTGTTCCAGTCTGTTGTACCAGTATACTTGTAGGTACTGGTAATAGAAAAATGAAGACCTCATCCTCATCCTTCCCTTGAAAATCTCACAGTCTAGGTGAAAGACAAAGATGTAGATAGACTTCCATTATGAAACAATGTGATGAGTTGTATATCTTACTCAGACACTGGCTATTGGAACGCACAGGTAAAGGTTATTAACTCCATGTAGAGGAAGAGGGGAGGGTTGGAAAGGTAAGGTGGAGTCAGATTATAAAAGATGCTTGCATAGTACTGCTAGGGAATTTGGCATAAGGTATAAAAGGATAGTAACGACTCTAAATTTTCTAATTAAGAGGCTAAACCTAATACCTATAATGCGTGTGTGCATACTCAGTCACTCAGTTGTGTCCAACTCTTTGAGAGCCCATGGATGTAGTCTGCCAGGCTCCTCTGTCTATAGGATTATCCCAAGCAAGAACACTGGAGTGGGTTGCCATTTCCTTCTCCAGGGGATCTTCTGGGTCCAAGGATGGAAGCTGCGTCTCCTGCACTGGCAGACAGATTTATTTTTTTTTAACCATTGAGCCACTTGGGAAGGCCCCAAATCTATAATATACATCCATTAATTTGAGGGAAACAAAGATATCCTTGTATGCTTAGAGGGCAGTCCTTGGGATTGTCACTCCTGCAGAGTCAGGGGAAGCCTAGCATATGCATCTCCTTTTTGTTTTTGGCTACATTCTTTGGTGCGCAGAACTTCCCCAACCAGGGATCAAATCCTCTGCCCCTGCAGTAAAGGTGCAGAGTCTTAACCACTGGACTGCCAGAGAAGTCCTATCCTTCCATTTTGAAAGCAGTTTGGCAATAGTACTATAGATTCACAGAGGAGTTCACCTAACCTCATAATCCTATGAAATAAGTAGGATTATTTATAATAATAATACTGGAAATGTTTAATGACATCAATGGTATATTAACTTGATGGAAAATTTGCAGAAGGTTTAAATAGAATGAAAAATTTGGAATTCATGTAGAAATATGGAAACATACTTATGACATAATGTAAAATGAAATAACAAAGTGGTACATATAATTGGAGTATTACTAAGCATAAGGAAAGATATAAGAGAAAATTTTAAATGATTGATTTTGTACGCTTAGATTCGTGGAATTGTAGCTATTTAAGTAATTTTCTGATTCTATTTTTCTTCTTTACTTTGTTTTGGCCACACTGTAAGGCCTGTGGGATCTTAGTTCCCCAACCAGGGGTGAACCCACACTCCCTGTAGTGAAAGTGCAGAGTCTTAACTGCTGGACAGTCAAAGAAGTTAATCTTAGTGCAAAAGAAAACAAGGAGAATTTCTTCATACAGGTCTAAAAAGGAGACCAGCTTGGCAACTTATCAAATAAAAAAGTCCAGAGATTTTAGCTATAAATTGAAAAAAAAACAACAATTTGATATCCCCCCCCCCAAGAAAAAACCCCAAATTCCATGTTAAGGAGTAAAACCACAAGATTAGGATTTATATTTAGTTTTCACTGATTAGACTGTCTGAAACTTACTCTGTTCTGGAAGCCTCATTGTAGAAGGAACATTAGCAAATTGGACTATACCCAGATAAGAAAGGGTGAGAGAATGGAGTTGAACAATGTATCAAAACCTTAATGCAGAAAGGGGAAGGCATTTTTTGTTCAAAAATGTTAAGTGCTGTCTCAAAAATGACAGAATAGACTTCTTCATGTATGTCCAGGCATTCCTTTGAATAGTCACTTTCAAGGCTTCACATTGGGCTTCCCTGGTGGCTCAGATGGTAAAGAATCTGCCTACAATGAGGGAGACCCGGTTCCATCCTTGGATCGGGAAGATCCCCTGGAGAAGGGAATGGCTACCCACTCCAGTGTTCTTGCCTGGAGAATTCCATGGACAGAGGAGCCTGGCAGGCTACAGTCCGTGGGGTTGCAAAGAGTAGGACACAAATGAGTCACATTAGTACTATTCAGAACAGAATGGTCAGCTATGAAAGATGATAAATTCCTTGGAATTAGATTGATTAACTAGATGATGTATACAATCTGATGGGGATATTACCGAGGAGGTGAGAGTTTGGACTGTTATTCCAATCCTGGAAGTTAATAACTCAAATTGTCCTCTGAAAAAATCCACAACTTGGCACACTTTCCTGAACATGGAGAACCTACTTGTTACTTTTTTTTTCAACTGGGCTGCTAAGGTTAGAAACAAGAAAGGGGTGGGCAAGATGTTAGAAAGACAGTTGAAATAAAGTTAATATTTAAGGATGAAGGGGTGGCTTGAAAAAAGTACTACAATCAAATCCTTTAGTAATGAAAAGTTGGATGAAAAGTAGAAAGCTTGTGTTATAGTAGCTATTCCAATCACTGGTGTTTTGCAATGAGGGACAGTTTTATTAAATTTCATTCCATTAAAAATTAAATCCATTTAAATCCCCAGAAGGAATGTTGAAGGAGCGTTGCAGAACCTAGAGCAATAGCTATGGACTCACATATTTTCTGGTTTTTGAGAATTAAAGATACACTTAAAAATATATTTTAAAGTGGATTCTTTTTATTCTTGAAAAGCTGGTTTCTGAACTGGGAATTATTTGTGGTTGATTATTAAAGACTTAGTCTCAAAAATAGTATAGTGTATTTATTGCTGTCTCTCCCCTTCAACAATTTTCACAGGATAGCATTCATTTCTTTGAAGCAACAGCATAAACAGAGTCAAAGATTCAGATTATTATTGTAATAATTCAAGGCTTTTTGTTTTAATTGAAGGATTTGTGGCAAATTACAAGGACATAATTCAGTCAAAGGAATGTTCTAAATCTTGGTTTGTCTTCTCATGACCCTTGAAAGTGTTGCACAGTGTAATCAACAAGGAGCAACCAGTAGTTCAGAAGTTTCTTCTTATAATAACTCATGTTAATCTATTGGATCTCAGGATTTTTGTTTTAAAGTGGAATTTTTAAGTATGAATGTTGATATCTATTTTTAAAGTTATCAAGAAGTGCATAAAAATACTATGTTCAGTTCTTTAATTAGAGTAATGGGATTATGTTGTAAACTAGTCTAATTAAAAATGCCTAATTCAAACTATTTTATCTTGTAAAAAACTGATCTTATGGTTCCAAAAGAGATAGCCCATGTAGCATACGTTTCATTTCACAACAATTTGGCTTTGTCCTGCCTATCTTATGAGACTATGTTTTGATTTATTTTTTGTTGTTGTTATTGTTGTCATCAAGAATCTTGTAGATCTTGAAACTTTGATTCAGTTTAGGATCATTATTTGGAGAAAAAATATTATATATGTA